>NC_134895.1:11772426-11797426 GCF_041734735.1 Babylonia areolata
TTCTGACACATTTGTATTGCCCGAAAGCAGATTCATAACACCAATAACATACATATTTAGGGTGAGAGAGAGGGGGGGGGGGAGGGAGGGGGTGCTTGGGGGGGGGTGGGGGGGGGGCGAGGCTAAAGTTGAAAGTGAATAGAGGGTGAAGATGAGAGAAGGACAGTCGGAAGGACAGAGAGACGGACAGACAGATAGACAATAAAGCGTGTCAACTGAAGAGAGACATGAGAACAAAGGATCATAGTAGTCATATTGATCCGTCAAATGCTTTTTAGTGCCTTTTTGAAAGGTTGTTTCAAACGAAATCTTTTTTAAAGAGTGAGGTGAGCTGTTCGTTCCACAAGAATATGGGTTAAACTAGATTTTTTTGTCAGTTGTTTCCGTCTTGGAAAAGAAAGTTTGTGTGTCTATTTTCATTCCTGTATACGGCCATTTGTTAAATAGGTGTGTTTCTGAGTGGGAGGACATCTAAATTCGTGTCAGTATCTGTCACAGAACTGGATTTCAACTTGATAAGTTGTATTGCTCTTTTGGACAAACGATGGATGCGTTTGAGGATTGCTTCGCTCCGGCAGTGGTATTCCCGCAAGGTTGATATGAGAGTGAGAACACGTGCGTGGAAGTACAGTATCCTTCAATGAAGATAGACAAAATAATTAACGTTGGTAAGCTGGTATATTCTGTAGAAATTCGTTTTCCAAAGTCTGTAACATAATCAGACCATGGCAGGTCATTGTCTATAATAATCCCTACATTTTACTGTCAGTTGCTTTTTCAATCTATTTGTATGATGGTGCAAAGGGGGAACATAAATAATTTTTGGTCGCTTCTGTCATTTGGTCTTGTTCAAACATACATACATATGTGCTTCAACTCGGTCTGTTTGGTCAGTCTGTTTATATTGCTCTGAAAATTATTTACAGGTTCAATAGGATTGCTATTGTTTGACTGGAGTGAAGCGTTACCAGGGGACATTTCCCATCTGCTATACATATAATGGCAAGACATTAACATAGATAGAAAATATAAGTCGTCCAAACACTGATCGTTGCGGTACCCCAAGGATTAAAGGGATTAAAATTTGATTGATTAGATCCGTTGCAGGATTTGATTTGATTTCAACCAGCTGGTGTTCGTTCGTTCTTTAGTTTAGTATCTTTTCACTATCAGTGATATTAGACGATAAGTTGATGTATATATACATATACATACATACATACATACATATATATATATATATATACATGTGTGTGTGTGTGTGTGTGTGTGTGTGTGCCTCGCGCGCGTGCGTGCGTGTGTGTGTGAAATCTTCTTTTCCGTCCTGACCTCTTCATGTCTCTCTTCAGTTGACACGCTTTACCGTCTCTCTGTCTTTCCGACTGTCATTCTCTCATCTTCTCCCTCTATTCACTTTCGACTTTGGCCTTTATCCCCCACCCCCACCCCCCCACGCCCCCCCACCCCAATCCACCTCTCTCTCTCTCTCTCTCTCTCTCTCTCTCTCTCTCTCTCTCTCTCCCTAAATATGTATGTTATTGGTGTTATGAAGCTTGTGTGTGTGTGTGTGTGTGTGTGTGTGTGTGTGTCGCACAGACAGAAAGAGACAGGAGGGGGTGGATAGCCTCTAAACCCGTTAGTCATATTCAGACTATCAGTGGACACAGAACGCTATTCTCTGCTGGAAACTATTCTTGACTTGATTTTACTTGCAGTCTCAAGGCACGGGCACACTCCCGTGCGAACGCGCGCACACGAACACACAGACACAGACACAAACACACACACACTTATTTACTAACACAGAGCAAGAAGGAAGAGGCAGGGTGTAGGGTAGAAGGGGCCTGGGAGGATGGTGGTGGATAGGGTTAGGGGTGGTGCAGAGACACTTTCAGATCCTGTTCACACCCTACATGGCGACGTGGACTGATGTTAATCACAGCCAGCAGCAACTGGTGGATAGGGTTAGGGGTGGTGCAGAGACACTTTCAGATCCTGTTCACACCCTACGTGGCGACGTAGACTGATATTAATCACAGCCAGCAGCAGCTTTATGTGCGTTGAAAGTTTTGACAATCGCGTCAGCAGTTTGCCACAGTTGAGAACCAGCAAATTACCGTCCCATCTCCCTGACATTCGTCTGTGGCAAACTGATGGAACACATTATTCGAAGTGCCATCCCATCACACTTTGACAAGCATAAGATCATTGTCGATGCCCTGCATGGATTTCGCAAAAGAAGATCCTGCGAATCACAACTCATCCTCACAGTGGATGACCTGGCAGCAGCGCTTGACGAGGGAGGACAAACGGATACTATCTTGCTGGACTTCTCGAAGGCCTTTGACAAGGTGCCTCACCGCCGCCTCCTTCTCAAACTCTGTCACTACGCAATCCGTGGACAAACACTTCGCTGGATTGAAGAGTTCCTCGCCAACAGAACCCAGCAAGTGAACGTTGAAGGACAGATCTCCACCATCGGCCAAGTGACCTCTGGGGTTCCTCAGGGATCTGTCCTTGGCCCGACCCTGTTTGTCATCTGAATCAATGACGTCAACAAAAACATCAGATCCACGGTCCGTCTGTTTGCCGACGACACCATCCTATACCGGCAGACCAGGTCCCAAGCAGATACCAACGCCCTCCAAGAAGATCTGAACGAACTTGAGCGTTGGGAGAAGACCTGGCAAATGTCATTCAATGCCGGCAAATGTCCTCTCGGTAACAAGGAAGAAAAAGTCCTTCCCTACCACCTACTTTCTGCATAATGAGGAACTCCAGAAGGTGGATACATGGGCGAAGAGTTGTCTAAAGACCTTCATTGGGGAGCACATATCCAGGCCACAACAGCAAAGGCAGACAAGACCAGTGCCTTCATGAATAGGAACCTGAGAGGATGCCCCTACACCACCCAGACAGCATGCTACAAGGGGCTTGTGAGGCCCATCCTAGAATATGCTGCGCAAGTCTGGGACCCCCCGCAACAGCATCTCACAACCAACCTGGAGATGGTACAACGCAGATCAGCTCGGCGATTTCCGCCCCACCACCAGTGTAACTGAGCGTATCACCAGGCTGGAACTCGACACTCTCAAACTGCCTCGCACTGCAGCCAAGGCCACCATAATGTACAAGATCATGGGTGGTTTGGTTGAGGTGGCACCCCGGGAAGGTACTTAAGGGCGGACAAATTGAACTGTCCGAGGCCACCCGGAAACTACAGGTACCCTTCTCCCGCACTGACTCCCACAGGCACTCCTTCTTCCCTTCAGCTGCCCGCCTGTGGAACTAGATTCCAGACTATATTATGATCTTTCCCCTCAGTTATTCAAGATCAGGACTGAGGCCTGGCTGCCAGCCTCGGGCTCAATATAGCTACAGGACAGGGTTTTTTTTTGTTGTTGTTTTTGTTTTGTTTTTTCACTGATGTTGTGTGGGTCCTGGGTTCCCCTGGCTGAATTAGGGGGCTTAACGGTCGTACACAGACATCAGTCATCTAGAGCGCACCCCCCTATTGTGAATTGTTGCCCTGTATAGGGATTATCACAGGATTATAGACAAGACAAGACAAGAACCAAAATCAGAAGACGTTTAAGATTGACACTGGGAGGCAGGTGTGTGTGTGTGTGTGTGTGTGTGTGTGTGTGTGTGTGTGTGTGTGTGTGTGTGTGTGCCTGCTTGCGCGCGCGCGACAAGACAAGACAAGAACCAAAATCAGAAGACGTTTAAGATTGACACTGGGAGGCAGGTGTGTGTGTGTGTGTGTGTGTGTGTGTGTGTGTGTGTGTGTGTGTGTGTGTGTGTGTGTGTGTGTGTGTTTCTGGGTCTTTCCCAAACTTTTTTCTGAGCCACCCCCTTTTTTTCTTAGTTGTCCCCATTCATCTTTTTTTTTTTCAGAGCCATCTGTGCATGTGTCAAGATGGAGACGTCTTTTCAATTTTGTCCGCATTCAAGAACAAAATTCCAGTATTTCTCTTTTAGTTGCTAGCGTCATTCTGTTTAAATTAGTGTTATACATATATATATATATATATATATATATATATATATATATATATATGATAGAGACATACAAGGAACCGAGATTTATTCGTTAAATTAGTAATTTCACTTAGAATGTTTGTGCATTTTATTCGTTCTGGTGGTTGAGTTCACAGGCTTGATATGTTTGTTTACTTCCGGTAGGATTTTTCTGTCAGTGACAAGGTATGTTCAAGCTAAATATTTCCTTCCTGATCGCTGACGCATTGAAACCACGTGTACTAAATGACAGAGAGCATATTAATTCTGGAGACAAAAATGTACTTCAAACGCACGGGACATCTTTTTCGATCTTCGTCGAGGCGCTGTCGTCAGCTTCAAAGCGAATGACCCATAGATGTTCAAATAGGTACTACCGACAGAGGCTCATCGTGCTTTACCTCGCCTCCCTCTTGCTCAGTAACTCATACGCTCCTGAGCCCAATCCCGGACCAAAGAACGCTCGGCTTAGCTCGACAGTTGTGGTAAATCCAGGAGGAGATGCCGCAACTGATAATGGTCCATCAAACTTGCAGCACTCCAGGTATTGTGGAACATGTGACATTACAGTAAAGTGGGGAGACACGGGAGTGGCCTGTGAGACTTGCGGGCAGGGGTATCATGCCCACTGCCAAAGTATTGACACCCATCTTTACTAGGCGATAGTAAGGGGGATGTCCCATGGCACTGTGCAATATGTGGGAACCCAAACAGCCAAACTATCTTCGACCTGTATGGAGTGGAATGGCCAGTCTCAACAGCTCCGTACACCTCCAACTTCTTGGACTCCCAGATCTCAGATCAGTCATGCACAACACCAACCAAACTTGCCATGAAACTCAACAACACGCTTCAACACCAACCAGAACAAGTCAGCAGAATAGATGTACCAAGAGGCCTCTCCGAGTGCTAAATATCAATTTCCAATCTATGACTAGGAAGGAGGCTGAAATTATTGATCAGGTGAATAGCGTCAAGCCGGACATCATAATCGGCACAGAAACATGGCTTGGGATTGGAAGAAAGCAGAGCTGAAGTCCAATCGCCCTTACCCCAACCTACACAGAGAACTGCTGAACACCCTCAACGATTGTGGCGTAGAACAGCTGTGAAACACAGCTTCTGGAGTTCATTGACAAATTGCTGGAAAACGTGGAAGAGGGGCTACAGACTGATGTCCTTATCATGGACTTCGCTAAGGCATTTGACAAGGTCAACAACTCCTGCTACTCCTGCACAAACTCCACTCTTAGGGCATTCGTGGTGAAACCAATGCATGGGTCGCAGACTTCCTCAGCAACAGAAGACAGGCAGTGGTCATAAACTGGGTTAGCTCCAGCTTTACTGACGTCCTCTCAGGGGTACCACAGGGTTCAGTCCTTGGTCCATGCCTTTTATATATATATATATATATATATATATATATATATATATATATATATATATACATCAATGATCTGCCTGAGAAGCTTGTATAAAAAGCACGCCTGTTCGCAGACGATACATCAGTGTATAAGGTAGTAGCAGCGCCCCAGGACCATGTACAGCTACAACAAGACTCGCTGAGTGGGAGAAAAGCTGGGACATGGTGTTCCATCCTGGAAAATGCTACACCCTATCTGTAATGAGAAGTAGGAAAACACGGGAGCAAGCTTACGAACTGCATGGCCACATACTACAAACAGTGGACGCCATTAAATACCTTGGAGTGACAGTCAGCAAAGATCTTAGCTGGAAGAAACATATCGAAAACATTAGCTCCAAGGCCAACAAAACCTTAGGCTTCCTGAGAAGGAATCTAAAACTCAGCTCCCAGACCTTCAGGAAACTGGCATACAAGTCTTTTGTCCGCCCAGTACTTGAATTTTCAGCATCAGTCTGGGATCCATATCAGCAACAGGACATTGACCGTCTGGAATCAGTACAACGACGTGCAGCAAGATTCGCAGAGGCGCTACAGAAACACGTCAAGCATCTCTGACATAAACCAGCAAGACTGGCCATGCTATACAAACTGCAGCATGACAAGGTAAACATGCCCTCCTTTGAGCAGAAGCTCATTCCACCACCGCTGCGACAACGACGAGCCCACTCAGAACAGCTGTCCCAGATCTTCAGTAGGACGCAGAACAGACAGGCGGGATTCCTCCCAAGAACAATTTTGGACTGGAACGCCCTGCCCCTGACAGCTGTGGAGGCCAATACCACTGGCACTTTTGTATCAAAGGTGTTGCAGTAGCTGCTAAATGATAACAACAGACTTTTTTCTTTTCTTTTTTTTTCTTTTCCTGTGAACCATCACCAAAGAAAGAAAGGATTTAGGTAATAGTTTTAATTCTTAGTCTAGGGATCATGGATCAAAGTAGCAGTAAATGATGGGCTGGAGCTGTGCCGGTCGGTGTTTATCCCAGGGGAGCGCTTTGCTAGCTGGAGTGGTTCAGCCTAGATACTGCTAAATAAAGGAATTTTATTTATTTTATTTTTTTATATATATATTTTTTTTTTATAGAGTTAGTGCCTTTTCCTGCAGATCCCCCCCACACAATGACAGAATAATCAAATGTGATCGTGGTCACAATACAGAAAAAAGGAATCCCTGTATTTTTTTTCTGAGCCATCTCCACACTTTACTATGAGCCGTCCACCACGTCTATTTTTTTGTTCTGAGCCGTCCCCATTGTTTACATGTATATATATATTGAAATATAACTTTGTTTATTTGTTGTTGTTGTTGTTGTTTCTTTAAGCTGTCCTCATACTTTTTTCTTAACCATCCCCATACTTTTTTTTCTGAGTGGCCCATGTATAAGTTTCTGAGTCAGCCCTTTTTTCCTAAGCTGTCCCCACATATTTTTTTCCTCAACAATCCTATTTTTTCTGAGCAGTCCACTTTCTTCTTCTAAGCCATCCCCATATTTTTTTCTTCTGAATAACACACCACAGTAGCACAGTTTATCATTTCTTTGTTACTATTATATGAACACACACACACACACACACACATATATATATATATATATATATATGTGGGTGGAGGTGCTCTGTGAGTGCACATGTGTGCGTGTATGTGTGTTGTTGTTGTTGTTGTTGTTGTTGTGTGTGTGTGTGTGTGTGTGTGTGCTATTCATGATGTGAGGATGGTGACTGTTTCTTCTTGGTTGATTCTTTTTCTTGTCGGTTGTTGCTTCTTTTTTGTCACATGTAATTTGTGGAGCACCATGAGTGATGGTTTTTGCTTCTCTTTTATAACATGTAATTTGTGGAGTTCCATTAGTGATTGTTGTTTGAAATTTCTTGAGAATTGTTTCTTTCTTGTTAATGTATTTAGTATGTGAAGCGCTGTGAGCCTCTCTGCGAGAGAACAGCACTGGAGAAGAGAACTTCATTATATATATATATATATATAGAGAGAGAGAGAGAGAGAGAGAGAGAGAGAGAGAGAGTATACAAACTGCTGTTGTGACAAGAAAAAGAGACAGACAGATTCAAAGAACCTGGGCAAATCTGGAAACCTCATAAACACACAGGGAATTATTGTGATTTGTAGAACTTTCCACAGAAACAAGCACAAAACGGCTCATTTTCATTACCTTTATTTGCAACAAGTAGACCACCATGAACAACAACGGAAGAGAAAAGTTAACACTACAGTTCAGAAGTACACTGTCTGTGCATAGATAAAGACACACACTGACACACTATGCCCTTAAAATTAACTGTATCACTTTCTTGCAAGTGCACTTTTACAGAGTTCTCGGTTTGAAATTCAGGGTGCTCTCAAATGTTGCCACGGTGCAGCACCGTCCATCTCAGTGTCATTTTGTGTTAAACATGTTGACACACAATAATAACCATGTTGTATCACTGTGTGAAAAATCTGTGCACAGATACCTTTTTTTTTTTTTTTTAAACTTTGTTGCCATTGTGTGTTAAAATCTGTTGACAGATACTTCTGATCATGTTGTGTCATTGTTATATCTACTGACAGATACTAATAACTGCATACACATACCTGGATTCTTTCTTCATCGTTACTTCATCACACACCTCACACTTTTTTTTCTATTTCACACACAAACACACACTCTCTCTTTTCTGTCTCACACACACCTATGCTCTATTTTCTCTCTGTCTTACTACCATACACACTTTCTCTTTTCTGTCTCTCTCTCACAGCTGGTTACATCACCGTTCTTATTACAGAAATACATATCTTCACATAATCAACAAAGGCAATGATTCTTTATATCTGATTCATTCACAATTGTAACTTTTTTTTTTAATTTCTGATCCATTCACAATCATAAAGATATGTCTGCAAGCACTCACCGGTTGTACATGTACCCACTCAATCAATCTGTCCTGCCTCATGGCAATGCAGATTTCACCATTATGACAAAGTGTGTGAATTAATCACACTATACAACAATGGTGTATCTTTCCAGCATGTTTCTGCAATATTCAATATTTTGCAATCCAATTTTCCAATCCTTGAATGATTCATAACAGACCACGAGCCAAACACTTCTGTTTTACTTGTAACATTCATCACACAAAATACAAACTGGTAATGATAAAAGAAAAGGTGAGGAATGGGATTAAAAATAAAAGGTATAGAGTGTAACATGAACACACATACAGGCACGTGCATACACACATGAACACACACACACATGCACATATATGAACACACACATTTAAATAACGAGACTGATCATGCATAGATTTCAAAGACCTCAATTTTGTTTAGAACAGACCATTATCTCCATTATTGCCTAGTTACAACTAAGAGCCATACAGTTCATCGTGGTCAATCTCTGTAACCCCTACAGTCACTAAGGTCACAAGCTTGACGCTACCCAGGAAGTCAATGCAGTCCGCAAGCTGAATGCTGCTAAGACAATGAACACTTCATCACAGAAGACAGCTGCATCCATCTTATCTATGAACTTGCCCATCTCTTTCTTTTAACCCGTTTCCTGATGTCCCAAAGCATAACCAAAACAAGACAACAATGAATATGTCAATATATAATCAGGACTTGCCATCCTGGACATTCAGCTTTGTCAACAAATACTGAACAAAAACAGTAAAATTTTAATGTAGTTCCTCAAGGGGACACAACACCAAGGCCAATGCTGCTCAGTGATATCCCCTCAGCAACAGGTAAACACACACTGAACAAGGACAGTAACTGCAGTTTGAAGGGGACACAACAGGCCAGGTGAGAGACATTCCCTCGGCTACAGTCAAACACATACCAAACAAGAACAAAATGTAGTGTCCCAAAGGGACACAATACCAGGCCAATGCTGCTCAGTGATGTTTCCTCGGCCACAGGTCAACATAAGGTACAAAGACACAAATCAAAACACTGTTCAACATTCTTCATTAAAAACGAGACGCCATATTTAACACAAGCATGGACAGAACATCATCAAATATGATGAGACTCCACATTTTAAAACAATAACATATAAAAAGATGTTTTTTTTCTGAAGCTACAATATCTACATGAAAATCACATTTTGGCATAACATCACATATGTATTATATACATATATATTGCATGCCAAGTTTAACTGTATAACAAAAAGGCAAAATTCTTAATATTTTGTTGACATTTACTCATTTGGTCTGCAGTATTCTTCCATGGAATTTTTCCAATAATATACTCTAAATATCTAATTCTCCCTATTTTTCTCCTACTGAATATCACTTCAAGCCATAACATATTGACTTCTGATGATTATTGCACAAAAGAAAACATTATTTCTCATGGGATAGAAACTGGAAAGATTGGCTTCTATTTTTGTAAAGCTTTCAGTTGATGCATGAGCGATATTATTTTCAAAGAATTAGGATTTAGATAAGAGAATTTCC
This sequence comes from Babylonia areolata, assembly GCF_041734735.1. Lineage (NCBI taxonomy): Eukaryota > Metazoa > Mollusca > Gastropoda > Neogastropoda > Buccinidae > Babylonia > Babylonia areolata. The sequence continues at coordinate 11,782,330 of NC_134895.1, forward strand.
AGATCAATAACATAAACTTGTGATTGAAGCACTGATGATCGCAAAATTGTGGACTATGCTGTGGTACATAGTTATTCTGGTGGGTTGGCTGAAAAGGCTACATCAACAAAACCATGCTATGTTTTACATCAATAGACAATACTTGTCAATGGAGTTCCTGAGAAAATGACATCTTCTATGAAACCATGGACACACATACAGACACACACGCCACTGAAATGGGGTAATTGCATACACTCACTTTGTAAAATACATGTGAGCCAATATAATAAAAATTAAAACAATTTTTTTTTTCAATTGTTTTCTCTGCAACAAGTTCTGCCACTAAGCGATAACACATCAACAAACCAGTAACATTTAGATTCCAACTATTCTGTCATGGATATTTTGTTATGTGTACACTAACTTTTATCAATGAGTCAATCAAAGATTAACATCAATTTATCTGAAGGAAAAAGAAAAGAAAAATATGCGGATGACTGTTCTTCACTATCAAGTAATTTTATTCATCAATTATTGTTTAGTACTATCAAGTAGTTTTACTGTTTACATTTTTTTATGTTCTAATATAAATTGATATAATTAACTTGATTTGGATACACATTGTGATGGTCAGTGTGTGTGTGTGTGTGTGTGTGTTGTTAGAGTGTAAGTGTAACGGTGAACGAGTGTAAGTGTGTGTGCGTGTGTGTGCAAGTCTGCATTTCTTTTCATTTAGAAGTGTTCAAGAAATGAAGAAAGTAGTTTAAAAAGTACATTAATCCATAATTGTTTGTCATGCATTTTCATACGACACAGTCAAAAGAAAATACCCAGATAATATATTCATTCTTCTGGTGTCAAGCCACTGAATACGAGACAATTCACTGTCAGTATTAAGCACTTCATTCCAAAGTTCTACATGTATTTTAAAGACACACTCTCCAAAATAGTGACAGACAAATAGTCCTGGAGAAAGGGCTGTGGAACAAGTTGCATCTCATCTTTGCTAGGAATAAGGATGTACACAGAACACACACCCATCTCATCTTGTTGAGCACAATACACAAAATACTGTCAGACCATGAGACTGTGAAGTGTAAATGGTTTACTTGTGTCAAACAATACATCAGGGCGTGTAGGCTCATTGTCTAAAGCACTGCGACAACCAGCTCCACAATGACAACAGAACTCTCCTCTCTCGCCTACACACAGTGATTAGCCACACCTAACAAAGCACCGCCTGCCACACCTGCTGAACCATGGAAGACTGATCACTTCAACTGAACAATCTGTGGATGGTCTGATAGGACAAGAGAGCAGTGTCGACCAAGTGTATTGCTTTACAACAGCTGTGGATTGTCTGATAGCAGGAGAGGAGAGAAGCATCAACCACTCAGAGTACTGCTCTATGATAGCTGTGGATGGTCTGATAGGAGAGGAGAGAAGCATCAACCACCCAGTTTATTGCTCTATGACAGCTTTAGATGGTCTGATAGGAGAGGAGAGAAGCATCAACCACCCAGTTTATTGCTCTATGACAGCTTTGGATGGTCTGATAGGAGAGGAGAGAAGCATCAACCACCCAGTTTATTGCTCTATGACAGCTGTGGATGGTCTGATATGAGAGGAAGCATTGACCACCCAGTTTACTGCTCTATGACAGCTGTGGATGGGCTGATAGGAGAGTAGAGAAGCATCAACAACAGTTTATTGCTCTATGACAGCTGTGGATGGGGCTGATAGGAGAGGAGAGAAGCATCATTCAACCACCCAGTTTATTGCTCTATGACAGCTGTGGATGGGCTGATAGAGTAGAGAAGCATCAACCACCCAGTTTATTGCTCTATGACAGCTGTGGATGGTCTGATAGGAGAGCAGTGGCGACCACCCAGTGTACTGCTCAGTGACAGAGGTGGCTGGTCTGACAGATTGAGAGAGCAGTTTTTACCACCCTGTGTACTGCTCTGTGACAACTGTAGACGGTTTGATAGGACAGGAGAGCAGCATCGACCACCCACTGTACTGCTCTATGACAGCTGTGGATCAACTGGTCTCGTAGGAAGAGAGGAGAGCAGCGTCGACCACCCAGTGGACTGCTTTAGTTTATGACAGCTGTGGATCAACTGGTCTCGTAGGAAGAGAGGAGAGCAGCGTCAACTGGCTCCATGCAGGAGGGACAGGTGAGGGACCTCATCAGCCAGTCATCAATGCAGTCCTTGTGGTAGACGTGCATGCAAGGCAGGAAGCGCAGCATGTCTCCCATCGCGAACTCAACCATGCAGATCACACATCTGTCAACAACAAAAGTTCTCCATCATCACTCACCAGCTTTCATTGATTATACTTTCATTCTCAAGATATCACTAATCATTTAGTAACAATCTGTGTGTGTGTGAGTGTGTGCATGCGCACGCAATATATAAATTATATGCACACCTGAGAAAAAGTGGAAGTGAAGGAGGGATGAGATGGGGTGGCCCTGACAGATGTGGAGAGGGTGGGGTAGACATAAACTGATAATAAAGGGGTAATGATTGCAATACTAACTCAGTGATGGAGAGAAACTTGTTCTCGCTTCTGTATTCTGAACTGTGAGATGAAAAACAAACACAAGAAAAATTATGCAGCTCCTCATAACCCCCTCCAGCAATTACCCCCACCTCCACTTCATGTGGCCAACATGCTAGTTATTTTAAGTTTTGATTAGTGCACTTGCCTTGGATGTATGTGTCTGTATACTTGAGCACATGGGCATCTCTTTCCTACAAATATATTTCCGTATGAATAACCTATGAATAAAACGGTCAGTTCTGTAAAGTCAATGTAATGAGTTCTTACAGAACACAATGGACAGAACAAGTGCAATTCCCCTTTTCCATCTCTCCTTTGCCAGAGTGTGATAATTATCAACCTAACTGACAAGTAAATCTAAAAAGGAAATCTCAGCATTTATCCTATTTCTAAACCATACTTACAGATCTTACACAAATGCATATAATGTTAAATGACAAAAGGACATTTCAATGAAAGAACAAAAAAACAAAAAAACCCACAACAGATTATGCTTCAGAACAGAAAAATAAGAATTAAACATTTAAAGTAATTTAAACTTACAAGTACTGTAACAGTGGAAGACACTGACTTCCGCAACACTCACAAAAACATGTTATATTGTAAGATACATTCATATATATATATATATATATATATATATATATATATATATATATATATATATATATACTAAAAAACAGAATATTTTTCCTATTTTTGTGTGGGTAAATTTAGAAAGATCCTATCTGCTAGATGTGTAAAAGTGAACTTGCAACATACTCTTTAGCCTTTTTACTGGTGCCGTCATAGAGCCCCATGGGGAGGTGGTTGATGAGCCCCAGACGCTGAGCGATCTGTATCTGTTCTACCTCCGTCAGCTGACTGGCTGGTCTGCTGACACTGGGTGAGGGATGGTAGATGGTCGCTACCTGCGATTCCTAACACACATACACACACACATGAAATATAAATATATTGATCTTTAAGTGACAACTATCTGCTCTAACCTTTCAATTTTTTTCAAAAAATTTAATTGTTTAAAATAAAATTATCAAAGTATGCATATATCACAGCATTCTTAACTAGGGTGACTGTATTGATTGTCACATGATTTATGAACTGTTGGCTAATGAAGCAATCCACTGAAGCAGACTGTTATATATTATTCTTTCTCTAATGTAGCCTGCCTCTTCCAACTCTTTGGAACTCCAAGCTGGTTTTGGATTGTGTTTCACTCTGATAGTTTTCAGCTGAATATGTTTATTATATATTCCTGTAAATATTTCAGTCCAATATTCAATTGCTGAATCGGGGTCTGTGATATTGTATACAGAAGAAAGCCACAATTTTTTCACGTCATCTATGAATAGTTGTTCACTGAATTTCGAGAAGCATCGATAGGTTATTGTTTTGTGGCCTGGTTTAGGAATTTTTACTCCTTTTCTTACCCCATGTGACACAAATTGGACAGTGATCACAAGAGTCAAAGACTTGAACACAAGTCTATTATGTTGATTTTATTGGAAATGAAAATGTGATCTATGACTATGAGCATCTGTGAGTTGGGCGTGACTCTGGTGGGTGTATTGATTAATTGATGTAGATTAAAGAAACTCATTGTTTGATTCTACTACTTATTTACTTTGATAAGGTCAGTGTTCAAGTCCCCAAGTATAATTTCCTTTGACTCTAAAGTGACAGCGTCTATTTGCAGCGAATCTGTCTAACCAGTTTAACCGTTCTGCGGGATTCTTATAACAGAAACCAATTAAAATTGTGGGTGTATTCTTCACCTCGACTTCTATCCACAATGATTCTACATTGTGTTACTCTAGATTAGGTAGATGTTTGAAGGTGAGGGATTCGCTGACATAGACAAGACCAGTGTCTCTGGCTTTCATGGGGTCATTTCGGATTATATCATATCCTGGGATGTACATGTCAGCATCACTGATATGTTTGGAAAGTCTCTATTCTGAAAGCCCAAGTACATATGGTTAGTTGGGAGGATATTTCAGCAGTTTTATTAACTGCATGGTCGACATTCAAATGGGCAATCCACAGACCTTTTGATGGCCATACGTTTTGGTTTGTGGTAATTTTTATGTTCAATATGTGGGGATTATACAGGTACTTGTCAATGGAAGGGTGAAAACTGAAATAACAATAAAATAAAATAAAATAAAAAGAGCAAGCTGAAATGCAATCAATGTTATATCAAACGAAATAGTTCAATCCAGGAGTGAGAAGATGTGTGTGTGAGTACTGTGACTCTGTGTGTGTGTGTGTGTGTGACAGAGACAGAGACAGAGACTCAGGCCATTCAGAGAGGTGTGGTCAACCAGTCCACTTCATTATAAATTAATGTGCAATGTGCATGAGCGAGCTGGCAGAAAATAAACTGTTGGGGGTGAGGAGGAGTGTCACAGACACAAACACTCGGTCCATCGTGGATAAATTTTGTGTGAATGTTAAAGTGTCCTACATCCTGTCCAACTGTCCCGTTTTAACGAAAGTGACAATAACTTGATCGGAATCAGTGGCTGATTACTAACGCACTTTGTCCGTTTTTCTGTGAAGGTCTATTGATACCAACAATGGATCCAATCTGTGACGTGTTGAAAAAAAGTGGGAACTGTGATAAATCAAATGATTCACTGTATCTGATTTGAGGTTTCAGTGTCGTTGCTTCGTTTGTCGAACATCCGTTTCGCTTTCATTGCAGCTTCTGCGTTTCGGTGACTGCCACAGCGGAGGGTCGATGAGCACGAAAGGGAGCACAGAAAACATAAAAAATACAATAAACAGAAATGATGTGAAAGGAGAAAAGTTTACCTGGTATGGAGGCGGAGGCTCGGACCTACTCCCGCTGTCAGACCCTTCACTTTCTCGAATAAGAGAAATGTCGTCTGCATCCTGAGAACTCAAACAATTGCCCATCTCGAAAGTGTTGATCCCAACAACTCTTTTTGATAATTCACATAAAGAACATACAAGCCTAACTGACTGACACTAAAAGAAACTTCTCTCATGGACATGTCTGGCCACTTTTCTATTCTAAGCACGCACCATGACCCCGATAGCGAGACCAAAACCATTCAGCTGATCGCGTCATTCCAAACTCTGTGTCCGTGCGCTCAATGACGTAAAGAGCTAATATAGTTCTCTCATTGGGTCTGAACTGAATTTAATACAGAAAAGGGGAAACGGAAAAAATTCCGACATTTTGATTGTTTATTCAGCGTTGGATTTTCACTGTGATAACGGCACCCATACCAATGACGGTATATTCTTTTTATCTATTTTTAATGCGTATGGATACCTCATTGCGTCATTGATGATAAAATATAAACATTGGTCTGACAACACAAAAACAAGGCCATGCCTACTGGCTCAGTTTCCCAGTCATTCGAACTTAGAGAAAATATTACATCAAAAGTTTTTATTTTCAGTTTGATGCTCTTGACATCAGCAAAGAAATACATTAAAACCTGAAACGTTTGAATAAATCAAGTGCCGTTTCTGTCTGGAAAACGTGCTTCATGTCATTCCTGGTGCTTTTAGTGTTTCAGTCGTCTTTGACTTTCACTTCTGATTTTTTTAACTATAATTTTGAATATAATTCACTTTATTCTGTTTTAATGTATTCACTTATTTGTTGTTTTGTGTAATTCTTTATTTACTTATGGTTCATGTTTTACACTAACTTATAGGGTATGCCCTCAAAACCTCAGTGACCAGAGAATGGGGCCTGTGCGACTGTATTATCAGGTATCATCACCTTTAAAACAAATATTTTAACAGAAGATCATATATCTATCTATCTAAATATAAGAGAGAGAGAGAGAGAGTATATACACACAGCAGATGTGTAGCGTATGTGAAACAGAAACCGACTATATATATATATATATTATATATATATATATAAAGATGGGATAGAATAATCATTGTTCAATAATAAATGATGTTATTTGGAGAACGTTGGTACACACACACACACACACACACACACACACACACACGCACACACATACACACACACACACGATCTTTGCAAGAAATAAAGACGAATTTATTTCGGTTTCATATATTAAAGACATGTATTTGGAACTTGGGAAACAGACTGGCTGAAAGTGCTGATGAGTTGGTCTCTGAACGCCTGTTCTGCACTCTGAATATTTTGACACATTAAAAGCCACCCCTTTTTAAGAGACTGAAATTAAAAAGGTGTGTATTAAATTGGTCATTTAAATGTTGTTGGATGAAAATGGATATGTTTTGTCGTGTAATTTATTTTGTGAAAAAATATGACATTCACTCAGACTATGCGAAATACATGGGATTGTTAACGCCATTACAGAGTATGTTCACACTCAGGGGCGGACTGCAGATGATAATTTGAAGTGCTTGCATGTACAAGTAAAACTTTTAGATTCTCGTGTTCGATCCCAAGCGGTGCAAGACAGTTCTGTGATTACCTTGTTAAAAATTAGATTAGATCTCAGTCTCTCTCTCTCTCTCCATATATATATATATATATATATATATATATGTAGCCGTGTTACCTGAACTGAGTGGTTATTCAAGGGGACGGACAGTACAAAAGAACTAACTAGTAATGATTTACTGAATTAAAGGATAGACCAGAATTCCCGCGCACAGACCAGGAACATATAGAGGACAGTCGCAAATGGGTTTTTCTGTTGTTTTATTTATAATAGTTAAAAGAACATAAGAAAAGAAGACAAACTAAAGGAGAAGACATAAAGAGAGAATATAAGAAGAGAAGAACTAAGAAGAGAAGACAGTGCCTGGAATGACATAAACAAATGTCATTAGCACAACATGTCGGCACAAGTGAATAATAAAGCACATGTATACATATTACATGGAAAGACTACCACTTGGTAATGGATATGTGTGAAGACCAAACACTGACATGAAATGACATTTCTAATACATTTAAATAGTGCAGTTAAAGTGATTGAAGCTATGCTGATTTAGTGAAAGTACACTGACAGTATAGATTAGGTAAAGCTTATACTGTGTCAAAGTGACTCAAATGAATCAGCTTATCATGTTGCACTATACTGGAGTAAGCGGTATAGGAGAGAGCATGATAACTAAATTACAATTAACAGACTGATACATATCAGGTGGTTTTAACCAATAACTGATATTAATCCAACACTATCTTGTAATCACAACAGCAGAATACTACACACATCTTAGAGTACTGATAATCAGTGAAACACTAACCTTCATCAGTGACAGCAAATGAGAAAGAACGCGTCATATGCACTCACTAGAATATTCTGAACAAACTATCAGTGTCCAGAGACGTCAATGACTGTGACGTTAAGAAGAATCAAATGGAACACTGCTCCAAGCATATGACGACATGGTGATTATTTAGATCAATCATAGCTGTGACTAACATGTCAAAGCAATAACTGAACAAAGCAATAATTGAACATACTCATATGAACACAAGTACTGTGTCGAATAATACAATTTACAAATCAACACATTCTACACACTAGTACTTACAGCAATACATAGCGAGATGTCAGCCGTTGTGAGAACACACATGACACACACTCACACTGCTTCGCGACACAGCAAGAGAGAGAGAGAGAGCTGCTCTGGTCAGATGACTGACCAGGTATGAAATGACCACTCATTACTCGCTCTGCCAGTTTATGCAAGTTAAGCTGACCACAAAGACAATCACGTGTGCTGCGAGCAGATCGACCCTAATCTGGCCAAATATGACAACTGTATTTCTTACAAGGTGTTCAGTGACAGATTTCTAAATGATTTCTGAACCGATTTACGTTGGATAAGTTGCAAAAGAAAGAGCTCAACACCTACTTTATAATGAGTATAAAATGAAGTGTTGGTTATTTAAGATGAATTTATAATCTTAATTTAAGTCACCTGAACAGGGTCAGTTTTTACGAGCTTGTATGCTGAAAATTACAAACTGCGTTAAATCAGTTTAACATGGGCCAACATAAATGGACTAGACTTAAAGATGAAAATCGAGACGATTCTGCCAGTATATAATACTTGTAGTTTACTGATCCGACAAAAGATATATTCATACGAACAAGATCAAATCAATTTTTTAAAGACCTGTAATCAATGTCATCGACTGAAGCCCATTTGGAGAGGCAAAAATATTAGTCAGATCGAAGGTGAAACTAATGTGCTCACTGGTTCAATCAATGCTTCTCTATGCTTGTAAAACATGGACTCTCACCGCCAACCTCGAGGAGAAGATCCAAGCCATGGAAATGAGATGCTTGCAAAAGCTACTGGGCATCTCCTACACTGAAAGAATCAATGTCAGCATTCTGTGTGTGATATAGAAACACAAACATAACAAACATGCACATTCCCGAAAATGGAGTATGAATGCCAGCATGGGCAAGTAAAAATGACCATGCATGTAAAAGTCCCATCACTGAAAAGGGTGAACACATAAGATGTGTTTTCTTTTTACACATTTTGAACACCACCTTAATTCATTATATTTTGGAGCATCAATATTTGTGAGTTTGGTGATGAATGACACAGGACTGATTCTAAGTATCACAAAGGTTTGGTTACCAGGTGGAGTAGTGTGTTCTTCTGAAACACAGAATCTTTTTTAAAGTTCATGACAAAAGAAAAGAATGTGCAAGCAAAAAAAGATGCTATACTTCTTTACACCTTCTCCACCTTGACCACACCAACTCTTTTGTAACAACTTAAAAAACAACAACAACAAAAACCTCCGTGTTGGATGTGACTGACCAACCATCGTCACCTGTTTTCCCCTTCCTCTTTTTCTTTTGTTTACTCTAAAAAGTTTCTATTAGGTGTGTGTGCTCATGGGTGGGTGGGTGTTCACTGTGTGTGTGTGTGTGTGTGTGTGTGTGTGTGTGTGTGTGTGTGCATGTTTCAAAGTGTATGCGTTATGTGTGCTTGCGTGCATGCATACATGCATGCATGCGTGTGTGTGTGAAGCCTATTTTGAAATTTTTTATGTGGTGGTTCATATTGGCAAATTTTATCAATGTTTCTGTATGTATGTACCCCCCCCCCCCCCCCCCCCCCGCCCCCCCAACCCCCTTCTTGTATGTCTTCATGTGCTGTATGCTGTTACGGTACTAATGTAAATGATGATGATCATGAATTTTAATCAATCACGCTTTGAGATGTGCATAATTATGTTCACAGTGATTTCCTCCTACATGTTTGTATTTCAGCTAACTTAAATTTTGATTGCTTCAAAGAATAGCTGTAAAACTGCTTAAACAGAACCCCTTCAGCAGGAATGGGTGGTTGTGGAAGCAGCTTGCAAATTTATCTTCCCTCAGTACCTGTTCGCAAAATTTTGAAAAGATTAGACTTGGTATAACAGTCTGAAACCTGTTAGCAAAAGTTTGAATAGATTGGACTTGGTTTAATGTGAGAGAAAAATAAATTGGCTTCTCATATGCAGCAGGAATGTCTGTTACCGACTGTGCTGAACTGAGTAAAAGGGCTAGGTTATCTCCCTTCGACCACTTGCCTTATACCTCTGATCTATCGGGGGCCCAAGTTGAATCATCTTTTGGAATGTCTACTAATTAACGAGGGGTTGTAAGCGTCCTTTGTTAATTTCCCCGGCATTAGAAGTGTGGGATTGTATGCCAACCAAACTTGGCCTAGTTGGTAAGATTTTTTTAAATTATTTTTTTGCTTTTGGTAAGAGTTTCAGAAAATTTTATGTTTATTATTTTGTAAATAATAGTATTGTTGGGACTGAATCTGAGGGTACTACAGTGTGTTGAGGAAGGATGGAAATAGTACCTTGGGCATCTTCTTAGAGCTCTGGGTCACTTTGGCTCCAGCCACTGGAGAGACAACATCACAGAGAAAGCAGGTGCTTTGTGGAAGGGGAGAGACTGGGTGACCTGGGTTCACCAGCAGAATGTGTGTGTAAGGCTGACAGGCAGCGTGCACGAGCGCCTGTGGGCACATCTTAGTCCCAAGGTTTTTTTCTTGTTTGTTTTTGTGTTTAAGTTGGAGAATTGGACGCGAGTGTGATACGAGTCTACATGGGTGCATGACAACAACCCTTCACACCTCATCCACCCTACATTAACATAGTCTGAAACGTTCTATGTCATTCCAATAAAAGGTAATGCAAGTTGCAACACTTTTGTGATGCTGATTTGATTTTTTTTCTTCTAAAATGAACAATAAAACGGCAAACATTGAAAGTGGAGGCACGAGACTTGAATCCAGTTCCCTGTCTGTCAGGGCCAGCTGGTCCTTAAACCTTATCAACATTTAAGACATGTTAAACTGTCATCCTGTGAATGTTGGCATCACCTCAGTTTTTCAGTCTCTGAAGGGGCACGTCATTTAACAGCTAGGGTAAAGAATGAAGTCTAGCAGATGATGAGCCACCACTGTACTGACACCTCTTATGACTGACTGGTTGATTTAACTTCCTGTTTGGCATTCTCTGATGCTGGTCTCACCTATAACCATGTTGCATTTCAGTTTAAATGGAGTTGTGAAAGGTTGGAAAAGCGGGACAGTTAGTGAATTGGAACAGAAAATATGATGCCTTGATGCAGAGTATTGATAAATCCAACATCAGCTGATGCTCTGAGTGAAAATATGAAGTTAGCCAGAACACTTACAATTTCATTTAAGCGTGGAGGATAGGCAAGAAGATACGTAACATGAAAAAATGTTACTGAGAACACGTAGATTTATATTCATACATTTCCACTCTGCAAACAGTGAGACTTAATAGGCGTGCGCGTGCGCGCGCGCACACACACACACACACACAGTGCTTTTACTGTTGTTTTGTCACAAATCCACACACACCCACACACACAGAGTTATATCAATACAGAAACCATCAGGGTTGACCAAAGGAGGAGGTCACATTGTTGTTGATCCAAAGAGACTGGTGCCAGTAACTGAGGGGTAGGCTGCTGCTGACAGAGCAGAGGCTGGGTAGCTCAGTGGCAGAGCACTGGAACTGGAGCTCCAGGGGTGCAGGTTCGACTCCTGCCCCAGTCTTTCGTCAGCAGCTTTCATTCTACTGAATAGAGACTGATGAGAATTACAGTACTCCTATGGTTGCACTTATCATTATTGCACCAGTTATTACACTTAATACAAATCATGCAAGCACAGTGAAGAAACAGCAAAGGGTGTGCTGGTTATCACTGTAATGTCAGCATGGGTTTAGACAAATGACACAATTTTTCAATATTATTTAAGTACTAATGAGACTGAATTTTTTTGCCACCAATAAACATGGCTATGAGAGTCTTTTGGTCGAGTCTGAAACACTGTATCTGTGGATCTGGACAGGTCAGTGCTTGATTGGCAATCTTTGATTGTTTGGCATGTCTGAACAGTAACTGTAACTGCAGTGTGAGGCAATATCAGATGATTCAGACAATGATGGGCACATTAGTCTGGTGCACCCAGTTCCCATTACAGCAGTCTTAGCTTTAACTCTCTCCATATGAACGGCGAAAGAGACGACGTTAACAGCGTTTCAGCCCAATTACCATCAACAAAATATTGCAAGCGGAAGGTTCTTATACTGAAGAGGTGAATGTTGACAAAGAATACCACAATTCTGACGACGGAAGCTAAAGGTTGGGTCATTCAGACACCCACTGGACATCCAAGGGGTCTGTGTAGAGGAGAAGAGAGGTCTGGCCGTACTGAGTGAGTTAAATCCTGGCAGTCAGTGTCTGATGATTTAGGGACTAGGTTTTTGTTGTTGAATTTATCAGTTATCAAGTTGAGCTTTTGGGGGTTTACTTTAACACTTGTTGAAATAAGTGAAGGTGAAATCTGCAATTATTTGCCCAGATGCAGAACAACAATCTGACTAAAGATTTAAGTTGTACCAGTGTGACTGGTCTATAAAGGATCAGGTATCTGCTCCCCCCCCCCACTCCCCCCCGCCCCAAATCCCACATGCTTCCCTACATTTTTTCAAGTAGATGTGTAGTGTACTGGTAAGTCCACACACTTTGGTGCCTCCCTGAAACTCACCTGATTTATATGGTTGAACAGATTCAGCTGCAGAGGTGAGGACCTGGGATCATTTACCTGCAGAAGCCGCTGTATCGCCGCTGAGGGATGAAGGTGTACGTGAGGAAGTCACCCAAACCAAAATGACGGAACAGGAGATGGACAGACGTTGTTCCAAAGTGCTTGTGTCTGGTATGTTTTGTAACATATTCCACTTGTTGTCTGGTCCCATTGTCTGTTGCCATGTGTGTGTGTGTGTGTGTGTGTAAACATTTCCCTATTCATGCTTTAATTTCCGCTTCCTCCTCTCACTTTCCCCTCTTCTAGTTTGCATATCTTTGCACCCACCTATCCCCCCATTTGAGATAAAGTTAATTTTAGAATTAAGACTTTTTAAATAATGTATTTGTATCTCAAACATTTGTGTTTTGCTGTAGGTATTTCTCTGTGATGACAAATTTACTGTGATGATGATTGCGCAACGCCCTTCCTCCCCTTCTACACCCTCTCCCCCATCCCCTACCCCCTCTGCCATGGATCGTTTGAGTTCATTTCTAAGATGGAATGACCATTTTTTATTTATCTGTGAAATAATTGTAGCTTAAAGTTAATTTTTTTTCTTTTTCCTTTTGAAAGGCATTAAGATTCAGACGCAAAAGTTATTGATCAATTGATTTTGTTGTTTGCTGTCAGTGTTGTAAATCAATCGATTGATTTTGCTGGTTGCAGTCAGTGTTGTAGATCAATCAATTTTGTTGGTTGCAGTGAGTATAATAGATCAATCGAATCTGTTGGTTGCAGTCCACTAGTGTTGTAGATCAATCAACTGATTTTGTTATTTGCAGTCAGTGTTGTAGATCGATCAGTCGTTTGCAGTCAGAGTTGTAGATCGATCAGTTGTTTATCAGTTGTTTGCAGTCAGAGTTGTAGATCGATCAGTTGTTTGCAGTCAGTGTTGTTATCAGTTAACTGATTTTGTTGGTTGCAATTCGTGTTGTAGATCAGTCAATTTATCTTGTTTGCAGTCAGTGTTGTACCTACGCTCCTTAGTGGAGGCCCAGGAGAGAAGCTCAGCACCTTTTGAATCATAAATGATTAATGTTTTGTCCATCTTTGGTTATCTCACCTTTCTTCCCACAGTGCCTGTTCACTTCTTGGTGTGAACTGGGTGAAGAGACCAAGATTTGAGTTGAGGGTTGGTGAGAATGGCTGGAGCAGACCATGTCGAGTTACCTTTTTCTTACGTACACACATACGCACACATTCACAGTGACATACACACACACACGCACACACAAACATACACACACACACACTTCTTCTCTCCCTATTCTCTGTAAATTCAGTGGCAGTCTACATTAAGAACTCCCCGCCCCCAGCCCACCCCCCAAAATCTGTTCTCACAACAAATAATAATTTGTAAATTTCGTTTCTGGTTCAGTCATCCAGCTGGGGGAGGAAGAGTCCAAACTTCCAGCGCTGCTACTCCAGTGCCCAGCCAGCCAGTTGCTCAGTGGAGACCGGAACATGACACGTTGCGGTGTTCGGAGAAGGTGGGATGTGGTGGCACCCAAAGAGTGGGGAATGGCGCTGTGGGTGGCCATGGTGTTACCGGGGGGCACAGGTGGGGGGACTGCGCGAGGCCCGCAGTCTGAGCGTGCATTCCTGCCAGCTGCACTTTCCCCACGACATCCTTGACACCACTGCCGGTCATCAGGTGGGGCAGGACAACTGAGGCCTTGCCATCGATAGATACGTGCGCCGTCTGCCAACCAAGTGTGTCAGCTACGGGCGGCTGGGTGTGGCCACTCCTTTCCTCGGTCTCTGGGCACAGCTGGTGGGAGAGTGGCAGAAGAGAGCCAGTGAAACTTTGAGCTTGGCTGGTGTGATGTGTGCCTAGGTTGACACTGATGCTTCAAGAAATGGAGTGCACAGTCATTCACAAAGTCTGTCTGCTGAACAGAATCATAGAGTAACACCCAACGCAGGAGAGGCTGGAGAACCAAGTTTGTTGGAGAGGAGGGGATTCCGGCAGTATGTGCGCAAGGTATCCAGATCCCTACATACTACAATGTTGACAGTTGCTGCATGCTCTGCAGCAGGTCATGAAGTGTGCAGATCACAGGTGCTCCCACGGTAAATGTCAGGAAACCTCCAGCACAAGACTGTCAGCAGTTCTCAGTGCACCTTGGCAAAATACGTTGGTGCGTGAGCAGCCTTGTCCCCTTTGCAGTGAACTGTCTGTCACAAGGGGCTCCAGCAGAGTGTGTGGCGACCTGCTTGCCCAGTGTCAGACCTGGACCAGCTGGAAGGGGACTCCACATTCACCAGTCCTGTGGAACCTCTCCATCCTCACAACAAGGTTAATGCTGTGAAAGCTGCGAAGAAGAAAAGAAAGCCCACACCCACATCTTTAGTCAGTCCTGGTGAACAAGGGGTCAGTATGACAGGAGGACAAACTCCACACCTAAAGCAGACCAGCTCTGGCAACAAGGTCACTCTCTCAATC
>NC_134895.1:11799926-11894926 GCF_041734735.1 Babylonia areolata
AGATCCTATCTGCTAGATGTGTAAAAGTGAATTTGCAACATACTCTTTAGCCTTTTTACTGGTGCCGTCATAGAGCCCCATGAGGAGGTGGTTGATGAGCCCCAGACGCTGAGCGATCTGTATCTGTTCTACCTCCGTCAGCTGACTGGCTGGTCTGCTGACACTGGGTGAGGGATGGTAGATGGTCGCTACCTGCAATTCCCAATACACACACACACACACACACATGAAATGTAAATATAGTGATCTTTAAGTGACAACTATCTGCTCTATCCTTTCCAATTTTGTTCAAAAAAATTAATTGTTTAAAATAAGATTATCAAATTATGCACACACACACACACACAATATTATATATATATATATATATATATATATATATATATCATTCTTGACTTGGGTGACAAAGTGGTAGTCATGAGACTGTCATGTGATTTATGAATTGTTGGCTAATGAAGCAATCCACTGAAGCAGACTGTGTAATTTATTGTTATATTCTTTCCTCAACATGTTTCTTCTGTGGCAAGTCTCAGTGATGTTTGTGGATGAACATCAGTTTATTATATCTTTATGTGAGTGCAAATAACAAATGATTTGCTTGTATGTGTGTGTGTGTGTGTGTGTGTGTGTGTGTGTGTGTGTGTGTGTGTGTGTGAGTGAGAAAGAGAGAGAGACAGAGACAGAGACAGAGAGAGACAGAGAGACCGCCAGACAGACAGAGAGAGAGAGAGAGCAAGAGTGAGAGAGAAAGGCTCAAAGAGAGAGAGAGAGAGATTGGAACTGATTGAGAGAGAGAGAGAGAGAGAGAGAGAGAGAGAGAGAGAGAGAGACTCAGACAGTCAGACAGATCTATGTGGTCAACCACTCTACTTCATTATAAATAAATGTGCAATGTGCATGACACTGACAAAGAGATGGTGACAGGTCTTCACAGGGGGCCTCAAACGTCTGATTCCAGTTCAAGTCCAGTTCAAGACAGAAAATGAATAAACTGTTGGGGTGAGGAGGGGTTATAGGGTTACTAACAACTGGAACAAACTAACCACTAACATCAAGTATGCTTCCAATACCAACAACTTCAAGAACCTTATCGATAATCACAAAATTTTAAAAGACATCTGGTTTGACTTTGATGGTCCAAGATAATTGTAACTGGGTCTACTTAGACTGAGACAAGACCGATAACGACATAGCACAAAGAAGGCCGTGAGGCCTTGTGCTAATCATAAATGAGACGGGGCGTAAAAAGCCGTGAGGCTACGATGATCAACATCAGCCCCTAACCTGAACCTGAACCTGAACCTGGTGTCATAGACACGAATATTCGGTCCATCGTGGATCTGTGTGTGTGTTAAAGTGGCCTACATCCTGTCCAACTATCCAGTATAAACGAAAGTGACTAAGACTGGATCAGAATCGGAGGCTGATTACTAACGGACTTCATCCGTTTTCCTGTGAAGGTCTATCGATACCAACAATGAATCCAATCTGTGACGTGTTGACGAAAAAAAAGTGCAAGTGATAAATAAAATGATTCATTGTATCTGATTTGAGGTTTCAGTGTCGTCGCTGCTTCGTTTGTCGAACATTCGTTTCGCTTTCATTGCACCTTCTGCGTTTCGGTGACTGCCATAGCGGAGGGTCGATGAGCACGAAAGGGAGCACAGAAAACATAAAATACAATAAACAGAAATGATGTGAAGGGAGAAAAGTTTACCTGGTATGGAGGCGGAGGCTCGGACCTACTTCCGCTGTCATATTCTTCACTCTCTCGAATAAGAGAAATGCCGTCAGCATCCCGAAAACTCAAACTAGAACTGAGCAAGGCCAATCAAAAACAGATCAATATTGTTGTTTGGATGACGCATTGTCATAAACTTCCGGTCCGTTGCGAACAATGTTAAGGTCATAGTCACTACTTCCGGTAAACTTTCACATCTCATGACCTGGGCATACAATACAAGCAGAGGTAAAGTTTTGGTTTCCTGACAGCGAGCTTGTCGTCAGTTTGTTCTTGTATCAATGGGAAACTCTGGCAGCCAGTCAAAGGAAGACGATGAAGAAAGACAGCCCATTTTGTCTGGTGCTGCTACAGGAATCCAGAGGTAAATATGCACTTTTAACGTAAAGCCAAGACACAATAACACCATAAAAAAAAAAGTAAATTGACACAGGCACCATCACAGTAAATCACACAGGCGCAAATCACAGCAAAACAAAGCACATCACATTCACCATTGCCAAAAATAAACACCAGGGAACCAGGTATCACGAAAAACACACCAAAATCATCACAGATGCATACAGATCAACACAAAGAGCACATCCAGCAACAAAAATCACAGCAAGCATATGCAGATTGAAAATTTTCAGTGTGAGAACTACACTTTGAAAAGATATGTTTTGAGTGCTCTCTTGAATGCGGGTGTTGGGGTGTAACGGAGGTGTGAGGGCAGTGAATTCCACTGTTCAGGTGCAACAAAAGAAAAGGAACGTTCACCGTAAGTTTTAGTATCAATCTTTGGAATGGACAGAGAGAGAGAGAGAGTGTGAGTGACTCAGTGAGTGTGTGTGTATGTGTGGATGTATGTGTGTTCGTGTCAAAGTGAAATATGTACGCAAGCTTTTAACTCAAACATTAATGTATTCATGCGTGTGTGTGCATGTGCGCACACATGCGCGTGCGCACACACACACACACAATTGTCTCTGTACACACATGCATACAAATACACTTGTGTTGCATGCATACATGCAAACTTTACACACACACACACACACACACACACACACACACACACACACACACACACACACACACACACACACACACACACACACACACACACACACACACACACACACACACACATGCACACATACAGTTGAGAAAAAAAAAAAGAACCAGTACCTTTTATTTATAATGCACTATTTTGTTCAAGTTTCATGTGCAGCGAGCTGTTTATAGAACACAGCATTAGAGAACATGGCAGATTTACAGACTCACCAGTTACAGGCAGTACAGAAATCAACTTTTTCTGGTATCATGTTTATAAAGTTTTCTAGCTGATAGCCTGTTGCATGTCTCAGACTCATCATGTGGTTTGCAGAGGATTTTTTTGTTTTTTGTTTTTTTTCCCCCAAAACAGAAACCCACTGGTCTGGCAGATGGGCTAGATTGTACAGGTCCTTATGAAATTCTTCTTGTCTAAGAAGAGTGGGAATTTTAATCCCTGATACATAATAATATTATAGTTTGTGTTCACATATTTAAATTCAGTGTATCAGTCACTGTTGTGTCAATGACTTAGTTAATGTGCAACTGGCTCATTTAATTGATTTACCTACTGTGGTTGTGAACTAAGTTTTCAGTATTTTTTTTTGCAAATAAACCACTTGCTCTTGCAATGTTCAGTCCAATATCTACTGAGATACTTGACGCTATTATTGATATTACCAGTAAATGTATTCAGTTATAACTTTATAACTTTGAGTCATCTGTTTTCAGTGATACGCATTAGGGGTGTCTCATTTTTTGGCCTGATGTTCTTTCACCTTGGCCCTATCTTTTTCCTTTCTTACCCTGTTTTGGTTTTAATTTTTTGTTTTAAATTCTTTTTAGGTCTGATATCTTTTACCTTGGTCAATCTATTTTTATTGCTATGGATAACATAACCATTTGTGATTATGTAGCAGCAACTACGCAGATCTGTACAATCTGCAAGCAAATGGTAATGTTCTGATAAGTGGATTTTAAGTAACACTGCTATCTGGTGCAGTCTGTGCACAGCTGATGCTCACTTACATTCCTGAGTCACCACTGACCTAGTTGTGCAGGCTCAAGTGTGAATCTCACATGGGCATACTGCTGACTGTCTCTGATTCACCACTGACTGGGCCATTGTGATAATAAAATCAAAATGAGCTCTTGTTAGAAGTCACACAGTAGATGCACTGAATACATTCACATGCACATGACGCATATGTATATATTTTTATGTATGTATACACACAATCACGCACACACATACATGTATGTGCACATACATATAGACAGTGGAGACACAGACATGTATACATGTTGTTCATGCACACACACACACACACACACACACACACACACACACACACACACACATCTTTGTACTAGTATTTTTGCAGTCCTGTTTTAATGCATTGTGTATTTTATGTAGTTTTGGTCTTACATGTAATGGCATTTTTTCTATATGGTTATTTTTAATGTGTGTGTGTGTGTGTGTGTGTGTGCGCGCGTGTGTGCGTGCGTGCATGCGTGCGTGCATGTGTTTGTGAGGGTACAGTGCTCTGGTACGCATGTGTAAGTGTGTAGGCATATTAGTATGCCCGAACAGAATTCTGTGTTAGAAAATAAGAAATATCTTAATGCTTATGCAGTTTTGTTTTTAGTGCAGTTGATATTTAATGTCAGCATGTGTGTGTGTCTGTGTGTGAGTGTGTGTCTGTAAGGGAGGGACATCTCTCTCTATATAGATATATACGTGTGTGTGTGTGTGTGTGTGTGTGTGTGTGTTCTATGAAATGCATTTTGTTTTAATCTAAGCCTTATTTACTTCTTAGCTTTTATAATCTGATTCATCTCTAAAGTGTGCTTTTTCATTCATATGAACACACTGGATGTTTTCCATAGTCAGCTAGCGGTTGATGTGTTTTTAAAGGCATGTTTATAGTCAACTGGATGATGTAAGGCACTTTGAGCAGCATTGGTGCTGGATATATCGCGCCATAGAAAAACTGTGTATTATTATTGGATGTGGCTGTGCTTTTTATTTTCTATCAATCTCTCTGTCTCTGTTTGTCTCTGTCACTCTGTTTGTCTGTCTGTCTGTCTGTCTGTCTATCTCTCTCTCTATCACATGCATGTGTGTGTGTGCGCGCACACACACACACACACACACACACACTGTCCAAGTCCAAATTGTTCAACACAATTTACAATACATGAGCAAATGCTGCAGACACATGTATACCCAATACTGGCAATAGATTGCAGTTCTCTTCTGATAGCAGTCCTTCCCACACTGTGGCCAAAGGGGATGGGCATTTTTCCTACAACGCTGTTACTGTGTCAGTGTCAGTGACAGAGCTACCTTGAAGAGGATTCCAACCCAGACTCTCATGGGCACTGTTATGGTAGATCTTTTTCTTCTTCTATGTTCATGGGCTGTGACAACCACATGTATTCACTTGTACACATGTACACAAGTGGACTTATACATGTATTTAACCGTTTTTACTCACATAGGCAGTCATGCTCCATTTTCCGGGGTTGATGGGATCTATGTCAGATATGTTCTAGTTTCCATAACCCGCCCAACACTGACATGGATTATAGGAATTTTAACGTGAGTATTTGATCTTCAGCATGCATATATACACACAAAAGAGGTTTGACCTGGGAGATCAGAAGAATCTCTACCCACTACCCACCAGGCGCTGTCACTGGGATTTGAACCCGAGACCCTCAGATTGACAGTCCAATGCTTTAACCACTCTCCTTTTGTGCCCATCGTAATGGCAGATGTTAACCATTCTGCCACCATCCTTTTGCCTCTGTCGTCTTCTAGGTGGATAGGGCAGTGTCACACTCACAAGGAGGTCTGTTGACATAGTTTGAAAAAGAGAGATTAGCCGGCCGGCAGCAACAGCTGATTGGTGATCAGGGGTCATGTTTGCTGACAAGTGCCAACCAGATAAAATGTTGAGTAACACACACCATAGGCTGGCTGCCTGAGTGAGAGCTAGGGAAGCAGATGAAAAGGCAGACATCCATCCACTGACCAAATTGTTGTATTGTATGGCTGCTTCGCCAGCCACCGGGAACTTTGGGCACTGGGAACTTTGGGCACTGATAGTAAACGAGACCGGCCGCCATAATTGCACACACTGTACACAGACACAGACACACACACACACACACACACACACACACACACAAACACACACACAAACTCTCCTTCTGTCTGTCTGTCTGCTTGTCTCTCTGTCTGTCTGTCTGTCTCTCTTTCTCTCCCACTCTCTTTACCAGAATAATGTAGTTTTCTTACACCCCTCCGCCCCCCAACCCCCCTTCCCCGCCCCCCCCCCCAAAAAAAAGGGAAAGGAGTTTGGTTTAAGTTAATGATGGCAGTAATATAAGAACAAACTGATATTAAATAGAAATTAGTTTAATGTAAGGTACAGGGACAGACTGTTCATCAAGCTGTTGCTGCAAAAGACTCAAGAAAAAAAAGAAAAAAAAAAAGAAAAGAAAAAGAAAAAAAGGAAAAGCACACAATAGGTCAGGGATTTTGTTTGTCTTTGTTCCACTTAATTGAGCAAGAACGAGGGTGACGACAATGATGATGATGACAGTGGCAATGTTTGGTTTCTTTTTTTAGCCTGTGGTTTCACAGACAATCTGACAATGAATTTCTCTTGTAGGAGAGATAATACTGTATTCTGTATTCAGCATCTTTTTTTTGTAAGCTGATCTACTACTGATGTGTAACGCAGAAAAAAAGGCTTCGATCTGGTTTCAGTAGCGACGATGGGTACGGGTCAAACCACTTGGTGCACAGCCAGAGCAGCCCAGAACTGTCACGCCTTGTGACGCAGAATGGACTACGGTCCTCACGATCCTCTGTCAAGCTGAAGACGGAAATGAAAAGGGATCCAACTGTTGTCAGGTAAAGCCTTTTGTCTCCTGTCGTTTTTCACAAGTGATCATTCTTAACCAGTCTTTCAGTGTGCACTGGTGATCATTTGTTTTGTATTTCTTTTTATCACAACAGATTTATCTGTGTGAAATTCGGGCTGCTCTCCTCGGGGAGAGCGCGTCGCTATACTACAGCGCCACCCATTTTTTTGGTATTTTTTCTGCCTGCAGTTTTATTTGTTTTTCCTATCAAAGTGGATTTTTCTACAGAATTTTGCCAGGAACAACCCTTTTGTTGCCGTGGGTTCTTTTACGTGCGCTAAGTGCGTGCTGCACACGGGACCTCGGTTTATCGTCTCATCCGAATGACTAGCGTCCAGACCACCACTCAGGGTCTAGTGGACGGGGAGAAAATATCGGCGGCTGAGCCGTGATTCGAACCAGCGCGCTCAGATTCTCTCGCTTCCTAGGCGGACGCGTTACCTCTAGGCCATCACTCCATTTTACTCGTCAGCCAGGGAAAGCCTTAGTCTCCTGTCACTGTGAACATGTATGCTGTAAAGAACGAGGGGCTTATTCTAGTTTAGTCATTCACAGCAGGTCATGTTCATACACAGCCCTTTCACTTCTGAAACATTTCCACATTAGATTGTCTCCATACATTAAAAGTTGCAATTTGAAAACAGACACTCAACATTCAACAATGTTCACTTCACGTATTAGTTGTCACCACCAGCAGTCTCCGGGAAGCACAAAGTCAATCACAGATGTTCACAATAAATCAGCACAAAATTACAACAGTCATAAAAGAAGAATTTCCAACACCAGCAGTCTCAGGGAAGCACAGACAAAGTTCATCACAGATGTTCACAACAGTATAAATTAGTATTTCCAGTATTCCCCATGTCCACCCTTAACCTCTAGGCTTCCACAATGACGACATAACTCGTCATTGAAATATTCTGACTTTTCCCTGCTTTGCGTTCAGTTCGTTGACAAAAATGCTGGCAGCTTTAGCTTGGGGAATCTTTCTGGATTCTATTCATATCTAGAAACCCCATCTACATCATGAGATCATTATTTGAACGTTTTGGTTGGGTTACTGTCCCAGTGTTTGCCTGGCTCCTCTCCTCGCTCGCTCAACAAAATGTCGGACTGACGCCGTGCTCATGGCACGTGATTGTGGTGAAATAAATCAACCAAGACTGCTTTCTTTAGCTGATGCTCGGAAAGAATTGAAGTGTAAATTCGAAGAAGACAGTGATTAACATTTATAAGACGATCTGATAGAAAATAAAGGGAGCAATCAAGAGAGTGACCAAGATACGACTATCAGTGAGTGATGCCGGCTGTGCAAACTTTAGCAGATGACAGAAAGTGACTGAATTATTAGCAGGACACAGTGTGAGCGATTTCCTTGGCACTCAACCAACGCGGTCTGATGAGAACTAGATAAAGTGACTGTGTGAGAGGGGTGAAGAGGAGGGGGGTGGAGACTGAGGGGGCGTGGCCTCTCATCCACATTATCATTTGGAGAAGTCACAATGCATTGTGTATGTATCTCTTTTTAATTTTTGTTTATTGTGGTTGTTCTAGTATGATTTTGTGTGCGCAGATGTCCATTTTTCCAGAAAATATATTTTAGTGCAAATTACCTGACTGATGTTTGTAATGAACAAGTTGAAAATGTGACAAAAAACAAAACACTGATTTCAAAACAACAGCATGTCACTAAAAATATATGTTTATAAAACAGGAAAACATCATGTGTTTTATGTTCTTTAATCATTTACCTTTCAGAAAATATATACTTTTATGGGTCTTTCTCCAGTAACAAAGAACACAGAATTTTTTGAAAATTTATACCCGTTTTTTTGTGAAAAAACCCTGGCAAATAGATTTCACTTAAATCTTATTTTCCTGGCAGCGAAAGGGTTAAACAAAGGTCATTGCGACACTTTTTTTTTTTTTTTCCAAACATTTGCATCAAATTCTGTCTTTTCTGAGGTTTTTTCTTTTGACCTCCCCCCAAAACTCTTTCTCCGGTCTGTTCCTTAAGTAATACATTCATTACGCTAATGATGTTGTTATTTTTCTTTTTCATCACAAGTAATACATAATTGTGTCACATGGTACGTCATCACCAGTGATGCATGATTATGGTACATGGTACATCAGCACAAGCCTGCATTAAATAATCAAAGGGGGAAACACAGAAAACATTGCAGTAAAAATAAAACAAAGATCTGTGTTCCTGACATATGCAAGTGATCATGTTTGGCCGCTAAGCCTTTCATCGCGCACAGGTGATCATTTTTAGCCAGCCAGGTAAAGCCTTAGTCTGTTGTCATTGTATATTTGTACACAGATGGTTGCTTTCAGCCAGCCAGGTAAAGCCTTAGTTTCCTGTCATTGTATGCATTAATGCAGGTGATCATTTTTAGCCAGTCAGGTAAAGCCATAGTCTGCTCTCATTGTATATGCTCAGGTGATCATTTCAGCTAGCAAAGTTGGTTGGTCAGATCATGACTTGAAAGAGCAAAGATGATCAAATTAGATCAAAGGAAAGACAATTTGAGGAATGAGATGATTTTTAGCAAAATATGCTGGTATCAGTTCATTGCTGATGACACCTGACACAGTAAATTGAATCATACACACACACACACACACACACACACACACACACGAGATGTGTACAGGTGTGCATGTGCTTGCACATACCAGGCATGTTGTGAAACATCAGCTCATTTTATTCCCATGGCTGCTGCTGCTATGTTTGTGAAGGCTGTCAGTATGTTGTGATAAAACTGAGCTTACAGGTCAGGATGTCAGTCACCATTCCTTTTTCATCTTGCGATGATGTGGTTCGTCCGTCGGGATCGACGAGGACCATCTAGTCATCCTGGGGGTGGGTGGGTGGGCTCTGTGGTTGCGCAGATGACTGGTCAGGCCAATCCGCGCCCGGAAGGTTCTGACGCGGTGTGGACAGGGGATGGTGGCGGCTGTCGGGGACTTGCTGGCACTGCTTTTCCTGGCCTGTCTGCGTTGCTCTGCTGCAGCGATTCTGTTGGCCTCACAGGATTTGGTGCCTTTGTGGACAGCTGAACGCCACTTTGGTCTGTCCATTGCATTCAGCTCCCATGTGTCGTGGCTGATGTTGAAGGCCTTCAGAGAAGCTTTCAGAGTGTCTTTGAAGCACTTCTTTTGGCCTCCATGGGAGCGCTTGCCATGTTGGAGTTCGCCGTACAGCAGTTTCTTGGGGAGCCGGTGGTATGGCATGCGAACTACATGGCCTGCCCAGCGCAGCTGGGCCTGCATCAAGATGGTGTGGATGCTGGGCAAGTTTGCACGAGTGAGCACCTCTGTGTCAGGGATCTTTTCTTGCCACTTTATGCCAAGAAGTTTTCTGATGATACATGAAAGTCAATTACACCATTTAAAGGACCCCCAAAGTAGTAACTGCACTTTCAGTTCTTGCCACACCAATCTCACTTCACCAAAATTCAGCAGCTGAAGGGTTTCCTGTTCACTGCTGTCCAGGAAGCCCTTCGTCTACAGACCCCTGAATGCCACCAGAAGGCAGCAGGAAGCAGCACCATCATCTGGTGCCGATGGCGACCAGCGCTATGCCGAGGACGATCACAGACGAGGGATTGCGCGGCGCCTGCTCTATTTCCATCGTCTGGATCGGCGCCCTGACAGTATCTTGGTCAGAGACACTTGGTTTTTTTGGGTTTTTTTTAAGAAATGCGTGTATATGTGCCTCTTTCTACATGAGTGGTCATAATTTATCAGCATGCTTGTGGATGCATGTGCTTTCATGTACATTGCATTTGTGAATGTGCATGTGTGCATACAAAAAAAAAAAAAAAAAAAAAAGAATCAAAGAAGTTAAATCCTAATTTCCTCATAAAAGATGAAGAAGGACGCAGTTAAAACATAGGTTCTGAAATGCGCTTGACTGATTGGCTGATGCAATGATCAACTGATTGATCCTTGTTGATAAATTGATAAAAGGCCTGGATGATTTACTGATCAATTGATTGGGTCTTGTTGGTTAATTATTGATTAGTTCTTAATGAGCAGATGTGGTTGATGGACTTATCAGTTGATTGATTCTTGTTGATACTGATCAGTTGATTGAGTTTTGCTGATGAATTGGTGAACAGGTCATGCCAGACCATGTGGTTCCAGAATATTTCTGGGAGAAGATTCTTGGTCCGGCAGAGAGCAAACACAGCAGCATTGTCACCATGTGAGTACACCTTTCAAAATAAACAACAAGAAAACAAAACCATTTGTCTGTTCTGATGGTACATTGTTCAGTTAATTTGTAAGAATTCAGCAAACAACAAAACTTTAATTTTTTTTTGTTTGTTGTTGTTGTATCTCACTGTCTACCCATCTCTCTCCTTCTCTCTTAATCAGCCTACAGTGCTCTCTCTCTCTCTCTCTCTCTCTCTCTCTCTCTTTGACTCGTGTCTTAACATCAAATGACGAAAATATTATCCTCTCAGTTGCAAAATACGTCTCAGAGGCAGTAGATACACGGAAAAAGAAAATAAATGATCAAAATGCCCGTTAATTCAAAATATATACAAACATTAATGGTTTCCAAAATGATTTCTTTGAGGGTCAAAATAGAAGCAAATAGAATTAGTATTTGGATGGTCAATCTGATGATGATGATGTTATTTTTTTGTGTGCAATTTGTTGGCTGTTGTTTATTGATATAACCTTTGTGACATTAGGTGCATTAGTTTTTGTTTTTGTTTTGTTTTGTTTTACTTTTTCAAATGATTGGATAAAACGACACTGTAACTTCCCCTGTACCCCCCTGTCACATGGGCTGTTAAGCTAATGACAGTAAAGAGTCAAAGTGTCAAAAGTGTCTCTCTCTTTGACTCTGTCTCTCTCTGACTTGGCTGATACATGTAGTTACATGCTGATACATACAGTTACATGGATAAGCACTGTGTGTGTGTATGTGCCATCTGTGTCTGTGTGTGTTATTGCTTGTGTCATTGAGTGAGTACGAATATGATATCCCAGAAACTTTACTGAAATGTGAAAATTAAGTGTTTATGGTTCACAAATTTTTTTCTGTGTTTCATAATCATGTGTATTTCTAATTTTGTTTTGTATTTAACAATCTTCCTACACCATGGGCTGTGCCCACTCTTGTTTAGGGATCAGTGTATCTGTAAACAATAAAGATTCATCCTCTCTATCTCTCTTTCTCTTTTCCTCACTCTCAGTCTCAGAGATGTGTACACGCACATCATACGCATACATTTTCATGTCACCCAGCAGTGTACGGTGATGTATGAATGTATTTCACACTTATTTCTGTATTGTATACAGTGCTTGATATGGAAATGGGATAATAAGTGAGATGAGAGTGCATTTCATATTTTGATTTAATGTTTAATGTTTTCTCCATGGGAAATGTCTGACAAGTGAAGTGATGAATGTGGGTGTGTTTGCAGCTTTTCCCTGTGGAACACCATGATGGGAACGTCACTGCTCAGCATCCCCTGGGCAATACATCAGGTCAGTCGTGGGCTGTTGTTCTTTTTTTTTTTTCTTTCCATTTCACGACCAGCATCGACTTGCCGATGACCGTCTGTCGTGGTTCATGCATGCTGGGTATTTTCGTGTCTCCATAACCCACTGAACACTGACATGGGTTACAGGATCTTTAACGTGCGTATTTGATCTTCTGCGTGCGTATACACACAAAGGGGGATCAGGCACTAGCAGGTCTGCACATATGTTGACCTGGGAGTTCGGAAAAATCTCCACCCTTTACCCACCAGGCGCCGTTACCGAGATTCGAACCCGGGTCCCTCAGATGAAAGTCCAACACTTTAACCACTCGGCTATTGCTCTTTCAGGGATGAGACTATATATATATATATATATATATATATATATATATATATATATATACAGATTTTTGTATTGGCATTTTGGTGATGTGTAGAAATATATATATATAAAGTTGTCTCTGTAATTTTCAGGCAGGCCTTCCAAATGTTGTTCCTGTTCTTTTCAGGCATGCTTTATTACGCTGTTTCTGTTCTCTTCTTTTCTCTTTGCAAGGGAAAAAAAGAGAGTGGAAATTGTATGCATATATTGCTAAATCTTGTGCGGAAACAAATGAAAGTGCTTCCACTCCCAACTTTCACTTGCATGCATCACTCTGAAATCATGAATGAAAGAGAGCTACAAGGTCCTTGACAGGTTGTATATGATCATAAATCAGTGACAACACTTCGTGATAATGACCAGCCTATGTACAATCTAGTTGCTTTGTCCATCAACCTGTCTGTCAGTCTGTTTGCCTATGTTTCTTTATGAATGTATCTTTTTTTTTTCTTTTTTTTTCTTTAAGATGTCTTTAAGTTCTTTTTAGTTGTTGGTAATGGTGTTGTAAAAGGTTGTAAAAATTATTTTTCAAAGAAAAAAGAATGAAAGACCAAACTTGCTAACATGCACACACTCAAGGCCTGGTTGGGTGCATCGGGTTATGCTGCTGGTCAGGCAACAGCCTATTAGATGGGGTGCATGTAGCATATATGGATTTATCTGAAATAGAAACTGAAACTAAAACTAACACAGGTAGATAGATGTTCTGCTTATGGCTGTAGGACTCTGTTGATGATGATGATGATATACGGATACTTGTATAGCACCTGTCCTCAAGTCGGAGACCAAGCTCTAAGCGCTTTACAAACTTGGGGTCATTTGCACAACAGGCTGCCTACCTGTGTAGAGCCGACTGATGGCTGCCATTAGGCGTTCATCATTCGTTTCCTGTGTCATATAATCAGGTTTCGGGCTCGCACACATAGACTCTCAGACAGACATGTAGCGTGTGTTCCTGCACATTTCAGGCGGGGTTCGTTGGTGGCATCACTTTGCTTGTGGTGATGGCGCTCATCATGTTCTACACCAGTTACCTGGTGCTCAAGTCAGTCAACTGGGTCCAGGGTTAGTTGGCATGGTACCTCTGTGTGTATGTGTGTGTGTGTGTGTGTGTGTGTGTGTGTGTGTGTGTGTAAGTGTGTATTTTTGTGTTTGTGAGTGTGAGTGTGTCTGTTAGTGTTAGTGTGTGTGTGTGTGTGTGTGTGTGTGTGTGTAAGTGTGTATTTTTGTGTTTGTGAGTGTGAGTGTGTCTGTTAGTGTTAGTGTGTGTGTGTGTGTGTGTGTGTTAGTCAACTTAGTGTCTGTGTGTGTGTTGTGCCTGTGTGTGTGTGTGTGTGTGTGTGTGTGTGTGTGTGTGTGTGTGTGTGTGTGTGTGTGTGTGTGCGCCTTTGTGTTGTACCTCTGCGTGTGTGTATGTGTGTGTGTTTGTGTTTGTGTGTGTGTGTCCTTGTGTGTGTGTGTGTGTGTGTGTGTGTGTGTGTGTGTGTTTAAAACAGTCCCAACAAAATGGAAAAAGACAACAACAAAAATCCCACACAAAAGCTCAAGCAGAACTGAAGTAATAATTGTTAAGAAAAACCAAAAGCAAATGATAACAAGGAAGAAGAAAGAAAAAGAAAAGCTCAACAAGAAATCAGATGATACAAAACTCTTGACTGATGTTTTTTTTTTTCATCTTAAAAAAACAACAACAAAAAAACCCTTTTTGGGGGGGTTTGTTTATCTGGTTCTAACTTTATTTGTGAAGTACTAACATAGAATGAGGTAGAATGATTAAACAAAATAAGTAAATGCAAAGAAATCAAATTCAGTGAAAGATACATGAAATGCAAATGAACAAAATATATCAAGAACCAAAACGGGCCATGCTCAGCAAATCCACTCGCACCCACACATGAGTATGCACTCACACAAGTGTGCAACCACACACACACACATGCGCGCACACACACATGTATACACACACATGCACACACACGCACACACACACACATGCACACACACACACACACACACACACACACACACACACACGCGCGCGCGCGCACGCACACACACGCACGCACACACGCACACACACACATGCATGCATGCACGCATTCCCACTCCTATTTCCACACAAATACACAGCGCACATGCCAACATCTTTGTCTCTCACAGAAGCTAGGTGAGGCCCAACCTTCTTCAACCGACAACATACCAGCTTCTTGGGACAATGGTGTACTGTGTTTTGTGTTGCAGGAAAAACGTTCAAAGAGTTCTCTGATGTGTGCGGCCATTTTCTTGGCCGGATGGCCCGATATCTGGCCAACTTCTCCTCTATCGTCACCCTGCTGGGCGGCATGATCGTTTACTGGATCCTTCTCTCTAACTTCCTCTACCATATCGTTGTTTTTATACATGGTGCGGTTTTTCTCTGTGTGTGTGTGTGTGTGTGAGAGAGAGAGAGAAAGAGAGAGGGTGAGAGAGAGTGTTGGGTGGTGGTGGGTGGGGACAGTGAGAGACAGTGTGTGTGTGTGTGTGTGTGAGTGAGCGAGGGAGTGTGTGGATTTTTCCTAATGTGTGTTAGTGTGTATGTTTGTGATAGTGAAGGATAGAGTGTGTGTTTGTGTGTGTTGGTGATAGTGAGAGATAGAGTGTTTGTGTCAGTGAGAGAGGGAGTGTGTGTATGTGTATTAGGTGTTTGCATGTTTGCATGCCATGTGACAGTGAGGGAGAGAGAGTGTCAGTGTGTGTTCATGAGTGAGAGAGGAAGTGTGTGTTAGCATATGTGTGTGAGTGTGTGTGTGTGTGTGTGTGTGTGTGTGTGTGTGTGTGTGTGCATGTGTGTGTGTGTGTGTGTGGAGTGATGGCCTAGAGGTAACGCGTCCGCCTAGGAAGCGAGAGAATCTGAGCGCGCTGGTTCGAATCACGGCTCAGCTGCAGATATTTTCTCCCCCTCCACTAGACCTTGAGTGGTGGTCTGGACCGTAGTCATTCAAATGAGACGATAAACCGAGGTCCCGTGTGCAGCATGCATTTAGCGCGCGTTAAAGAACCCATGGCAACAAAAGGGTTGTTCCTGGCAAAATTATGTAGAAAAATCCACTTCAGTATGAAAAACAAATAAAACTACATGCAGGAAAAAATACAAAAAAAAAAAAAAAAGGGTGGCGCTGTAATGTAGCTCTCCCTGAGCAGAGCAGCCTGAATTTCACACAGATAAATCTGATGTGATGAAAAGAAATACAAATACAAATACAAATGTTCATTTTCTATGGAACTAACATCGTGTATTTTCAAGTTTATACACTAATATTTGAACATACATGGGGACTTGATTAACTTGATGTGTACCGGGGCTGTGATATCAAAGCACAGGCGCACACATATTCCCACATTCATGTTTGTACACATGTGCACACACACCACACACACATGCACTCATGCATACATAGACACACAGTATACACATGTATATCTTTTCCTTCACTCATATAAGTAAAATGTGTGTATGACTGTCATCGCTATAGTGACAATTACTAAAACTGGACAGTCCATTTCTTTCTCTTCTGTTTTGTATTTTGTTTGAATGTATGTAACCACTTTATTTTGTGAATAATAATTAATAGTATGTGGTGGGGTGGCATTGTTGAGAGGGCCAGAGGTAGAGGGCCCAGACTGATCGTGAATCGATTGCGATCGTGCCTTGATTTTAGCCTGATCTCCCAATCGAGCTACATAACTGTGCAACCTGTTTGAAGACATAATTGGACACAAAACAGAAACGCCAAAGAACGGATAGACAGATAGAAAATGCGAAAAAAAACTTAGCCGTATGAAGTGCACAGGAACAGGTGTCGAGATGGCTGCCGGAAAAAAAAGGGCACTAGCCAGGGGGACAAAGGGGAAGTTACCTACTTCTGGGAGGTTATCGGTCGTAGAACTTTCGTTTTCTCCGCATAGGCGGATAGTAGTTTGCACAGGACAGAAATGTCAGACCCCTGCCGGAGTCTGCACTAGTTGGGTCAAGTATGTTATTTAAACATAATTTTAGATAGAAAATTTCCTTTTAGAAAAAAAAAAGAAAGAAAAAGGCAGATGAGAGCCCAGTCATTGGTCAGATTTGTGTTATTGTGGCATTCTGTGAACTGTCGGGGTGTCCTTGATACCAAGAAACTTGAGATCACATTAGAAAAGATGACATATTATGATTGGTGAGAAATTTATATTTCAAGCGGCTTTCATCAATTTTAAATTAAATTCTGACTTATTGCCGTTTTCCACAAACAGCAGTGTTTGTCCGCTTTATAGAATCTTACCATTGTTAATTCGATAGTCAGTGAACGATTTGCTTCTTTTTTTTTTCTTCTTTTTTTTCCAACTTATCCTCATATTTTTTTAAAAGTCAAAATGTAACTATTATCAGGACATCAGTAAAGGATTTGCTTTTTTTTTTTCTCATACTTATGCTTATAGATTTTTTTTCCAAGCAAAATATACCCTTGTTAAATCTTGCCAATATCAGGCTGTTTGTAAGTAAATTGATCATTTTTTTCTGATCTCATCCTGTTAGATTATTTTCCAGGTAAAATCTACACAGGTCCTGCAGGGAATGGGACCAACTGTGTGGACGGGTCCAATGGCTCCTGTCTGTATTCCAACTCCTCCCATCAATATACTGATGGTATGGCTTTCCTCTTTGTGTGATATGTGGCCATTTGGGTGTGTGTGTTTGTGTGATTGTGTGTTTGTGTGATTGTGTGTGTGTGTGTGTGTGTGTGCAGGAATGAGTGTGTGTTTGTGTGCATGAGTGGATGTGTACATGTGTGTGTGTGTGAGCATGTGTGAGTGTGTGTGTGTGTGTGTGTGTGTGTGTGTGTGTGTAAAGCAATCACAGAGACTTTCTTGTATTTATCCATATATGAATTTACAAAAAAGATGACTCTGAAGTGGGGGCTTCTGTTTGTGTTGCTGTCATGGTAGAAGCTCTATACGAAGCATACACGAAAAATGTTGGACGCATTGTAATTCCTGCACATGCAGTCATTTGTTGCTTTGTTCCAGCGATCTGCAAAGCCAGTGGCAACATCAGCACGTTGACGGACCACTCGACATTCAACAAGGTGTGGACGGAGAACCTGTCAGTTCCTCTCATTCTGGTGGGCCTGCTCATCTGGCTGGTCAACTTCAAGTCTGCCACCATCTTCACCAAACTCAACTCTCTGGGTGAGCTGGTCTGCACAGTGCCCTGCCTTTATGAATCTTTGGGGGAGGAAGGTGGCAGAATGGTGAAGACGCTGACGGGCGCAATAGCTGAGTGGTGAAAGCGTTTGACTTTCAGTCTGAGGACCCGGGTTCGAATCTCGGTAACGGTGCCTGGTGGGTTAAGGGTGGAGATTTTTCCGATCTCCCAGGTCAACATATGTGCAGACCTGCTTGTGCCTGAACCCCCTTCGTGTGTGTATGCAAGCAGAAGGTCAAATACGCATGTTAAAGATCCTGTAATCCATGTCAGCCTTCAGTGGGTGATGGAAACAAGAACATACCTGGCATGCACACGCTCAAAAACATAGTATGGCTGCCTATATGGCGGGGTGAGAAAGGTCATACACATAAAAGCCAGCTTGTGTACATATGAGTGAACATGGGAGTTGCAGCCCATGAACGAAGATGAAAAAGAAGAAGGTCAAGACGCTTATCTGCCAATACAGCGTCCATGAGGGTCTGGGTTTGAATCTTGGTCTTGCCCTTTTACCCAAGTTTGACAGGAAAATCTAACTGGGCGTCGAGTCATTGGGATGAGATGATGACCTGAGGCCCCATGTGCAGCATCCACATGGCGCTGAAAAGTAACCCACTGCACCAAAAGTGTCGTCCTCTGGCAATATTCTGCAGAAGACATCCATTGTGATAGGTACACAAATACATATGCATACAGTACACTGAAGGCCAGACTAAGCATGTTAGGTTTATGTTGCTGGTCTGCATCTGCCTAGCAGATGTGGTGCAACATGCATGGATTTGTATGAGCACAGTGATCCCTCTTTGAGAAATTGAAACTGTGCATCTGTTCTTTGTAATCCAGGTGTTTCTGATTGATGGTAAAGCAGACGTGCCAACTGCTATGTTTTGATCAGAATTTGCTATGGTTAAGTGCATTTTGCTGCACTGTTATACTCATGTAGGAGATGCTATGGTCAGATGAAGAAAAATCATTTTCTTCCTCCCCCTTCCCCCCCCCCACCCCCCCACAGATCTGTTCAAAGATGGACACTTGAAAAAAAAACACCCCCAAAAACACCCCAGAACCAGTATTGTCCTGGTCTGTCAGCATTTAAGTTTCATCATTTCATCCAGTCATCCTCATTCAGCACATGTCAAATGGAAGTTGAATCACCATTGTGGAACCGGCAGTGTTGCAAAACCAAGCATTGCTAATTTTTTTTCAGTCTCCCAAATATTTTCCCACAATTACTAGACACGATCTGCGCTGAAGCACGGTTTGCTTTGTCCCTGGTGGACCAGCTGAGCATTCTGGAAATTTGTTTTTGGCAAATGTTTCCGACAAGCAACATTATCAGACGATGTGAAGTCAATGACAATAGTGAAATGTTTGGTTCAACAGTTTGTTGGATCAGCAGCAGAACATATGATTAACTGACCTTTCATTAATTGCACATTTTTTGTAAAAAATATACTGGTGTGCTACTGACAAATGGCATTCGCAGCTGACACTTAATCCAAAATCTGACTTTCTTCTTCTTCGTTTGTGGGCTGCAACTCCCACATTCACTCAATTGTACAGGAGTGGGCTTTTACGTGTATGACTGTTTTTACCCCGCCATGTTGGCAGTCATACTCCGTTTTTGGGGGTGTGCATGCTGGGTTTGTTCTTGTTTCCATAACCCACCGAACGCTGACATGGATTACGGGATCTTTAACGTGCGTATTTGATCTTCTGCTTGCATATACACACAAAGGGGGTTCAGGCACTAGCAGATCTGCACATATGTTGACCTGGGAGATCGGAAAAATCTCCACCCTTTACCCACCAGGCGCCAT
Source organism: Babylonia areolata (assembly GCF_041734735.1). Classification (NCBI taxonomy): domain Eukaryota; kingdom Metazoa; phylum Mollusca; class Gastropoda; order Neogastropoda; family Buccinidae; genus Babylonia; species Babylonia areolata. The sequence continues at coordinate 11,819,578 of NC_134895.1, forward strand.
TACCGAGATTTGAACCCGGGACCCTCAGATTGAAAGTCCAACGCTTTAACCACTTGGCTATTAAGCCCGTCCAAAATCTGACTGACAGGTCTTGGTTTAGGCTGGCAGGTCTGGTGATGATCAGAGCAATGAAGAGGGCTGCACTGAGTAAATACAATGTGAAACAAGGCAGTTTCAGTTTCACTTTCTCAAGGAGGCGTCACTGCGTTCGGACAAATCCATACACGCTACACCACATCTGTTGAGCAGATGCCTGACCAGCAGCATAACCCAACGCGCTTAGTCAGGCCTTGAGTGCATGCTTACATATTTGTGTACCTATGAAAGTGGATTTCATTTTATGTAATTTCGCCAGAGGACAACACTCTCGTTGCCATGGGTTCTTTTTCAGTGCGCCAAGTGCGTGCTGCACACGGGACCTCGGTTTATCGTCTCATCCGAAAGACTAGACGCTCAGTTTGATTCTCCAGTCAAACTTAGGAGAAAGGGCGAGAGCGGGATTCGAACCCACACCCTCACGGACTCTCTGTATTGGCAGCTGAGCGTCTTAACCATTCTGCCACCTTCCTCCTTATCCTTCCAGGCAATGCCTGGTAATGATAACAGTCGTAGAGATTTCTGTTAGACTACGATGAAGAGGATGATGATAATATATGATGGTGATGATAATGATGGTGATGATGATGAAGAGGATGATGGTTATGATAATGATGATGGTGATGATGAAGAGGATGTTGATCATGATGATAATGATGGTGATGATGATGAAGAGGATGATGGTTATGATAATGGTGGTGATGATGATGAAGAGGATGATGATGATGATGATGGTGATGAAATTGTTAGTGATGAGGATGATGATGATGATGATGGTGGTGATGATGAAGAGGATGATGATTGTGATGATGATGGTAGTGATGATGATGAAGAGGAGGATGATGGTGATGATATTGTTAGTGATGAGGATGATGATGATGGTGGTGATGATGAAGAGGATGATAATGATGATGATGAAGAAGATGGAAATAATGATGATGATGGTTGTGGTGTGCAGGTGTGATATCGGTGGTATACCTGTTGGTGTTCACCTGCGTGAAGGCTGCCGGGTGGGGGATTCATCTAAACCTGGGTTTTAGCACTGATGTACCCAGTCACGACCCTTACTATTCTCCTGGTGGGTGTAATATTGGTTTTTTTTTTTATATTTGTTTGCCTGTTTTGGTGTGTGTGTGTGTGTGTGTGTTTGCCTTTGGGTGATTGTGTGTGTGTGTGTGTGTGTTAGGGTGTGTGTCTGTCTGCGTGTGTGTGTGTGTGTGTGTGTGTTTGTCTGTGAGTGTTATTATGTGTTAGTATGTGTCTATGTGTATACATAGTAAATTGTGTATGCCTGGCTGTACATGTAGTGATCTACTTTTACTTCACAGTTAGCTTTTGAGTCTAGCCAGCTAGACACATACCTGATCATTTTCTATTAGTATTAGGGCAAGTAAGGCATATAACTGTTCACTTTCTGTTAGTAGATACAAGCAGGACACTCACCTGTTCAATTTCGGCTAGTAGATACAAGATGGACACTTACCTGTTCATTTTCTGTTAGTAGTTACAAGCAGGATACTTACCTGCTCACTTTCTGTTAGAAGTTACAAGCAGGGCACTTACCTGCTCACTCTCTGTTAGTAGATACAAGCTGGGCACTTACCTGTTCACTTTCTGTTAGTAGATACAAGCAGGGCACTTACGGTAAAGTTCGGTCTATAAGCCGCGACTTTTTACCCCAGCTTCAACCTCTGCGGTTTATACAATGATGCGGCTTATTTGCAGATTTTAACGATCCCAGGAGTGTCATGTTCTTGTCTATTCTTAGCTGCCCTTCAACTCACCAAAATCATGATACCTGTCCATGAATTTTTGGATGAGCTTCAGGATCGTGAGCTAACTGTTCACGTTTTATAAATTAAATCCGCACACATTAAAGCCTTCAGATCAGCATTCAGTTCTACTCTGCTCAAGCGTACACCCTCATCATGCCGAAAACGCGACGTTATGCCTATGATGCAGCCTTCAAATTGAAGGCGATCGACCTAGCAGACAACAGTGCAAGCGACGAACCAGCAGGGACCTCCACCTTCATGAAGTGAAAGCGAGGCTAAGTCAGTGACAAGATGGTGGAGTAAGCTGTGCTGGTTCTCTTCAACTCAGACACTCAAGATGAAAATTTTAGTGGATTCAGTGAGCAGGATGACGTTGAATACATGTGACTATCCCTAAATTATGGATCTTATTTTCGTTGTGTTTATTTTTTTTTTTTTTTTTTTTGCGGCACTAGCAGTATTTTCGCTTGCTTTTCTTTGTGTTGTTCCCGCTTGTGTTTATTTCATAACCTACAGTATCGACAGCTTTTCTTAGTATCAGTTTGTGTGCGGCTTATAAACTGGTGCGGCTTATGTATGTATAAAGTTCAATTTTTTCCAAAATTTAGTGGGTGCGGCTTATATACCAGTGCCCTCAATAGACCGAACTTTACGGTACCTGTTCACTTTCTGTTAGTAGATACAAGCAGGGCACTTACCTGTTCACTTTCTGTTAGTGGATACAAGCAGGGCACTTACCTGTTCCCTTTCTGTTAGTAGATACAAGTAGGGCACTTACCTGTTCACTTTCTGTTAGTGGATACAAGCAGGGCACTTACCTGTTCCCTTTCTGTTAGTGGATACAAGCAGGGCACTTACCTGTTCCCTTTCTGTTAGTGGATACAAGCAGGGCACTTACCTGTTCCCTTTCTGTTAGTGGATACAAGCAGGGCACTTACCTGTTCACTTTCTGTTAGTGGATACAAGCAGGGCACTTACCTGTTCCCTTTCTGTTAGTAGATACAAGCAGGGCACTTACCTGTTCCCTTTCTGTTAGTAGATACAAGCAGGGCACTTACCTGTTCACTTTCTGTTAGTGGATACAAGCAGGGCACTTACCTGTTCCCTTTCTGTTAGTGGATACAAGCAGGGCACTTACCTGTTCCCTTTCTGTTAGTGGATACAAGCAGGGCACTTACCTGTTCCCTTTCTGTCTGCAGATTTCAAGCCCACCTTCCCTGCGCTGACAGGGATCTGTGCCCTGGCCTACTTTGTACAGAACTGTGTCATCGCCATCACCCGCAACAACCAGAACCAGGAAAATAATGTGAGTGACTGACCGGGGAGTGTCACACTGCATGGGTCTTTGTGCTGGTGAGGAGTATGCATTTATAAAGATTGAAAAAAAAGATTAAAGTTTCCACAGCCTTTTTATAAAAGTTGTAAAAAAAAAAAAAAAGATTAAAGGTGCCAAAGTCTTTTATTAAGGTTGAAAAAAAAAAGATTAAAGGTCCCAGAGTCTTTTATTAAGGTTGAAAAAAAAAGATTAAAGGTCCCAAAGTCTTTTATAAAGGTTGTAAAAAAAAAAGATCAAAAGTCCCAAAGTCTTTTATTAAGGTTGAAAAAAAGATTAAAGGTCCCACAGCCTTTTATAAAGGTTGTAAAAAAAAAAAAAGATTAAAGGTCCCACAGCCTTTTATAAAGGTTGGGAAAAAAAAGATTAAAGGTCCCACAGCCTTTTATAAAGGTTGGGGGAAAAGATTAAAGGTAAAAAAAAAAAAAAAAAACAGATTAAAAGTCCCACAGCCTTTTATAAAGGTTGAAGAAAAAAAAAAGATTAATGGTCCCACAGCCTTTTATAAAGGTTGAAAAAAAACAACAGATTAATGGTCCCGCAGCTTTTTATATAGGTTGAAAAAGAAAAATCCCACAACATTTTTTTTTAAAGATTAAAAAGAAAAAGATTAATAGTCCCACAGCTTTTTATAGATGTTGAAAAACAATCAGTGGTCCCACAGCCTTTTATAAAGGTTAAGAAAAAAGATTAAAGGTTCCACAAACTTTCATGGTCATCAGAGCAGTATGTCTGATGCCTTACACAGCTAATGCTTCTGCATGGGAGGGAGTATATCCATATTTTACCAATTTCCCTGTTGGTATTTGGTCAGTGTTCGGTGGGTTATGGAAACAAGAACATACCCAGTATGCCCACCCCCAAAAATGGAGTATGGCTGCCTACATGGCAGAGTAAATAAACAAAGGGTCATACACGTAAAGATGTTACATGCCTGTCTGAGCGTGTATTTGTGCATGCCTGAAATCTGATTGAATGACACAGGAAACAAAAGATGAGCGGCCAGTGGCAACCGTCAGTCAGCTCTACCCAGGAAGGCAGCCTGTTGTGCAAATGACCCCTTGTTTGTAAAGCGCTTAGAGCTTATTCTCTGATCAAGGATAGGCACTATATAAGTATCCATATCAATCAATCAGTCAGTGCTGATAATCATCATGGTTATCATAAAAACTTGTGAACTGTGTTTCAGATACGTGACCTGTCCATAGCCTACGGTCTGGTGGCATTCTGTTACATCTTTGTTGGAGCACTCATCTACATTTCTTTCCCTCTGGCCAAGTCCTGTATTGAAGATGTAAGTAAAAATTTGTTACCCTCTGGCCAAGTCTTGTATTGAACTTTTAAGATGTGAGTACATTTGTTACTATCTGGCCAGGTCTTGCAGTGGAGATATAAGTACATTTGTTACTATCTGGCCAAGTCTTGCAGTGGAGATATAAGTACATTTGTTACTATCTGGCCAAGTCTTGCAGTGGAGATATAAGTACATTTGTTACTCTCTGGCCAAGTCTTGTATTGAACTTTTAAGATGTGAGTACATTTGTTGCTATCTGGCCAAGTCTTTCAGTGGAAATGTAAGTACTTTTGTTACTCTCTCTCCAAGTCTTGCAATGAAGATGTAAGTACATTTGTTACTCTCTGGCCAAGTCTTGTATTGAACTTTTAAGATGTGAGTACATTTGTTACTATCTGGCCAAGTCTTGCATTGGAAATGTAAGTATGTTTGTTACTCTCTCGTCAGGTCTTGCAATGAAGATATAAGTACATTTGTTACTTTCCGGCCAAGTCTTGCAATGAAGATGTAAGTACATTTGTTACTCTCTGGCCAAGTCTTGCAATGGAGATGTGAGTACATTTGTTACTATCTGGCCAAGTCATGCAGTGGAAATGTAAATACATTTGTTACTCTCTGGCTAAGTCTTGCAATGGAGATGCAAGTACATTTGTTACTCTCTGGCTAAGTCTTGCAGTGGAGATATAAGTACTTTTGTTACTCTCTCGCCAGGTTTTGCAGTGAAGATATAAGTACTTTTGTTACTCTCTCGCCAGGTTTTGCAGTGAAGATATAAGTACTTTTGTTACTCTCTCGCCAGGTTTTGCAGTGAAGATATAAGTACTTTTGTTACTCTCTGGCCAACTCTTGCAGTGAAGATTTAAGTACTTTTGTTATCTCTGGCTAAGTCTTGCAATGGAGATATAAGTACTTTCGTTACTCTTCGGCCAAGTCATGCAGTGGAGATGTAAGCACATTTGTTACTCTCTGGCCAAGTCTTGCACTGGAGATATAAGTACATTTGTTACTCTCTCACTAAGTCTTGCAATGAAGATATAAGTACTTTTGTTACTCTCTCCCCAGGTTTTTCAGTGAAGATATAAGTACTTTTGTTACTCTCTCCCCAGGTTTTGCAGTGAAGATATAAGTACTTTTGTTACTCTCTCCCCAGGTTTTGCAGTGAAGATATAAGTACTTTTGTTACTCTCTCCCCAGGTTTTGCAGTGAAGATATAAGTACTTTTGTTACTCTCTCGTCAGGTCTTGCAATGAAGATAAAAGTACTTTTGTTACTCTCTCGCCAAGTCTTGCAATGAAGATATACTTTTGTAACTCTCTCGCCAAGTCTTGCAATGGAGATGTAAGTATGTTTGTTACTCTCTTGCCAACTCTTGCAATAAAGTTGTAATTACTTTTGTTACTCTCAGGATTCTTCTTCAGATCTGCAACTTGTCCTCAGCTTTCTTTGGTTGGCTCTTCGGTCATGCTGGTCATTTTCCATCTTCTTTCTCTGGTTCTTCCACTGGTTGTTTCTTAGACGTCTTGAGTTACCAAGTATTGCTTGCCACCTCCCCTCACCTAGGCCTCTTGCCACGTCTGGGACAAAGGCCGCTAGCAAGCTTCTCTCCAGCCATCCCGGTCCTGTGCCAGTCACTCCAGCTGTCCCCCAGGTGCAGCCTGTCCTCTTCGTGTCTGCCTCCAGGTCATGGCGCCATTTATTTCTTGGACAATCTCTTCTCCTTTCCCCCCCCCCCCCCCCCTGCGGGTTCCATGTGAAGGCTTGCCTTGTTAGTGCTGGATGCGGGCTTGTGGAGCGTGTGGCGGATCTGTTTCCAGCGTCTTTTGAGGATCTCTTCTTCTGCCAGCTGCTGTCTTGTTCGTTCCCACTGTTTGGTTGTTCTTTGGGTTTTGGGTTGGGGTTTGTTTTTTTTCAAACTTTTTTCATTAAAAATTGTCCATATTTACATTACAAAACAAACACACATCCAAATGATTATACATCCAAATGATCATGTGGAGTGGTGGCCTAGAGGTAACGCGTCCGCCTAGGAAGCAAGAGAATCTGAGCGCGCTGGTTCGAATCAGGCACAGCCCCCGAAATTTTCTCCCCCTCCACTAGACCTTGAGTGGTGGTCTGGACGTTAGTCATTCGGATGAGATGATAAACCGAGGTCCCGTGTGCAGCATGCACTTAGCGCACGTAAAAGAACCCACGGCAACAAAAGGGTTGTTCCAGGCAAAATCCTGTAGAAAAATCCACTTCGATAGGAAAAACAAATAAAACTGCACACAGGAAAAAATATAAAAAAATGGGTGGCGCTGTAGTGTAGCGACGCGCTCTCCCTGGGGAGAGCAGCCCAAATTTCACACAGAGAAATCTGTTGTGATGAAAAGAAATACAAATACAAATACACACAAGATACAAAGATATATCAAAAAAGAAGGAAAAAAGATACAAGGATGTATCAAAATTATCATTAAATGAGTTTTAAAAAAACAACAACAAAAACAAATGAAAACACATCTACATACACACTCATATTTTTTTTAACACATAATTACACCATGATCATAAACACATAAACATACATATAGACATACACATTGGAATTTGATAAGTTTTTTAAATAGGGGGTTGCAGTTTACATTGTCATTAGACTATATATCATCTTGTACTGTGATGTATATTGTAATTGTATATCATGTAGTCAACACATCTATTCAGTTTGTATCTATCAATCGAAAGGCCCAACACTCAGCTTATATCATAGATTGACATAGGTTTACAGTTGGGCCAACAGCAAAGTGAGAGCTGTATTATCAGTGGTTTCTCCATTGCAATGGGAAATCATTTACAGCTTAGTCTGTTGTGAAGGACTATGACTCTCAAACTAGGAGGCAAAGTTGCACTGCCTCCTAGTGCTGCAGCCTTGCGGGCTAGTTGGCCGACGGCGACTGTCCTAAAACCCTGTTGGCCAAGAGAGTGTGGATGTAACTTGGGCAAGACACTGTCCATTATAGTCCAGTTCTGGCCTAGACAGTCGGGACAGCAGTTACCTCCTCCGCTGTTCTGATGGTCACAGTCGAACATGACTGACGATCATACGTGTATCGTTCCCACAGTTCTTTGTTGAAGAATCTGTTGCTTGTTGTGTGTGTTGCAGAATTTCCTGAACAACCTGGTGGCAGACGACCTGATGGCCTTCATAGCTCACGTCTTGCTGTTCTTCCAGATGACCTGCGTCTTCCCCTTGCTCTGCTTCATCCTCCGCTCACAGTTATTCCTGGCTATCTACGGCAATGACTGGCCAAGGTGTGTATGTGGTGTGGGACAGTGTGTGTGAATGTGTGTGTGTGTGTGTGGGTGGGTGTTTGTGTGTGTGAGTGTTTGTGTGTGCGTGTTTTGTGTTTGTGTGTTTTGTGTTTGTGTGTGTGTTTTGTGTGTGTTTTGTGTTTGTGTGTGTGTGTGTGTGTTTGAATGTGTGTGTGTGTGTGTGTGTGTGTATCTCTGTGTAAATCTGTGTGGTGAAGTATAATGTCATATGTTTTTTGAGGGTGTGAGAATGACATATTGAAGAAAGACTTTGCCTAATCAAACACAGACTTTATGTGATGAAATCAGTGAAGAATTTGTAACAGGTACACACATGTGTGCGTACCTGCATAAAAGACATTCACATGCACACAGGTATACAGTCATGTTGTTTTTCAGTAGTGTATGTGCGTTTACTTTTGGTTTCCTTGTTTTAGCATACCTGTCCATCTCACCTCACTTGGGATGATACTAAACATTCATGCCTTTGGAAAGAAATAACCTTAAACAAAATTCAAAAGGGAAGTGTCTTTATTTTTGTGTAAGAGAGTACCAGCCAAGGTGGTGTAAATATTTTTCTGTTAATAGCCTCTTGGTAGTCCCTGGCAAAAGTCTGTAGAAAATTCCCTTTTGGTAGCAAACAAATACGCTTGCAGTCAGAGAAGGGTTGTGCAGCACTGTGGCAAGGAGCTCTCCCCAGGGACAACAACCCGAGTTTCATACACAGAAATATGTTTTGAAACAAAGGAATGGAATACGATGCAACATTTTCCATTTCAGTTTCAAGAAGGTTTCAAAAGAAAGGAAAAAATACAATGGAACATTTTCCATTTCAGTTTCAAGAAAGTATCAAAAGAAAGGAAAAAATACAATGGAACATTTTCCATTTCAGTTTCAAGAAGGTTTCAAAAGAAAGGAAAAAATACAATGGAACATTTTCCATTTCAGTTTCAAGAAAGTATCAAAAGAAAGGAAAAAATACAATGGAACATTTTCCATTTCAGTTTCAAGAAGGTATCAAAACAAAGGAAAAAATAGAACGGAACATTTTCCATTTCAGTTTCAAGAAGGTATCGAAACAAAGGAAAAAATACAACGGAACATTTTCCATTTCAGTTTCAAGAAGGTATCGAAACAAAGGAAAAAATACAACGGAACATTTTCCATTTCAGTTTCAAGAAGGTGTCAAAGTCTGCAGACTGATCCAAATAAGCTATACAACATTTGCTGTTGAAAAAAGAAAACAGAAAAAAAAAAGAAAACAAAAATAGCGCATTAATATTTAATGCTGTACCACTGGAAGCCCTTTGAAGGATGACAGAACTGAGCATTTTCTGTTCTTGTTTTTGTTGTTGTTGTTGTTGTTTTTCCAAGAATATTGTGATGAAGACATTTTGCACTGAAAAGCTCTGTTTCTTCTGTAATTTGAATTCATACTGCTGTTCAGTGAGCCAAACTCCAAAAAATCTAGACATTTGAGAATTCTGGAAATGGAAAAGACTAAAAGACAATCCTTACTGGACATCCACTTCCTAATTCTGTTATGGTAACTTCCCTTGATAGGTTGGAGTGACCTTGCCCAAAGCAAGGTGAAACAGACACACACATATTGAGGGTGAGTTAGTTATCGGGGGGAAAAAAAAAAATCTTGAAGGAAGAAAATATTTTATTGTCTTGTTTTGTTTTCTTTTTCTCCAGCTTCAAGCACGTGATTGTACTGACGGTGGTGTTGTTTACCATCTGTGTTCTTTTCGCCATTTTTGTACCACGCATTGGCCACATCATTGGGTGAGTTATACAGCTGGGAACAAGTTTGAAAATCCCGACTGTTTTGGTTTTTTTTTTTGGATTTTTTTGAGGGGCCTGGGGGGGTGTTTGTTTTTGTTTTGTTTGGTCAAACGAGTGTTCTCACATGCCACAATTTGTGGACTGATGGCAACACACATTCATTCATTCGGATGCCTCCCCTGCTCCCCCCCTCACACACACACACACACACACACACACACTGTCATAAAAATGAATGAAAGTGATTTTAGTGAATCTACTTCTTGTCCGAAAGAGGAAAAGTCTGTGTGTGAGTGTCAGTGTGTGTTTTATAAGGAATAGAATAAACTGAAGATGGCTTATAATAAATACTAGTTTAAACTTTAATGTGATGATCTTCTCATTATGTTGACGCTGAAATATGAAATCAAAATGTACGCATTATGCTCTTGGAAACAGCTACTTTTAATTTACAGTTACAAGAATGAATGAATATATAAAATGATATAAAAAATGTTTCACATCAACTGAAACTGGTTTTCCAAACTGCCACACATGTAAATGGTTGTTTCGTTGTGTACTGGTTTTACCACACACTTGCAGTGGGTTGGTTGGTAGAAAAAGTCTGAAGCCTGACTTCCTCAACTGTTTGTTCACTTTGTTGAAGGCTGATCCTTCCCAGGCTGACTTGATTGATAATGTCAGTGATATTTCTTCGCCAAAATCACTATGACTGTATTATGTCTTGATTGATAATGTCAGTGATATTTCTTAGCCACAGTCACAATGACTGTATTATGTCTTGATTGATAACGTCAGTGATATTTCTTCGCCCAAATCACTATGACTGTATTACATCATGAAAACAAAGTTTTTGTACTCTTTTTTTCTACTTTATGTTTTAGCACTTATTTTATCTAAAGATGAGAGATGTAATAATATTGTTTGAAATCTTTTCTAAGTTTCTAACATTTGGCCTGTCTGTCTCTGTGTTGGGTTTTTCTCTTCTTTTTTTGACTCACTTGTGTAAACAAAGTGAGTCTTTGTTATAAGCCGTTGTTTGGTTGTCGCTGTGTGTGTGTGTGTGTGTGTGTGTCCATGGTAAACCTTAACATTGCCTTTTCTCTGAAAATACTTTGTCTGCCAGTACCAAATTTGGCTGAAACATAGGAAAAAAAATTTTCACAGTCATACCAAAAATAGGTTGTACGTCTCCTGAATTAAGCCATATTTCCAAATCGTTAACAGTTTATTTCATTGATGTTCGTTCCGGATTCCGAAAACCATTGTTACCCCTTTGCGACTGCCCAGTTTTATATCACTACGTGAAGCTGAATCACAGCGTGTTGCTTTATATCACTGCGTGAAGCTGAATCACAGCGTGTTGCTTTATATCACTGCGTGAAGCTGAATCACAGCGTGCTGCTTTATATCACTGCGTGAAGCTGAATCACAGCGTGCTGCTTTATATCACTGCGTGAAGCTGAATCACAGCGTGCTGCTTTATATCACTGCGTGAAGCTGAATCACAGCGTGCTGCTTTATATCACTGCGTGAAGCTGAATCACAGCGTGCTGCTTTATATCACTGCGTGAAGCTGAATCACAGCGTGTTGCTTTATATCACTGCGTGAAGCTGAATCACAGCGTGTTGCTTTATATCACTACGTGAAGCTGAATCACAGCGTGTTGCTTTATATCACTACGTGAAGCTGAATCATAGCGTGTGTTTTTTGGGTTTTTTTCAGTACAGAGGCATGAAGCTGAATTGTAGCGTGCTGCTCTTTTTCAGGTTTGTGGGGGCCTTCTGTGGCCTAGCCTACGCCATCGCCTTGCCATGCGGTGTGTACATACAGGCCCAGAGGGTCAACGGCACGCTGACCAAGTTCTCGCTGGTGGTGCACAGTATCCTCATCGTCATAGGAGCTGCCAACTTCATTGGACAGTTTCTCATCCTCGGCAAAACGTCTTAATTTTGAGCGGTTTTTTTTTGTTTTTGTTTTTTTAAGAAGCAGCGAGGAAACAAGGACATCCTAAACAGTGTTGTGTACAAGCTGGGGAAACAAGGGGGAAAAAAAAAGCCATTCTTAGTTTCGTCAGTGTACGAGAGGAAGATATCAAAATCAAAGTTTATGCCTGTACATCTCTGTTTTTGTGTACTCCTAGAGCCACTGAAGGCATGCCTTGACAGGTGTGTTACCAAGGTAACCTCTTAAAAGCAGTCATCAGGTGAATAATCACTCTAAGTGGTATTGAGTTCTCTGTGAATGCAGTGACACAACAGCAAGAGAGTGTCACAGGGCCAGTCCGAGGTCATGGCCAGGTGGGTTGTCACTGCCGGACTGTTATTGTTTGTCTCTGTCTTCCTTATTATATGTCTTATTTTTATTTTTCTCTCTCTCTCTCTCTCTCTCTCTCTCTATATATATATATATATAGACACACACACACATATATATATATATAGAGAGAGAGAAAGACAGAGACAGAGAGGGGTGTGTATGTATGTATGTATATATATATATATATATATCATCATCATTCACATCCTCATGATCATCACCATTACAATGATAATTATTATTTGGATATAAATATTATATATATATATATATATATATATATATATCTAAGATAAATAAAACAAAGTTGAAAACCAACACCTATTTTGTTAAACAAAAAATTAAATCTGAATTTTCGCTGCCACCCAGCAGCTTGGTCACAGACTACACTTATAACAGGTGACGTAATGCAATTTTTTACATCATCTTTCTGACCTTACATGACGTCTTCTACTACGTAAAGTTATCATGTTCTAAATATTCCTTCAATTGTCTATGTACACATCACTCTTTTTCACTCTCACTCTCTCTCTTTCTGTATCTCAGTGATCCTGTGTAACCACCACCAGGACAAACTGGACTGGCAACTCCACAATGCAGAGCTCACAATGAACACCCATGGATGTCGCTTCTCAAGTTCAGTCCAACAAAAACTGTCCCAAGGTTACACATCCAGAACGGTTCTCTTCTTTTCAGCTCCTCCACTTTGTTGACCTGCTCCAACGCTGACACCTGTAAAAAGCTGAGGTGGTCGTCAGAAGGGTGAGGGGTGGAAGAAACATGGGCAGTGACCAAACACGTGGTGCATATCCTCAGTTTGCAGTCGTTTTTGTGGTTTGCCCATCTTTTCTTAAGATCGTAGGAGCATCCCACATATTGTGCCTCCGGGTGAAGTCTACAGGTCAATAGATAGACCAAGTTTGATGTGGTACAGGAGAGGTGTTGGTTGCTCTGCCAGCGCCTTCCATCCCAAGGAGAAATGACATGGTCTGTGAAGTGGCCATGACTGCAGGTGTCACAGCGAGGTGCCTGACATTTGAAGAAGCCTCGGATGTTGTCAGGGCCATGAAAGACAAACCTCCTGGGGACAGTGGGTTTGTACATGCTGCCCAGGTTTCTGCGGCGTCTGTCTGCTGCAATTATCAGGTTTTTTGGGGAAAATTCTTTGTTTTGGGGGTCAGCATAGAGTAAATGGGTGTTACGTCTGATGATTTCTGATATGGAAGGGAATCGTGGATCAAATGCAGTGACCCAAGCCAGTTTCTTTGGTTTCTTTTTTCTGGTGGCAGTCAGCAGTTCTCTCCTGTCTTTTTGCTTTGTCAAAATTCCAACCTGCCAAGGCAAAGTAGCAGGCATACTCATCAATTTTACGCTCAAGCAGGTCGTCTTCACTGCATATCATGCATAGTCTTGTCCTCACTCCTGTAATGAGGCCCTTGAACACTGGAGGAGGATTACAACTAGTGGGGGGAAGGTAAGCATGATAACTCTTGCTGTACACATCAGTCTTTATCTTTCCCTCAAGCATAGACACCCCAATGTCAAGGTAAGATGCTGTTTTTCCACATGATACCGTCCACTGAATGTTTGGTGGGTTGAGAGACTGTCAGTGATTTTCGAAGACTCCTACATGAGCAGGATCTAACAGGATAGTGATTCCATCATCCCTATACCTGCTCCAGTCCAAATGCCTGAAGTCATCCTGCTCCTCTGATAATAATAATTATCATTATAATGGTGATGATCATGAGGATGTGAATGATGATGATACTATTAAAAAAAGAAATATATATATACAGAGAGGGAGAGAGAGAGAGGGAGAGATATTTTAAATAGTATCACCATCGTTCACTTCCTCATTATTATGATCACCATTATGTTAATCATTGTTACAATACTATTTGTTAACATTTTTATTAGTAGTGGTATTATTACCATACTAGTAGTAGTATTATTATCATAATTATTATCGTTAGTCTTCTCTTATTATCATCATAATCTTTTTTTTTTATCCACCAGTAACTGGATTCCTGTCTTCTTCCCCATACTGCTGCAATACAGATGATGTTTTTGTACAGTCATGTTCAGTTCCAAAGCCCTTCACACCTGACAGCTGAATCTGTTGTCATGTCACTGCACACAAGAGGGAAGAACTGTGGCATTGATGGACTTGCACAGCGCATTTGTGTCATCTGTGCTCTTCGGCATTTGTGAAAATGTTCATTCACAAGTGCTACAGGGTGGTTCATCCCTGCATCTTTTACATGGCCTAACAGCTGTGTTGGTTGGTGTTTAGTATCCTATCTGTTTAGAGTATGATCACCAAATTGTATGAGAAACACAATGAAAAAATAATAGATGAATAAAGCTTCTAGGTAGTGATGTATTACAACATTCTGCTCTTTTTGTTTTGCTTTAGAATGTTTCCTTTGCAGAATAAGGGAGTGTTCCAATGAAAATGGTGTGGTTGTATTCTTCTGAGTAGGTGACAGGAGGAGTGTGTGTGTGTGTGTGTGTGTGTGTGCGTGGTTGCACGTTGTCAGCATGCTTTTGTGAGTATGGATGCATAATCTAATATTTTGGCAAATCAAAAGGAGTGGTAGTGCTGGCTAGACGGGGCGTGGTGCTCCACCTCTCCAAAATACTGCAAGAGGAGAGGGCTGCTTTGCGGTCCATCTCAGTGCAGCAGCACTCCCTCTTCGGCCAGTATGCACCCAATTTCATCATGGTGGCAGATCTCCTCCACCACTTGCGCAGTGTTCGTGTCTGGCAACAGCGCTGACACTTTCATCGCTCTAGGGCATGATGGAATCCTTGGCACCCCTCATCTCCCTGGGCAGGATCCTTAAGCGTTCCCTTCAGAGGGCTCTGAGGTTATGGTGGTTCCAGAGAACCCAACCCTGGGATACCCAGATGTCTGGGCGAGTGGTTCCTTGAGGCGACCTCAGAATGGCTACCCTCTTCTCTTCAGGCACAGGGGGTGCTCATAGCCCCACCTACACTTCAAGTGGCATTCTTTACAGGTGCCTCCTCGCTGGGGTGGGGAGCACACATGGACTCGCTCCATGCAGCAGGGACTTGGTCCTTGGAGTGCCAGAGCACACAAAGTGTGGGCTATAGCCACTTCAGTCGCTTTTCAGCACTTTGTGCCTCTGCAACATGTCTTGGAGGTTGTCTTCTGGCGGTCTGAGAATCCTTTCATCAACTTCTATCACAGGGATTTCCATATGACCAGGGCTGACTGTTCCAAGGGGATTTCCTTTGTCTTGACTAACACTGCCAAAGCAGCTACAACACTCCCCATGTGAACCAGTAGGTCTTGCCCTCCTCCATTTGCTTTAAATTCTGCATCAGTTTGACATGGAACAGTATATGCCACCAAAAAGAGGAATTTTAACTCCCTGTTTGGTGAAATATACTTACAGTGTCAAACTCAAATGCCTGCCCGTCCGTCTCCACATCTCTGCCGTGGTTCATATGGGGCGTTTCTTTGTTGGCCACACAATGAATCAGTGCTTATAGCCTTTAGAGGCGTTTGATTGGCTAGGAGTGGACCAGGCAGGGCTGGGCATCTTTTCATTGTTCACCGTGTGAAATTCGGCCAGGCAGAGCAAACCGATAGGCCTAGTTTGCATCAGTTTGACATGGTAAGTATATATCACCAAACAGGGACTATATTTAAAACTCCTACTGTTTGGTCTAGTGCATTTAAGCTTGTGCATTTATATGCATGTACAAATTCTACTTGTTCACATTCCTATTGTTGGTAAGAATATATACCAGTGTTTTTCTTGATTGAATTGTGTGTGTTTTTTACGTAGGTGATAACCTGAAATGACTCTTTTACCAGTTTACCACAGTTAAAGTTTTTTTAAGGCATGCACATGACTGAGCATTAAGTATGGTGGTGGTGTTTTTTGTTTGCATTTTTTTTTCTAACAGAAATGAAAACATTCCTTTAGAATTATATATAAACGGACTATACTAGGTCATTTTGGCATTTATGCAGAAATAGATGCTGTTTGTCCGTTTTCTTATTGTGTGTGATGTATGTAAACACATTACCTTGTCACTCAGGGAAACTGTTAATTATGCCCCTTCCATAAGATAAAAAAGATAAGCCTTTGTGATCATTGAAACAGAAATGCATGTGACAACTATCCTTTGTAACTCGGAAAAAAAGACTGTGTGTTTGTGTGTGTATGCATGCGTGCATGTGTGTTTGTGTGTATTTTATGCTGTTTACTGCCTTTGTATTCTGTTGTGGGAAAAAACCCGATAGAAAACACTGAATAAAACTGATAGAAAACACTGAATAATTACTTACATTTTTTTACACACAGATCACTGTTAGTTTTGCTCAGTGTGTTGCTGATGTGGGGAAACAATACACTGTAACTGTTAACTGAGATGTTTTCAGTTGTGCACAAACATTCTCATTGTCTTCACAAGGTTTACACAAGGTAAGTTCAGCCCGATGCATGGCTGCAGTGCATGTGGAGTTTTGCTGGCCTGCTGTGCAACAGTGTTGGTGTGTGACTGAGAGAAGTCTCTGCAGTGAAGTAGAGGAAAATGATGATTGATCCGTAAAAAAATGTTGCATGTGACAAATGAATAAGTGTGTGTGTGTGTGTGTGTGTTCTCTGAGCATTGAACTAGGGAAATTGATAATGATTGATCCCTAAGAAATGTTGCACAGGCCAAGTGAACGTGTGTGTGGAGAGAGGTATGTGTTGGCATTCTTTCTGGATGCACCTTTGATGTATCATACAAATGAATACCATTGTGTTATCATGTAACTGGCCAGTTGATATATATATTTTTGTAATTTTATATAATGACTGTGCTTTATGAAGCTGTTGTTCAAAAGTTGTTGATGGTGCTAAGATGTGTTTTTGTGCCTGACAAAGAGTTTTTGTACATGATGATGATATGGATATTTATATAGCTTCTGTCCTCGCTCAGAGACCAAGCTCTAAGCACTTTGCAAACACAGTGTCATTTGCACAACAGGCTGCCTACCTGGGTAGAGCTGACTGACAGCTGCCATTGGGCACCCTCATCATTTGTTTCCTTTTTCAATCAGTTTCAGTCACACACACATACACTCGTACAGACATATAACTCTTTACATGTATGACCGTTTTTGTTTGTTTACCCCACCATGTTTTCAGGGTTGTGCATGCTGAGTATGTTCTTGTTTCCATACCCCACCGAATGCTGACATAGATTACAGGATCTTTAACATGCGTATTTGTTCTGCGTGCATATACACATGAAGGGGGTTCAGGCACAAGCAGGTCTGCACATATGCTGACCTGGGAGATCAGAAAAATCTCCACCCTTTATCTACAAGGCATTATTACCAAGATTTCAACCCAGGATCCTCAGATTGAAAGTCCAACGCTTTAACCACGCAGTTTTTGCGCCTGTCACTGTAATGCACTAGTGTATAACCAGCAATGTCATTCGGTGATGCAGTCATCATTGATGAAATTTTTTTCACACAAATAACTTAATCATCAGTTCTGAACTGTTGAAGAGAAATCTAGTATGGTTTCACTGATATTTGATGTCTCCAGTCCAGATGGTGTAGATTACTTCCTGACTGATAAAAAAACAATCAAACAAACAAAAAAACAACCCCCCTCATTCTATCTTTTTATTTACACCTTTTCAAAAAAAAGTTTTGTCTTCCATGCCTTTGTCAAGTTTGAATCATAGTTGTGCATGGACATGAATGACTTGTAAGTGATTCGTCTCTGCACAAGATTTAGCACTGTATTAGATGCCTTTATCTATTCTTATTATTATTACTTGAACCTTCACCTTCCACACACAGTACATTGGGATAATTTTTATATGTCTTCGAAAGTTAACTTTTGTGAAGCCTTGATACTGTATGATTTATGTTATCAGATGATTGCAAAGCTGTATAACTATGTTTGTGACTTACAACAACAAAAAGACCAAAAACTATAACCATATGCTCTTGTCTCATTTTCCTGCTGTTTATGTTGACATAGATATAACATGTAATAACAAAATGTGTACATAAAATGCTCATGTGAACCATTGAGAGCCAAAAAGTGTCTGTGAAAACTCATTACTTAAGTCTGCCTGTATAAGCTTTACTTGTGGTAACTTTGACACTTTGTGCTCTGGGGTGTGCATTAGTGTGACTGGGTGTCATTGTTCATTCCTCCAATTGCCTTGAGATGTGTGTACAGATTTGCATTTGGTCTCGATGTTTCAACTTGTGTGTGTAACATCACAAGTAATAAAAGTTTTGGACTTGTTGATTTTTGTGCTTCATCATTCATTTTTGCTGTAGATTACATGATAGTTTGGATAAATTCCTGTTGCATGTGTGTACGTATTTAGTTCAGCTGTGAGATAGAATGACACAGTAAGATGAGTATCTTTGTTTTAGGTTTTTTGTTTTGTTGTTTTCTTGTTGTTTCCTTTTACATTTGATGTGTTGTTTTGAGGGGCATGGTTCTTTATTCTATGTGCCCCCACACCCCTGCTATCCCCCCCCCCCCACCTCTTTTATTTTTATGTAGACAGATCTGTGCTTCTTTTATCACAGAATGTTTCATTGAGTAGAATGGTCCTTGAGAAATGCATTAAAATGGTAACTTGCAAGCAATACAAGTCCACCCCCAAATAATATGCCGTATACACACCGGTGTTTGCTTGTTTTGGAATGGTTGGCTGATAGGTTGGCATTTGTTTGTCTGAACATTCACCAGAAAAACTACAACATATGTTTGAGTCTAATTTGAATATAGTCTCCAGAAGTGTGCCAGGATGAGTGAAGTTGTTATTCAGCATTGTATGAAAAGAATGAAATAAAAACTGGCTATTGAAATCACTGTTAACTGATTTTTTGTTATTGTGGCCTTGTGGCTGAGTGTTATTTATAACTATTATAACTTTATTTTACTGAGATTGTTAATTTACTTGGATTGTTTCATTTATACAAGCACGTTGGGCTACGCCACTGGTCAGGCATCTGCTTGGCAGATGTGGTGTAGCATATATGGATTTGTCCGAACGCAGTGACGCCTCCTTGAGCTACTGAAACTGAAACTGTTTCATTTATAACTGCTACAACAATATTTTTAGTAAGATTGTAAATTTCTTGGATTATTCAGTGTTTGAGGGAAGTTAGTTATGAGACTTATTTTGTCCCTCCAAATACCCCTTCCTGTACATGACTGTATCAGGAGGAAGATGGCAGAATGGTTTAGATGCTCAACTGCCAATACAGTCCGTGAAGGTTTGGGTTCGAATCTCGCTCTCACCCGTTCTCCCAAGTTTGACTGGAAAATCAAACCAAACGTCAAGGGTTTTGGATGAGACAATAAACCGAGGTCATGTGTGCAGCACGCACTTGACGCACTGAAAAAGAACCCATGTCAACAAGAGAGTTGTCCTCTGGCAAAATTATGTGAAAAGAAATCCACCCTGATAGGTACACAAATATATAAGCATGCACTCAAGGTTTACAAGCGTGTTGGGTCATGCTACTTTCAGGCATTTGCCTAGCAGATATGGTGTAATGTATATGGATTTGTCCGAACGCAGTGACGCCTCCTTAAGAAACTGAAACTGACTGTGTTAACCTTTCCCGTACGTCGTGGGTGTGAAATCACCCAGACAAGTGTTTTTGCTCTGTAACTCAAGTAATATTGAAGCCACTTCCACATAATTTCATGACTTTGTCCATAATATAGTTTACTACATATCCACTGAACATTATTTTCTTTTATACATAAACAAAGAAGTTATTAATCAATTAATGTCCCAGTACGTCGTGGGTGTGACGACACCCATACTCCCAAAGAATAAACCTTGCACGCCGTACGTCGTGGGTGTGGAGCCACCCATGCAAAGCTTGCGCGCCACGCGTTGTCGACATGACGTCACTTGGGCTCGCTACAGAGAGAGATGAGAGTGACCTTGTCTTTTGTTGATCGTATCCCGTTTCAAGTCTGCGGCAAGTTTTACTCTAAAGTTGTAACTAATTTCAGAAAACAATATTTATTGCACTAGATATCTTCAACAATATTGAATGAACTGTTTTTCTTGTAGAGAATGATCGGGAGCAACTGATTGATAGCTTTTTATCTAGTTGGAATTAAAGTGCCTTTCTAAGAACTGGATATTTTTGTAAGTCTGAAGTCAATTGATCTAAAATCTAGTTGATATAGAAATTTTATTCTTATCCTAATCTGTTCAAAGTAGAGAAAACCCGACTATGGCTAAAAAAAGAAAGATAGTTGATATAGAAATTTTATTCTTATCCTAATCTGTTCAAAGTAGAGAAAACCCGACTATGGCTAAAAAAAAGAAAGAAAAAAAAATGCCAGCCAGCCAGCCAGGAATGCTGAGATCTAGGCCAAGGGAAGGGGGGACTGATACCAGGCTGTTGCTGCTATGTTAGGGCATCTGCCTTGACCGAAAGAGGATGGGCGTGTAGCCGCTAAAAACAAAACAAAACCAACAACAAAAACAACAAACACACACACACACACAAAAACAAAACAAAAAAAACCGTTTTTTGTAAGTAACAACACTCTCTTCTCACGGGCAAAACTTATTCACAATGCGCCTGGTCAAGCACTGGAGTAAATAGCCTACACGCACAAGTGGAAACTGCGCATGCAAGTCTGCTGAAGAAAAGTCAAATTTGCTTTACGGACAGGTGTGGGTTACTGTGCACCCACGACGTACGGCAAGGTCTTATTTCTTCAGTGAAACCATGGGTGCCTACACACCCACGACGTACAGCGAAGGGTTAGTTCGTACACAGAAACCATGGGTGCCTGCACACCCACGACGTACAGCGAGGGGTCATTCCTTCTTAGAAACCATGGGTTTCTGCACACCCACGACGTACAGCGAGGGGTTAGTTCGTACACAGAAACCATGGGTGCCTGCACACCCACGACGTACAGCGAAGGGTTAGTTCGTACACAGAAACCATGGGTGCCTGCACACCCACGACGTACAGCGAGGGGTCATTCCTTCTTAGAAACCATGGGTTTCTGCACACCCACGACGTACGGCGCGCAAAATTTTAGGCGACGTACGGGAAAGGTTAACAGTGCGGTGCTTCAAAATGACCTCCCACTTGGATTGAATGTTAGAGTGTTTGTGAGTTGTGAGCTGTTGGAATATGAGAATTATGACATGAAATGGTTGTGAGTAGTTGGTTAGGTCATGGCCTCAGAGCCTGTTTTCACAGTGTGAAAGGGTTTCATTTGACACTGTTATAATTGTTTGACCACTATTACAGTATTACTATAAGATTTCTCAGTATTTTCCCTAATGATTATTATTCAACATAGATATTGTTTATTAATAAATTTGAATTTCTGATATTGTTTGTAAGCATATTCTCTTGAAGACCTCTCACCCATACTTTGTTGCATACAAGGCACCAGAAAACTACTGCATACCTCAGGAGCCTTGACTTGGAGTATTTGTTTGTCCAAATGTCAGAGTTGGGATTGTGAACTTTATGTTGCCTTCACTTTCAGTCTGCTTTACTTTCCACCCTGTTCATTGAGAACACACGTGGAGTGATCATTTCAAATGCATTCTTAAAACACCAGTTGGTGTCAATGTTCTAACAAGTTCACAGTTATAAACCAACTGTTGTATCTGTGCACATGGTATAATCATGCATCTAGGACAGAGAAAATAAGTATTAAGTGTTCATTTTCCCCTTGTTTTTGTTGTTTCTGTTTCTGAATCCAACCTCCAGACATAAAATCAGAATACATGAACGGATTAATATACCATGATCTTGTATATTGTTTTTCTTAAACCAACACTCAATAACCAATACATTTTTTTTAAACACCACCTGGAGTCAACAATCAGACAAGTTCACAGTGCCACACGTCAACAAAATCAAATAACTGAACAAATGTGTGCTTCAGAGCAGAGAAGATGAATCAACAGAGTACATAACACTAGGGCAATCAATGAAGAACAGGGTGGAGGACATGACAGAGGCCACATGGTCAATCCATTTCCTGGCAGAAAGAAGTCAGGTCCTGTTTGAACTGTGCCAGCTCCGTTTCCAAGGTGGCCACTCTTTCCAAGCAGGCAAACAGTTCATGGACTGTTTCATTGAACATTTTGCCTTGTTTCTCATACGTGTTGTACATGTGCTGCTCCACAGCGTTATAGATGTTTTCCACCTGTTGAATGACAATTAAAATGATAAATTCCAATGAATGAAGAACACACATTTGTTCTTACAACAAATCTAGCTACCTTACTGGGCCACAACTGAACAGGAAGCAAGTAATGAATGACTTGAGAGTGAATGAGAAGGGACAGAGAGGGAAACAGAGACAGAGAGAGGAGTGTTTGTATGTGTGAACATGTGTGTGTGTGTGTGGCTACAGCTGTGTGTGTGCATGTGTGCATTCAGCATGTTGGTATGTATATGGTGTGGATGGCTTTGTATGCAGGTGTGTGGAATGAAAACCTGCATAATTGAAAGTGGAGTTGGTGTCATGCATGGAGTTGCATCACGCAAGATATGCACAATATGTAAATGATTCATTATAATTACCATTCTTACAGTGTGTAGTGTCCATGCAGGTAAAGAGTCACCTGCACATCCTCCACCCTTTCTCTGATCTCTTCCCTTCTCTTGTGTCCCCCGTTTTTATTTTGTTTAATATAGTTTTTATATACATTATTATTTCAATGTGTGCTGCTGACCTGTGACAGAAGGGTTGCTTTCAGCTCTGCCAGCATGTTGGTGTCCTGTTTGCGTTTGTCATTCAGTCCACTGACCAGTTGCTGAGCTCTCTCACTCAGCACGGCTGCCGAGTCTGCTACCCTGGACTCTTTGCCTTCAGCATCATCCACACTCTTTGAGGCCATGCTCTGTCACATCACAAGGCAGAAATATACAAGACATCCCCACACCCACCCACCCATAGCCCCCACCCCCACTAAAAAATGGAGTATGACTGCCTACATAGTCGGGGTAAAAACAGTCATGCACGTAAAATCCCACTTGTGTATAAGAGTGGGAGTTGCAATCCATGAATGAAGAAGAGGAAGACATGAAACATCAAGGATCCCACTAAGACTTCCTTTGTGAGAGCCCCCCACCCCACCCCCCAAGAAAAGGTATGAGAAACTACTTAATTGTACCACTAGGCAGTCATGTATACTGTCATGTGCAAGATGTCACACACATGCATCATACGCATGCACTGCACACATACATGCACACTACACACATAACTGCACACTAACACTGGGCTGACAAAACTTTGAGCAAATTCATATTGTAAAGCACTTTCAGATATTTGAACGCGTTATGCAAATGTATTAATAACCTAATCTAAATGTATTAATAACCTAATCTTATTATTGTTAATATTATGATTATTATCATTGTTTTTATTTTGAGGAGAAAAAAAATCCCAATAACAACAACAATCCAGAAAAAAGTATATCTAATTAACTGATCTGTTCCCAATTCAAAGGAATGTAAAGCCTATTCCATTTGCATCCCACACTTGAATTTTGCATTAGATAAATATGACTGGTCATCATTGCTCCAGTCTAGCTGTAATCAAGTATCAGTTTTGGGGGGAAGGAGAGACATTTTACACACACACACACACACAATGCAATACTTCTTCATTTACCATATGTGTGTGTGTGTGTGTTGATCAACTGAAATTGTGGTGCAACATTTGTAACATATAGCGTCCAAGACTAAATTTTGTCATTCATATTGAGAAAAACATATTGATGTAAGTGATTAATTTCAAGTAAACCATAAATAACAATCAATAAAGCATATCTTCAATGGAATTTTAGTGTGTTTCGGTCACACTGACCAAAACATACAATAAAATTATCCAACCAACACCTGGGTGGCAACATCGATATGGGTTTAGTTTGTTAAAACAGAAAAAAAACTATTCCTATAATCCAATAAGGAAAAACTTATGTGCATTTCCCAAACTTATTTTCCTTAGGGTTTTTCTTCGGTATCTTCTTTAGCACTTTTCCTGGGTTGGCGGTAAGCTTAGTTGTCACTGCAACATTTGTCTTCTGCTCAAAATTCAGTCTAGGTCGGTGATCTACCCTGGTCACTCAGCTGTTCGGACAAAAATAAAGAAAGTCAGCGGGGTATAATACCACCAGTTTTGAATTATATTCATACGTATAACACAAGAATCAGAGCTTAGTCAGTCTAGTACTGAATCGAGTCAATTTAATAGAAGTATGCTCTTTTTCAGTCGAAGAATCTTCGGCGCAAAACTTTTATTGCCGTCAAGCCCACAAACACAGGTGGCGCTGCGAGAAAAGCAGTACCTCATGTGTATTTTGGCAGCAGAAAGTCTAGACAGTCGGACTTCACATTGTGACCAGCCAGTCTTCCTCGTTCTTAGCGATCATGGCTGGTGTTGTGCTTGAAACCCTCAGCACTAAGAAACTTTCCATCTTAGTTTTGACACTGTTTCTCGGTTTGATTGCCTTTTTTCTTGTCGGTGGGCTGATTGGTAAGTTTGGGAATCTGGAAAGTCAATGCGTTGTTGGAATGAGTGTGAGAGGGTGGGATGGGTGTTAGCAAGAGGGGGGTGCGCCAGCCGAAAATCCCAGAGGCAGTCCGATATAAATCGTTGTGAAGATTGAATTTTGATAAATGGTCCAGGCTTTCACTCAGTTAACTAGTAGGAACGTATGGGCAATGTTATGTTGACAGAGTGACTCGGTGGTGTCGTCAATAAACTTGAAAGTACAAGTGGGCAGGTGAATCTGAACTTTTTGTCTTGGCCTTCGCTTAACGTTAATCATAATATTTACAAAAAATGTGAGTTAAAGATAGCCTGGTAAGCCAGTTCACAATCATTGTATCAGATGTCCAGTATTCTGTTAGAATATTTCGACAAAAGAAATTCAATGTTATTTTTGATTCAAGTAATTATTAGATCTGTTGTTTTTTTTTTAAAGTGTTTATTACTTTATAATATCTCATGCATAAAATGATTGATAAGAATTTCCAGAGACTACACCTTTTCTTCCTGTTTCAAGCGGGCAAAAGGCCTTATCAGGCCTACACACCTTGATATTTATTTGATATGATAAGACCAGTAAACTGGTAGTGTACATGCACTTGATGAACACCCAATTTGGTGACAAAAAGTAAAAGCTTGCATAGCAGATAATGAAGGATACAGCAGATCGAATTTCTGTTGATAAATTGGCAAATTCCTGGAGTGCTCATGCTTAATTAGAAAGAAAGAAAAAATTAAAAAGGTATGTTAATGTTTGTCATTATGTGTGTATTGTGTTTCCAGCCCCAGCTCCATACAGCACCATTGTGTCAACTCCCATCACTTGTGTGGACAGACATGAGGGACTTAAGAAAAAACCCTTCATTCCAAGGGGGGGTGGCAGCTGTGAATTTGTTACTGATTTGTCTGATCCCAAGATTGATGCACAGGGGATCACTGCCAACATGATCGTCTTCAGCCAGTGGCTGCCCTTGCCCAGAGATGACACACAGCTGCAGATGTCTCGCTGGTTCCAGACAATGCACACAGTCATTGACATCAAAGTGGAGTATGATCCCAAAAATCCTCTCCGTAAGTACAGAGTTGATGTTATACTCTGACCTTATTGAAGTCGTGCAAGTTACTGCTTATGGATTTGTTCTTTTGAAAAGATATATATAAATACACACACACACACACACACACACACACATATATATATATATATATAGAGAGAGAGAGAGAGAGAGATTCTTATATATAGCACCTATCTATTGGTCAGTGGCCAAGCTCTAAGCACTTTACAGACACTGAGTCATTTGCATGACAGGCAGCCAACCTTGGTTGAGCCGACTGATAGCTGCTGTTTGGGTGCTCATCATTCGTTTCCTGTGTCATTCAGTCAGGTTTCAGTGATGCATACACACACACGCACATACACTGTCACATTCTCATACACAGACACAGATGTGTAACATTTTACATATGACTGTTTTTGTTTATGTACCCTACCATGCACTGTAGGCAGACATATTGTGTTTTTGGAGGTACACATGCTGGGCATGTTCTTGTTTCCATAACACACTGAACACAAACATGAATAACGGGATCTTTAAGGTGCGTATTTGATCTACGTGCACATACACACAAAGGGGGTTCAGGCAGTAGTACTGTGGTAGGTCTGCATATAAGGTGACCTGGGAGATCAGAAAAATCTCCACCCTTAACCCACCAGGTGTGATGGGGATCAAACTCCGGAGAATCCAGTGCTCTAACTTTTAGACCACTGCGCCCGTGAAATGTTGATCAAATGTATGCATCTGACACAGTACTAAAATGATCGCTAGCCTATTTCTGGCTCGGCCTAACAGCGAAATTTACTAATTTCTTAACTCTTCCGCAATTTTTCGCCTGAAGCAACCTGGATCAGTGGATGACACATAGGTTTATGCTCACTCAACACTTTTTTTCTCATTTGAGTGCTTGACATTGATTTTCCACTTTTATTTTGTGATTCTCCTTCTTTCTTCACTTTAGCAGCATTTTCAGTTTCTTTGATCTGTTAAAAAAGTTGTCTTTAGTGATCAATAAAATAGATTAGAATATTGTTTGCTTAAATACAAGAGCCTTGTTCTGGATGATGCTTAAAAAAAATAAAAAAAAGAGAGAGAGACAGTTTCAATGGACTGCAGGATGGTTAAATGCTGTTTATTATTTCATGCAATTATTATTTTTTAACAGTACACATATACAGAGATCCTATCTTATGGCTGAATTCCATGAAAGAAGTTTTAAATTGATAATATTGATTGTATTTGCAGTTAAACATTTCCTTTTAAAAAGAGGATAATAAGGATAATTATTCAAGTACAGGCCATAGCCCCTCATGGAGAGGTGCAAACACATGATCATATTAAAAAAATAACAAGTAATTTACACGGTGTCATCAAGAAACAAACTTAGTTCAGTATTCTAAGTCATTAGAGTTGATTGCAGTCTAAATGATTTCTATTGGTAGATGAACAAATTGCAAATGGTCTATTCATACCTCAAACATTTTAATGACTAGGCCATTTTGCCCATGTCAAGGGGATGAGTTGGGGGTTGGGATGTAGGGAGTATTGGAACAACTATATAGACAGGGTGAAACACAAGTCATCACTGTGAAACATGCATTTTGGTGTCATATAGTGATATACTGTACTATGTCAAACTGATGCAAACCAAGCCTATCTGTTTGCTCTTCTCGGCCAAAATTTATCGCAGCAACTCAGTGATATGACATCTCGCCATTAGACCGCCATCTGGTAGCTAATGAAATGCTGTTTCCCGCAGGAGGTAAACAATCATTCTTAGTGGCCGCCATTTTTCAGATAAGTGACAGTAGTACTAGTAGTAGTACTAGTAGTAGTAGTAGTGTAGGGACAGGCACTTGACTGTTTAGGCCTCACGGCCTTTTTTTATGTCCTCTTCAATAAACGTTTTTGCCAACCTTTTATACATCAGAAATGTAATTTTCATGCATGTTTGTTGTTTGTTGCGGCTTTCCTGGACATTTTTGTTGCAGGATTCATATATCTTACATCGTTTGGGTCTGTTTGTGACGTTTTATGCGATGTTTTGTTTTGTGAACTTCGTCTCACTGTCTGCTCTCCTTTGGTGATTACTGACTGTTCCTGACTGGGAGTTGTATTATATGAACGCCTCATGTTTCCTTTAACCCAAAAGAGCCTTTATAAAAAGAGAAAACAAGTAAGTTATGTATGCTGCCCTACATGTATGCCAGAGGGCATAACAGAAAGGAAGTATGTATGGAACTAGTTGACTCCCATTTACTGAGTAAGTTTTGCAGGTGTTGATCAGTGAAAGATTGATGTTTTCTTCCTCCAGCTGATGACAAGAAGCCAGAACTGATGCTGGACACTACTCTGTACCGACGTGATGCCTCAGATGGTGATCAGGACTGGAAAGAGTACGCCTCTGCTAAAGTTTCCCGCCGACTGGATTGTACCATTGATGAAGAGGAGGTAGACATTCTGTGAAAAATATGAACATCTTTTGTTCTTCAGATCATCCAGATGATGTGTGGGTGACATAGGGTGATAACAGACAACTCTGATAGAACTTAAGGCGGTGATTACTTGCCTTTTTCCTCCCAATCTCACTCTCTCTCTCTTTGTCTCTCTCTCCTTTCTTCTTTCTAATCTCTTCCCCACATCCCAACCCCAACCCCTTTGATTCCTTCCTAACTCCTTAAAATCAAAGTTTCAAACTGACTTTGTACACCATTAGTCCACATATATTGTATATTGCCACTCTGGTATTTTGATGTATAAAACCAAAACGCCAGTGAAGTGTTCTGTCAATTTTTTTATTATAAGAAAAAAAAAGAAAAAAATCAAGCCTGATATATATAATATTTTTTATAGTGGTGAGTACTCATGATGACTTCTTTTTCTTTGTTCGTGGGCTGCAACTCCCACGTTCATTCGTATATACACGGGTGGGCTTCTGTGTGTATGACCAATTTTACCCTGCCATGTATACAGCCATACTCTGTTTTGGGGGGTCTCATGATGACAATATTTATCTGTTGTTTAACTCACACACGGATATAGTGATTAGTACTGACAATGATTATGATGTGTATCTGTGGACAGAAGGCAAATGGAGGCGGCGACTACAACTGTGACCTGCTGCCGTTCTTTGAGCTGGGCAGCGTCCACTATGACTTCTACTTGATCAACATCCGCATACCTGTGGTCAGCAAGCTGACAACCGTCAACCATGACATCGGCCAGATCAGAGACATGCAGTTCATAGTAAGAGTGACTGCTTTCTTGGTGGTCCACTACCTGTTTCTCACTGTCAGTGATATTTTCCCAATGCACTTGTTTGTTACTCTTCTTCCCGCTCCTCTGTCTCATTTTCTTTCCTGATGCTGTTTTGATTTCAAAATTTTTGTTGTTGTTTTGAGTATTGAAAGCAGCGATAATATACTAAGGGAGGTCTATAGCTGCAACTGCTTTCGATTTCTCCACATGAGCGGGGTAGAAGTTTGCACAAGACAGGTATCAGACCCCTGTCGTAGTCTGCACCAGTGGGTCACATTAAAAGTAATTTTAGAGAGAGTAAATGCAAAAAAAAAAAAAAAAAAATTAGGCTAATTGGATACACAAGTGCTGGAAAGAAAGATGTCTGCTGGTGAAAGAGGGCACTGCATCTGTGCACAGAAAACAGATAATGTTCTAAGGGAGGTCACTACCCTCACCTACTTTTGATTGGTCCTCATGAGTGGGGTTGTGTTTTTCACAGGACAGGAATTAGACCTCTACCAAACTAGTGGGTATGGTTTGTTAGATTAAACATGATTTTAGGGAGGAAAAAAAGTTGTTATATGTAAGGAACAGATAATGTACTAAGGGAGGTCACTACCCTCACCTACTTTTGATTGGTCCTCATGAGTGGGGTTGTGTCTTTTACAGGACAGGAATTAGACCTCTGCCAAACTAGTGGGTATGGTTTGTTAGATTAAACATAATTTTAGGGAGAAAAAAAAGTTCCTATATGTAAGGTTAATGTTGATTTACCATGTAAGGTTAATGTTGATTTGCCAATGTTATTGTCACTTTACTTGAACTGTGAACTCGAAGGTACAGCGAATAGAAAATCAGTATGGGGCCCCCAGTACATGATGCTGAGATGTGCTGTTTTGCAGACCATATTCCAGAACGGTGGTTTCACCAAAGTGTGGTTCTCCTTGAAGACAGTGTTGTTCCCCCTGACTCTGGCGGCACTAGTGTGGTTCTGGCGCCGCATCATGCAGCTGTCCCGGCCGGCCAACCTGCTGGAAAGGTGTGTGTATGTACAGTGTGTGTGTGTGTGTGTGTGTGTGTGTTTGTGTCTGTTGTAGCTGTTGTACACTGTATTCATAGAATGAATTAGAGCAAGGAACTTGGAAGAAGTAGACAATGTGATTGCAGACAGCAGTTTGCATTAACAAAAATTTAAAAGCATGCTGACTTGTGCAGTTTGTAACAGGCTGACTTTGAAGCTAATGAAAGATGCACAGATACAGGAAAGTAATGCCGTAGAACATGTAACAGAAGTTCTGAAGAATGTGAAGCCAGCACTTCTTCGGATGCATAACTGTGTGAAGTAGAATGTTGACACTGACATGGATTGTGGAAATACTCACTACATGATAGGGTTATATTCATTTAGTTGTGGTTTGCTCTCTGTATCTGTCTCTGTCTCTGTCTCTGTCTCTCTCTCTCTCTCTCTGTGTGTGTGTTTGAAATGTTATATTAACCTGATATTTTGATTAAACTTATGTCATTGTGTTTTTTCTTCCAGAACCCTGTTTTCATTGGGCATCATTCTGTCTATAATGAATTGTGAGTATTTTAGAGTACAGTTGTTGGGTTTTTGTGTGGTTTTTTGTTGTTGTTGTTGTTGTAATGAAAGTGAAGAAAATATAGGTAAAATGAATGATGCAATTGTCAGTAAGGTGTAGCAAGGAACACAACAAAGTTATTCTAGGCCATAAGCTTTTTGTCTGTTTCACTGAGCCACCCAAGATTATGAAGCATTAGTGGTCTCTCATTTACTGCCTCACGTTTATATGTAAAGTAAATGAGTAATCACTTTGAATCATTTGTGTACATCTGCTGGCACGTGTCTGTGGTATATTTTATAAATGTGTGTGTGTGTACAAGCATGTGTGTGTGTATGTGTGTTTGTGACAAACTTTGATATTAGCATTTTATCTGCAGCCACACAATGTTGGAGAAAATAAACCTGGCAAAAACCCAAAACCAAAGAATCGGCTGATTATTGTTGTTTCATGATCATTACAGGCAGTTTCTGTTGTTGCTGCTCCTGTCAATGTTGATGTGCAGGGTGTTAGCATGATTTTATGTTCTGATGGGTGCATACATGAAAAACCGAGCAGTAAATAATTAATGAAAGTAGAAAAGAAAAAAAGCACTTGGCGAAATATTGATTTTTTATACCTTTTTTGGCCATTGCCTTTTAAAAGAAGCTATACATTGACATAAGTAAGTTCTTGATAAACTTTATATGATATTATCAGAGAGTGGTGAGTTTGTGAGACAGCGGAAGAGGTGTGTGTGTGTGTGTGTGTGCAGTCCCCTTGGAGTGGCTGACCCTGTGGGCTGATGTTCCCTTCATGCTGCTCATCAATGACATCCGTGAAGGAGCCTTTTACGCCATGCTGCTCTCCTTCTGGCTCATCTTTGTCGGGGAACACATGATGGTAAGTAAACAGCAGTGCTGCTGTCCTTCTAGCCCATCTTTGTCGGGGAACACATGATGGTAAGTAAACAGCAGTGCTGCTCTCCTTCAGCCCATCTTTGTTGG
Organism: Babylonia areolata; assembly: GCF_041734735.1. Lineage (NCBI taxonomy): Eukaryota > Metazoa > Mollusca > Gastropoda > Neogastropoda > Buccinidae > Babylonia > Babylonia areolata. The sequence continues at coordinate 11,850,911 of NC_134895.1, forward strand.
GGAACACATGATGGTAAGTAAACAGCAGTGCTGCTGTCCTTCTAGCCCATCTTTGTTGGGGAACACATGATGGTAAGTAAACAGCAGTGCTGCTGTCCTTCTAGCCCATCTTTGTTGGGGAACACATGATGGTAAGTAAACAGCAGTGCTGCTGTCCTTCTAGCCCATCTTTGTCGGGGAACACATGATGGTAAGTAAACAGCAGTGCTGCTCTCCTTCAGCCCATCTTTGTCGGGGAACACATGATGGTAAGATAAACAGTAGTGCTGCTCTCCTTAGTAAACAGCAGTGCTGCTGTCCTGCTGGCTCATCTTTGTCAGGGAACACATGATGGTAAGTAAACAGCAGTGCTGCTGTCCTTCTAGCCCATCTTTGTCGGGGAACACATGATGGTAAGTAAACAGCAGTGCTGCTCTCCTTCTAGCCCATCTTTGTTGGGGAACACATGATGGTAAGATAAACAGCAGTGCTGCTGTCCTGGCTCATCTTTGTCAGGGAACACATGATGGTAAGTAAACAGCAGTGCTGCTCTCCTTAGTAAACAGCAGTGCTGCTGTCCTGCTGGCTCATCTTTGTCAGGGAACACATGATGGTAAGATAAACAGCTGTGCTGCTCTCCTTCTGGCTCTTCTTTGTTGGGGAACACATGATGGTAAGATAAACCGCAGTGCTGCTGTCCTTCTAGCTCATCCTTGTTGGGGAACGCATGATGGTAAGTAAACAGCAGTGCTGCTCTCCTAAGTAAACAGCAATGCTGCTCTCTTTCAGGATCATCTTTGTTGGGGAACGCATGATGGTAAGTAGACAGCAATGCTGCTGTCCTTCTCCCTCATTGCTGTTGAGAAACACATGACTGTAGGTGACAGCAGTGCTGCCCTCCTCCCTCATCTTTAGCAATGAACACATGATGGTGTCACGTCGCACCAAACCAGCAAAGCAGTGCTGCTGTCTTGTTTCAGTCCTGTCACAGTGTCAAACACACAGTTTTGAAAATTGTTTTTGGATTATTTTGAATGCTAGAATCCCTCAGTTTCAGTTTTTCAGTTTCAGTTTCTTAACTCTCTCCATACGAACGGCGAAAGAGAGACGACGTTAACAGCGTTTCACCCCAATTACCAGCATCAAAATATTGCAAGCGGAAGGCTCTTATACTGAAGAGGTGAATGTTGACAAAGAATACCACAATTCTGACGACGGAAGCTAAAGGTTGGGTCATTCAGACACCCGGCACTGGACATCCGAGGGGTCTGTGTAGAGGAGAAGAGAGGACTGGCCGTACTGAGTGAGTTAAGGAGCCGTCACTATGTTCTGACAGTTCCACACACGCCACATCACATCTGCCAGGCAGATGCCTGACCAGCAGCATAATTCAACACCCTTGGTCAGGCCCTGAGTGCATGCATATATAGTTGTGTACCTATCAGAGTGGATTTCTCCCACAGAATTCTGCCAGAGGACAATGCTGTCACTGCCATGGGTTCTTTTTCAGTGCGCCAAATGCATGCTGCACACGGGGCCTCGGTTTAATGTCTCTTCTGAATGACTAGATGCTCAGTTCGATTTTCCAAACTGGGGAGGAAGGGCAAGAGCAGGATTTGAAGCCAGACCCTCATGGACTCTTATGTTGGTAGATGAGCATCTGAACCATTCTGTCTCCTTTGGCCTCTAGCATACTTTCTGTTATGGTTTTTATGAACAGATCAAACACTGACAGAGCTGCTCGTTGGCACATGTGTGTGTGTGTGTGGTGTGTGTGTGTGTGTGTGTGTGTGTGTGTGTATACATATGCATAAATGTGACTGAGAAAGAAGGGTGGGAGAAGGGGCCAAGGAGGATGTGGAATCATCTCTAAAGTAAGGAAAAATTATGTGCGGTTAATGATATGAAGGTGGTTTAACTCACTCCGGACGACAAGTTTTCTCCCTTGCTTTTCCCCACAGACGGCCCATTTGTAAGGGTTTGGAAAAAAATTACAAAAAATACAAAATACTGTATAAGAAAATGAAACTTTCAGAACTGGTTTATTACGTTGAGCTATTACATATAAAAAAAATCAAATTTCTCATCTTATTTTTACAGTTTTGCCATATGTAGAAAATACTGCCAATTTTTCACCCCGAATCACCATACTCATGCTTGCTTTCTGCATTAAATTCACTTTCTTCTTCGTCATCATCCACCTCTTAATGTCCGACCCATCAGTTTGTAGCATTTCAAGTACTTCGGCAACCCTAAAACATTGCCGTCACTGCCTTGTTCGCTTCACAACATTCTGAGAAGAGGCCGCTTTGCTAACGGGCTGGCACGCGAGCAGACGACCGGTCAGTGACTTTGTCAGCGTGTGTGCGACACAGGCCACACATCCCAGACTAGCCAATCATACTGTTCGATTGTGGAGTGACCCAGAATAGCGCACTCTGCTTGGCTGATCACAAAATCACGTGTACAGCGCATGATGGAATTTTACTTTTGGAGAATGCTATTCCATTCCTTCGTTCGAAACCGAATACGTTTTGTGTAGGAATGCGTGAGCATTCCTTCGTCCGGAAAGAGTTAAAAAGAAAAAAAATTAAAGACTGAACTTGAAGCAAAAGTATTTTTAGGGGGGTTGTTTGGCTCATTTATTGCCCATGTAGTTTCCAGTGCCTTGAGACTGATCCAGTTGTAGGACATGCTGTGACTGTGGCTGAAGGCTTCCTTCTGTCTGTCTGTCTGACAGGACCAGGTAGAAAGGAACAAGCTGCAGGTGTACTGGAAGCATCTTTCTGCTGTCATCGTTGCCTGCCTGGCTCTCTTCATCTTCGACATGTGTGAAAGGTAAACCTGCCTCTCTCTGCAGCAGGTGGTTTTTTGTGTTTGGAGGTGACTCGTGTTGTTCTTAGTTTGCTTGTGTCCTGGTGGAACTTGGATGATTTTTTACTCACATGTGAAAACAAAGTGAGTCATTGACATTGATGGATGAAGCTTACTTCTTGTGAAACTGAATCTTAGAATGCTTGTGCTTTTTTTTACATATTTTTTTTTATGATTTGTCAATGAATACATGTGTCATGATAAATTGTCAAACTGTATTTTTATGAAAAATTATCAGTCCCACCATTGGGATAGTGGGGGATCTTTCAGTATAAACAGTATGCCTACCTTCTGGAAATTCTGTGTTGCAAATGTTCTTGGTTTATTTGCATGAATGTGACTGTTACTTGTGTCTAGTTTTTCTTTTTATAGGTGTTTGTTTTTTTATGTGTATGGTTGTTTTTTTTAATATTCTATCAGATTGATATTACAGTTTTCCAGCCATTATGGCAAATGACAGCAAAAGATAAAAAGATTGAACTAAGAAACTTAGTCCTGATATATGCCATCAAACATTTTTCTCTGTATCCACTGTAACCGTGTACCATGAAAATGATCATGTGTTCACTTTCATGAAGGTGCCAAACATTCTTTTTCAGCTTTCCAAAGTCCAAATAAAATTTAGATCATTTCTTTAACTTGAAATATCTTTTAATATGTCAAACACGATGTGACAAAAACAAAAACTCTCATTATCATATTCACGTCATTTGTAAGCTGTGTATTACAATGTCACATATGACAAGTCTTGGGCAGGTCACTGATCACAGAGTACTGAAGGACCTGTAATGTGCGAGGTGGTGGTGTGTTGCAGGGGAGTACAGCTGTCCAACCCATTCTACAGTATCTGGGCCTCCAGCATGGGCACCAACATGGCTGTATCCTTCATACTCTATTGACTGGTCAGCGTTAAATATCTCTACACTGTGTCAAGCTGGTCAGCTTTAAACATCTCTACATTGTGTCAAGCTGATCATCTCTACACTGTGTCAAGCTGGTCAGCCTTAAACATCTCTACACTGTGTCAAGCTGATCAGTGTTATAGATGTCTACATTCTGTCAAGCTTGTCAGTGTTATCTCTTATATTGATCTCACTTTCTGCTGGTCGTCATTATCACTGTCATTTTGCTCTTGTTAAGGGTTTTACCCTTACACAGCCAGTCGATTTCGAGTGCAAAATTCCCTCGTGCTATAAATACAGAATCAGTTGTATCTAAGACTAGCTGGGGATTCCCCTGTGATGTGTAGAAAATATGGCTTGTCCTACCACCGAAAATTAAGAGCAGTAGGTTCATGGATAACAGACCTATGATCTGTGATGTGGGTGTTCTACCCAGCTGGTGCTGAAATGAGACATTGGTGGTGAAAGGGATTTCAAAGTAAACTGCATACACCCTCTTTTTTGTTCTTTAGTAAGGACAGAGACTTTTACAGATCTGTTAGTTATGAATTTCCTGTTAAGTAGCTGAATTATCATTTTTGCATGGAACAAGAAGAAAGCAGATGTCATTGTGCTGTTCAGTGTGTCTTGATTTTGGAGCATGATTTTACCTCAGAAGCTCCTACGTATTCTGCACCTTTGCCTCAATGGTGTGAATACTTGACAGTGGTCAGTGAGTCAAATTTCAGGTCAGAAGAATCAGAACATAAGCGCTTACTGTGAAATTCACCTGGTGGATGTGACTCAGTCATTTGGGTCAGAAAGGGGAAGATGGTAGAATGGTTAAGATGCTTATATGCCAGTACAGTGTCCATGACAGTCTGGGTTCAATTCCTGCCCTCTCCCTTTCTCCCAAGATTGATTGCAAAATCAAACCAAGCATCCAGTCATTCAGATGAGATGATTAACCGAGGTCCAATGCACAGCATGCACTTGGCGCATTGAAAAAAACCCATGGCATCAAAAGAGTCGTCCACTGGACAAAATTCTGAAGAAGAAATCCACTCTGACAGGTACACAAATATATGCACGCACTGAATGCCTGACAAGAGTGTTGGGTTGTGCTGCTTTCAGGCATCTGCCTGATAGATAAAGTGTAACGTATATATGGATTAGTCAGACAGAGGACAGCTATGCCTCCTTGAGAATGTGTAACTGGGTCAGATCCTTGACCGGTGTCCAGCTGGCGTTCATCATCATGGCGGGCATGGCAGCCTGTGGCTACTTCTTCTTCCTGTCCTTCATGATCTTCAAGGTGTTCCGCAACATCAGCGCCAAGGCCAGCTCCCTGCCCCAGATGAGCTGTGTCCGCCAAAAGTTCTACATTGTCAGTGACTCACTTTCATCTTTACTCTCTCTCTCTCTCTCTCTCTCTGTCTGTCTGTCTGTTTGTCTGTCTGTCTCTCTCACTTGCTACATTTTTTTGTGCTCCAGAATTTGGGATGTTTTGTTCTAGAAATTTTGATAATGCTGCATAATGATGGGGATGATGATAAAGTTGCTATGGGGGTGTGACAGCCTGACAAAGCTGTACTCTCATGATATTTCCCAGCATCCCAAATATGCAATTGCAAAGTGGATGACCCTCAGCTGTGTCATCCCAGTCTTTCCATTTGAGCCTGTAGTGTGCTGATCTCTGGGTAGGAGCCATGGGCTTGAAAGAAAACCCACCTTTGATAGGGCTTGAAGCTATGTAGTCCTCAGTCCATGACTTGTACCACTTTGCTATAGTGGCTGGTCTCTTGCTGCTTGTTATCTACACATACAGGCTTTCAGGAAGGTGGCAGACTGATAAAGACATTCATCTGCCAGTACAAAGTCCATGAGGCTATGAATTCGAATCCAACTCTCATCTTTTCTCCCAAGTTTCACTAGAAAATCAGACTGAGGGTCTGGTCTTTAGGATGAGATGACAAACTGAGGTCCTGTGTGTAGCATGCACTTGCGCCTATGGAAACGAGAGTGTTGTTCTCTGGCAAAATTTTGTTGAAGAAATTCACTCTGATAGGTACTCAGAGATATATATATGTGTGTGTGTGTATGTGTGTCGGGCATCTGCCCAGCAGATGTGGTGTAGCGTAATATTGATTTATCCGAACGCGTTGCTGCCTCCTTGAGAAACTGAAACTGAAAAGCTTCAGGAGGAATGCATTCCTTTTGCATTTCATTTCATTGATAAAGCCAGACTGTCACAGCTTCCCCCCCCCCCTCCCCGCCCCCTCCTCCCACATACAGACACACACACACTGGTGACACTGTGTCCATTGCAGGGAGTGATCTTCCGCTTCAAGTTCCTGATGATCACCACATTGCTGTGTGCCGCGCTGACCGTCATCTTCTTCATCATCAGCCAGGTCAGCGAGGGGTCATGGAAGTGGGGGGACGACGGCATCGCTTTGGAGTACAGCAGTGCTTTCCTCACTGGTCAGTCAGTCAGTCAGTGTTCTGTGTGGGGGCTGTGTCCCAACATGTTAGCATGTCGTGTTGTGTTGCACTGCTTTGGAGTACTTGTCAGTCGTTTCATTGTGTAGTGCCAGATTTTTTTTTTTTTTCAAGTTGTGAAAGTGTGTGTGATCTCCTACGTCTGTATAACTTCCCTTTAATTACACATACTTAACCGTGACCCACTAGTGCAGACTCTGGCAGGGCTCTAACATTCCTGTCCTGTGCAATCTGCTATCCGCCTATGTGGAGAAAACGAAAGTAGCTATGGCTGATAACCACCCCCTTTGTGGTAATTATGTAAGACATTGATGATGAGTATGCAGCTTAAGTGGGAGTACTTCCGCATTACACAGATTTCTGTTTTGACTTTTTTTTAAGATATTTTTTTCTCCTGTATTTTACTTTGTTTTGGTATTAAGACACACACTTCATTTTGGCCGCCCATGAAACCCGGCTGCAAAAGTTTCAGTATTACTTAGGAAACCTGAGTCTCTCCTACCCATGATGTATCAAAACAGTGACTTCAGTGTTGAGGGGTTGTCCTAAAGGTTAAAGTCAACAGAAGGTGGTGGTAGGTCCTGTGTTGCTGGAGGCTGTTCTGTGATAAACCGAGGTCCCATGTGCAACACGCACTTGGTGCGCTGAAAAAGAACCCATGGTAGTCTAGTCCGATGTTGGCACTCGATTATAAGGATCGTTCAGTTTGGTACGATTTTGTGATAAGAAGCAGTAGACAAGCTCGTTGCATATTTTCTCGATTAAGAGGATGACACACTCTGTTCCCTTTCAATTTAATGTTGTATGAACACAAAAAAGAAGGACTATATGCCATCGCACATGTGGCGTGCGCGATGCGCGCGTGGGATGTTCTGACCCAGCCATTCATAAGCTCAGCCAATCAGATGCCGAGAAGCGCGTCAGCCGACACTGTGGTACTCCGCTGCCAGTTCTGAAGCAAACGACGTAAATTATCCGCTGCATGTTGTATTTACGAACATGCGGTAAGCATGGGGGGGGGGGCGAAAGGAGATGCATTATAATAGTGATATAATATCGAAATATCGACATCATATCGGTTTGAATTATTTAATAGGCATAGACTGACTCAGTAAACACTGACACGAGCTGCTGTTGCTGCTGCTGCTGCTGGCCGCCATGTGCTCGCTGTGTGTGATCGCTGTTGAAGAGTGTTTGCTACGAGGTCAGATTTCGGGTTATGTGTACTAGTAAGAGATCTGTTGAATTCATTTGTGAACAACTTGTCCTTAAGAGCCGAATGGCTAGTAGGACGTTAATCCAACCACGTAGACTGTTGACTGAACTCAACACTCACAGGTAACACACAAGGAGATATGACTTCACTCATTGTATTAGAGACCCTGAAATCGGTTTCTGAGAGAGAGGGGATGGAGAGGGTGTGTTATTATGGTGAGGTAGGGGGGGGGGGGTTGGTGGTGGTGGTGGTGGTAGTGTTAGTGTCTGTGAGCTACATGTATGCGAGTGTGCAGTGTGTATGTTTGGGGGGAGGGGGGTATGTAACATATGAATGTATCCAAAAGTAAAACGCACGTGTGCGCAAGGGTGTGTGTGTGTGTGTGTGTGTGTGTTTCTGAAATCTATATTTATCATGCTACACATGCACACAGCATTATAATTGCTTAATTACCATTGTGTAACTTTAGATTCCTTTACTATCCAATTCAGGCTTTGCCCAATTCATCACAACTAAAACAACAAGAAAGCAGTTCTCCTTCACCTGTTGTCCACCTATACACGATGTACACTTGGGGCAGAAAGTCAGTACTGACCGCTAGAGGACACGCTAGTTGATCGACAGTGTAGTGAGGACAGCTCCAGTCATGGCAGATTCCACTGGGTTACATGCTGTTACTGAAGAAGAAGCTGTCAGAGGAGATGACAGCTTGTCCACTAGGACCGTGACTCTGACTTCAGCTGATGATTTCACAACTGCTGCAGGTGAACCAACAAACTTGCCGACATCTCACCAGGAAAACGTGCCTTCTCAGCTCCCAGAATGTTCCTACAATATTCCTACTGAAACATCAACCATCAGCTGGGATCTGTGTGCTTTATGTCAAACCAACAAAGAGGAAAAACTCATCAATCCATCAGAAAGTAAGTTTGCCAAGTCAGGAGTGCAACTAGGGTACACGCATACAGTTGAGAACATTTTAAAACTTAGGGAACTGGGGAGATTGAATCTTCCAATAAAGAAAGAACTCTTGGATGAAGGTGTAGACATGGTTTCTGTTTTTGAAACAAATAAAGCGCTGTGGCACAGAACTTGTCGGAATAAAGTTGACAATCAGAAAGTGGAGCGAGCAATGAGGGCAGCCAAAAAACGTGAGATCGGTGAAGGACAAAACGAAAGTCCAATAAAAACTCGCAAGATGATGGGTCAGAGTCTTGAAAGGACGCAAAGCTGTTTTTTCTGCAGTGGTGACGATACCAGCGAAACTTTGTTCAGTGCTCGCACATTTTCTATTGATAAAACTGTTCGTGAATATGCCGAGACTCTTCAAGACAGAGTTCTTCTGGGGAAATTTTCCGGAGGAGACATGCATGCATTAGATGCAAGATACCATTCGAAGTGTTTGCTTCGACTGCACAACCGCCACAGAGTACACATGAAGAAGCAAAACAGCAGCAGTACTTCTACAGAGCAGAGCCTTGACGTTGTTGTACTTAGTGAACTTGTCTTTTTCATTGATGGAGAGAGAGAAAACCCAAACCTGCCCATTTTCAAATTGTCTGAACTCAGCAAAATGTATGATAGGAGAATGCAGGACTTGGACCCAACATATGACAGGAAAGTGAATTCAACAAGACTAAAAGACAGACTTCTTGGTCAAATTGTGGACCTACGAGCTCAGAAACAGGGGAAGGATGTAGTCCTGCTTTTTGATGCAGACATGAGCGCCATTGTCAGTACAGCAAGTCAAGGAGACAATGATGCTTTTCATCTTGCCCGAGCCGCACAGATTGTACGCAGAGATATTCTTTCAAAAGAATTTGCTTTTGATGGCACTTTTAATCCAGGGATAGAAGACAGTGTTGTCCCACCCAGTCTTTGTGCACTGATTGGCATGACTATGCATGGCACACGTTTTGATGCTGACAGTGCACACAACGATGTCAAGCTGAAATCAGTTCTGTCAGTCTCAGAGCTAATGATGTTCAACACGAAAAAGAAAGAAGTTGGAAACAAGACACCCTCTTCCAAACAGTACCACACAAGAACTCGGGAAACACCACTGGCTGTCTACATTAGCCTGATGATATATTTTCGAACAAGACAAAGAGAACTGATTGATAAACTTTCTGAACAGGGACTATGCATCTCTTACAGCAGGACAATGGAAATTGTCACTCAGCTTGGCAACTCAGTGTCTTCAAGATTTGAGGAAGAGCAATGTGTATGCCCACCAAAGTTGAAGGAAGACCTTTTCACTGTTGGGGCTGTTGACAATATTGACCACAACACATCATCATTGCGATCCAAAGACTCTTTTCATGGCACTGCCATATCTCTTATGCAGTTTCCGACAACAGAAAACCCAGGCGTTCCAAGAGGAATACCCCTGATCATCCATAAAGCAAGCAGCAATGATGTCACCCCAATGCCTGCAGAATACACAGATGTCACAGAGGTCAGCCTCGTCAGAGAATGTTATGCACCAGAAACTCTTGGTGATGTGAAGACACAGTCTGATGCCCTTATGGCTTCAAGGACAAGGGAAAACGAGTGGCTGTCAAATGTTGATGCTTTGAGAGCCAAAGAAAGTCTGAGCGCAGAAGATAACATGTCATGGGCTGCATTTCATGCTAGCAAGCAACCAGTGGAACGACCTGTCTGCAATATGGCTCTGCTGCCACTTTTCACAGAGAAAGCACAGTCAGCTTCTATGATCCTTCATGCCATGAATCTCATCAGGCAAGCAGTGCAGCGCCTCAACCCCCAGCAAATACCTGTGATTACAGCAGACTTGCCTCTGTACGCTATTTGCAAACAGATTCAATGGCAACGGCCACAGACACATGGGGAAGAAAAGTATGTTGTCATGCTTGGGGGATTACACATTGAGATGAACATCTTGAAGTTGCTGGGAGATTGGCTGAATGGGAGTGGATGGAAAACGGCACTTGTTCAGGCTGGTGTCACTACAAGTGGAAGAGTGGATGCCATATCAAATGGCTCACAAGTCACAAGAGCAAGGTATGCCCATCAAGTGACAGCAGCAGTCCTACACCTTCTCCAGCGGGCAGCTTTTGATGACTACATACAGCTTCGAGATGGAGCAGAAACACCACTGTCATTCATGTCATGGCATCAGAAAATGTTCTCAGAAAAGCCCCAGTTTGCCTTCTGGTCTATGGCATTATATCTGGAGCTTCTCTACCTTCAGTTTGTGCGTTCTCTGAGATCAGCTGATTTCAGACTGTATGTGCAATGTCTTGGTGAATTTGCACCATGGATGTTCACACTCAATCATTCGAATTATGCTCGATGGCTTCCAGTTCACATCAGAGACATGGTACAGCTGCCAACCAAAGCTCCTTCCACATATGCAGAGTTCATAAAGGGGCATTTTGTGGTGCAGAAAACTGGGCGTGTCTTTTCTGCCATGGCCATTGACCAAGCCCATGAACAACTCAATGAACAGATGAAAGCAGATGGTGGCATTGTAGGACTGACTGACAATCCAACAGCTTTGCTCAGATGGATCACAGCAGGTCCAGAGGTGCAACGGATCTTGCATGAGTTTGAAAACAGTTTCAAATACACAAATGAAGAACCTAAATTGCAACACCACGAGCAAACAGCCAGTTTCCAAAAAGGTTTTGCTGAAGATATGAACACTCTTTTCACTACAATGCAAGAACTGGGCAATCCTTTCATGGAAGACAGCAAAAGCATGGTGACCTTGGACACTCGTCAAGTGATGAACCAAAACAGTGTTGACTCGCTCAGGTCAATCCAAAATACTGGCCAACAACAGTATGATCAGTATGTCGAAGAACGGCTGGTTCAGTGTACCAAACCCATCAATCACACCATTCCAAAGAACAAACTGCTCTTGTTTAACACTTCATCTTCATCAAAGCCATCTAGACAGGTCCATGAAATAACATCATTAAAGAACAACTGTGAAATTTTTGGCAGAATGTACATCGCATGCCAGTCAAGAAATGGTGACTTGGACGAATTTTTCAGTCACGAAAATCAAGCAGCTCCTCCTTCACTGTCGGATCGTGGTATGCTGAGACTGACGAAAAAGTCTGACCTTCTAACATGCCTTGAAAACCCGGTCCCTTCTTCACCAGAAGCCCCTGCCGTCACAGCCAAAATTCTGGATGGAGCAGCAATAGTGCAGATGTTGCCACCGAGACCAGGATGCAAGACGTTCAGAGACTACACAGAGAAAGTCTTCAAAGCCTACATCCTCCAGCAGCTAGACTCTTGTGAACGTGTGGATGTCATCTGGGATCGCTATCTGCCTGACAGTCTGAAAAATGGAACCAGGGAGAAAAGAGGAAAGGGTGACCATATCAGCCTAAAAGAATCAACACCACTGCCAACCAACTGGAGCAGTTTTTTGCGAGTTGGTGCCAACAAAGAAGCACTTTTCAGCATGTTGGCAGAAAGTATCACGGTTGGCATCAATACAAACAAACTGCTGGTCAGCACTCTGGCTACAAATGTTCTGACTTCCAAGGAAACCAGCACAGACAACCTGGCTCCATGTGATCATGAGGAAGCGGATACCCGCATACTTCTGCACCTCCAAGATTGCGCATTGAAAGGACACTCTGCTGTCATGATCCGGACAGTGGATACAGATGTTGTTGTCCTTGCAGTTGCTACGGTCAGCAGAATACCAGCCAAGGAGGTGTGGATAGCGTTTGGGACTGGAGCACATTTCCGCTACATTTCAGGCCATGGTATTGCTGACAATCTTGGGAAAGAAGTATCAGAGTGCCTACCACTTTTTCACTCCTTCACAGGGTGTGATACATCCTCTTCATTTGCAGGTGTCGGAAAGAAAACGGCGTGGGATGTTTGGAAAATGTTTCCAAAGGTGACCCCAGCATTCAAACATCTGGCAGCAGGCCCGTCTGAAATCAGCAAAGAAGACATGGAGATTCTGGAACACTTTGTGGTCTTGCTGTATGACAAATCTTGTCCTAGTTCAAGTGTCAACACAGCAAGAAAGAAATTGTTTGCCAAAGGTCGTCCTCTTGAACGGATACCCCCAACTCGAGCAGCTCTGGAGCAGCACACCAAGCGGGCAGTACTTCAAGGTGGACACTGCTGGGGCAGAACACTGTGCGCTGTTCAGGGTCTCCCAAGTCCTTCTAACTGGGGCTGGAGGGACAGTCCAGGTGGACAGTGGACTCCTCTCTGGTCAGATTTGCCAGAAGCAGCTGATATCTGCAAAGAACTTGTGAGGTGTGGCTGCAAGAAGATTTGCCGGAATCCCTGTAACTGTTGCCGCGCCAGCCTTCCATGCACAGAATTGTGTGCATGTGCTGGCACCTGCCACAGAGATGACATCTGAATCCCTTGAATGGACAACTGCTTGCAGTAGGTGGGATTACTAACCAGGTAGGACCTTGTGCTAACCTTTTTTGTGATTTAACCAATCCCAAGCATGTTCGCTGTCAATCTGTCTATTACTCATGATTTTGGAGGGTATTTTTGAGATGATACACTAAAATATTGGCGTAGTATATATATATATATATATATATATATATATATATATATATATATATATATATATATATGTATATAATTAGAACATATTATAGCAAGATTGCATGAATGATGTTATTACATATTTTGAAGCAGGTCAAAATCATTTAGCGTTTTGAATTTGGCTTCCAGATTAGAAGTTCTATAGAACTTAGTATATTTTGAGGAGTATACATATAAGCATGAAAACAGCGTGTGATCACGTGTGTCATCCTTTTAATTGAAAGAGAACATAAAAAACTGCATGTGTACCAAATTTGGTGAAATCGTACCAAACTGAACGATGGTTCCTACATCGGACTAGACTATGGCAATGAGAGTGTTGTCCTCTGGCAAATTCTGTAGAACAAAAATCCACTCAGGTAGGTGCACAAATATGCATGCATGCACTCAAGGCCTGACTTGTGCGTTGTGTTATGCTGGTGTCAGGCATCTGCCCAGCAAATATTGTGTAGCATGTATGGATTTGTCCGAATGCAGTGAAGCCTCCTTAAGAAACTGAAACTGTTCCCTCTCCAGTCTTGTCCTTAATGTGCTGTTCACGCTCCACACATCATCCATTTTTTTTATTTATGGCCATTGATGGAAGGTGTGTGTTGTCAGTATATTTAGTTGCTCAGTGTGTTGTCAGTGTGTTTGTGTGCTCAGTGTGTTGTCAGTGTATTTAGTGTCTTAGTGTGTTGTCAGTGTGTCTGTGAACTCTGTGTTGTCAGTGTGTTTAGTTGCTTATTGTGTTGTCAGTGTGTTTGTGTACTCTGTGTATTGTCAGTGTGTTTAGTTGCTTATTGTGTGTTGTCAGTGTGTTTGTGTGCTCAGTGTGTTTGTGTGCTCAGCGTATTGTCACTGTGTTTGTGTGTTCTGTGTGTTGTCAGAGTGTTTATGTGCTCAGTGTTTTGTCAGTGTGTTTGTGTGTTCTTCATGTTGTCAGTGTGTTTCTCTGTGTGTTGTCAGTTTGTTTATATGCTCATCAAGTTGTCAGTGTGTTCTTGTACTCATGTGTATTGTCATTGTGTTCGTGTGCTCTGTGTTATGCCTGTTTGTTTATGTACTTACTGTGTTATCAGATGTTCTTGTACTCTTGTGTTGTCAGTGTGTTCTTGTACTCTTGTGTATTGTCAGCTTGCTTTTGTGTTTATGTACTTGATGTGTTGTCAGCATGCTCATGTACTCTGTGTGATTGTGTGCCATGTGTGCTGTCTGTGTAGTTAGATACTGTATGTTGTCCATGTAGTGATTCCATGAGATGGCAGTGGTGATGATGGATGGTGATGATGATGATGTTGTGTGTTTGTGTGCTGTGTGTGTTATCTGTGTTGTTATGTACTCTGTGTGTTGTCTGTGTGTCCATGTAGTGATTCCATGAGATGGCAGTGGTGATGATGATGATGATATGTTGCAGGAGTGTACGGCATGTGGAACATGTACACCATTGCCCTGGTCTGTCTGTACGCCCCTTCCCACAAAGTCACCGCCACAGCAGGTAGGTTGTGTGTGCAGTGAACAGTGTGGGCACTCAGACCTGTCTTACATCTTGGCCTTTTTGGTCCATTTTGTCATTCAGGAGGTTGTGAAGTTTGTGAACCTTAACCCTTTCACCGCCTGGAAAATAAGATTTAAGTAAAATCTATTTGCCAGGGTTTTTTTTCACAAAAAATGGGTATAAATTTTCAAAAAATTCTGTACTCTTTGTTATTGGAGAAAGACCCATAAAAGTATATATTTTCTGAAAGGTAAATGATTAAAGAACATAAAACACATGATGTTTTCCCATTTTATATATTTTTAGTGACATGCTGTTCTTTTGAAATCAGTGTTTTGTTTTTTTGTCACATTTTCAACTTGTTCATTACAAACATTAGTCAGGTAATTTGCACTAAAATATATTTTCTGGACAAATGGATATCTGTACACACAAAATCATACTAGAACAACCACAATAATAAAAAAAAATTATAAAGAGATAGATACACAATGCATTGTGACTTCTCCAAGTGATAATGTGGATGAGAGGCCACGCCCCCTCAGTCTCCACCCCCCCTCCTCTTCACCCCTCTCACACAGTCACTTTATCCAGTTCTCATCAGACCGCGTTGGCTGAGTGCCAAGAAAATCGCTCACACTGTGTCTTGCTAATAATTCAGTCACTTTCTGACGTCTGCTAAGGTTTGCACAGCTGGCATCACTCACTGATAGTCGTATCTTGGTCACTCTCTTGATTGCTCCCTTTATTTTCTATCAGATCGTCCTATAAATGTTAATCACTGTCTTCTTCAAATTTACGCTTCAATTCTTTCCGAGCATCAGCTAAAGAAAGCAGTCTTGGTTGATTTAGTTCACCACGATCACATGCCATGAACACGGCGTCAGTCCGACATTTTGTTGAGCGAGCGAGGAGAGGAGCCAGGCAAACACTGGGACAGTAACCCAACCAAAACGTTTAAATAAAGGACTGCCTCATGACGTAGATGGGGTTTCTAGCTATGAATAGAATCCAGAAAGATTCCCCAAGCTAAAGCTACCAGCATTTTTGTCAACGAACTGAATGCAAAGCAGGGAAATGTCAGAATATTTCGATGACGAGTTATCTCGTCATTGTGGCAGCGAAACGTACATGCTTGCCATGACGAGTTATCTCATCATATAAGCAGCCTAGGGGTTAAGGGGGGAACATGAGGTTTTTCCGATTATAGTCGGATTTCCAACCGAAAACTGGTTCCAGAGGCCATTTTTGAGATTCGTGTAAATCCATTGAGAAAATTTGGGGGGTTGGGAGGAGGGAGGCGGGGTGAGGTTTTTTCCGACTGATGAAGGTTGCATGAACGTTGTCCGACCGATCGACAAGACAGACCCACAGCATTTGCTAAAATGCCCCATTTTTGGATAAGTGAACCAATTGAGAATAAGTGTTCCATTGCTCCTCTGTCATCATTCAGCTTATCTGTATTTGATCGGGATTACAAATCTTTCGCTCGTGGGCTTCACGACTTGCAAAGATACCTGATTTCGTCGATCGTCTTGGGATTTGCCAATAGCCTTTGGATAAGTCCAATTTAGAAAATACTTTTTTCCTGGCTAACTTGGTGAACAATGCCTCCACGTCTGGCATGGGTTCCACGTCAGACGTGGTCACCTTGTTGACACGACGGAAGTCAACACAAAATCTCACCTTGCCATCCCTTTTCTTTACAATACAATTGGGGAAGAGTAAGGGGATGAGGAGGGTTCTGTCACTCCCATCTTCAACATCTGATTGACTTCCTCTTGGATTACCTCCCGCTGAGAGTATGGCAGTGGATACTGTTTGGTTCTGAGGGGGGTGTCAGGGTTCAGTTGGAGTGAGCACGTCTCCAAGTTAGTACGACCTGGCAGATCGGTAAGTACGTCTCCAAACTCTCACCAACCTCAGGACATCATCTTTCAGTGTAGGGTTGGTTGGCGTCAACCACAACATCCTCAGGTCCCTCGGTCACCTCCAGGGGTATAAGAGGGATATCTCGTTCCACAGTACGAGTCTCCTCCCAGATCTCACTGTCATCAACCACTGCCATAGCTAGCAACATCTGGGGGATGCGCTCAACATACTGTTTTAGCAGGTTGGTATGATACAGTTTCTCTTTGACACTCACCAGAACAGTAGTCAGCCAGTCTCACACGTCGCAGGACAGTGTACGGACCTTGCCATTCCAACTCAAGCTTGTTGTGTTTGGCAGGACGGAGGAGCAGAACCCTGCTACCCTCAGTGAACTCTTGTCGCTTGGCCTTGGCATCAAAGTGCCTCTTGTACCTTCTGGCAGCCTTTTCAAGATTCTTCTGTGCCAGAGTGCACGACTCGGCTATCCTGTTACGTAGATCGACCACGTATTCAGCTGCTGTCTGAACCTCTGACCTCTTAGGATGAAGCCAGTGTTCCCTGAGGATCTGCATGGGACCACGAACAGTCCTTCCATAGAGCAGCTCAAAGGGAGAGTAGCCCGTGCTCTCCTGTGGGACTTCCCTGTATGCAAACAGTAAAGCTGGGATCCATCTATCCCAGGCTCGAGGCCTTTCGTGTGACAGCCTGCGCAACATAGTTTTCAATGTCGCGTTGAAGCGTTCGACAAGGCCATTACACTGGGCATGGTAAGGAGTGGTGGTGAGGCCTTTGACAGATAGAAGGTGATAGACCTCTTGCATCACCTGACTGGTGAACTGTGTTCCTCGGTCAGTAAGGACCTCGGAAGGAATACCTGTGCGAGTCCACATGTTGAAGAGAGCCTCTGCCACAGACTCAGATGTAATGTCTTTGAGCGGGACAGCCTTTGGATATCTGGTTGCATAATCGACCATGGTCAAAATGTATCTGCTACCAGACTCGGAAGCAGGAGCTATTGAACCAACAATGTCCACTGCCACTCGGCTGAAGGGTTCAGTCATCAGAAGCATTTTAACTAAAGGCACTCTTGGAACCCGCCCTTTTGGTACCGTTTTTTGGCACCTGTCGCATGAAAGAACGAAGCGCTTGATGTCCCCACACATACCTGGCCAATAAAAATGGGGAAATATTCTCTATTGCGTCCGCTTAAACCCCAAGTGACCAGACATTGGAGCCTCATGGCCCAGGCGTAACACTGTGGAACGCAAAGGTTTTGGTATACAGATCACCTGGTCACCTGGCCTCTGTGATCTTTGAACTGCTGCATCAGCACCCCATGCTTTTTGAAAAAAGAGACCTCGCCTGAAGGGTTTTTCTGTAAAAGCCCTGAACCAGCCCTATCACGTGCCTGATGAAAATCAGCATCGTCATTTTGCTGGCGTTTTAAATCTTCCCATGACACATGGATCTGAATATCCTAGACGGGCAGAGGAGGCAAGGGTTTGGCATTTGCTGCAGCCTGGGCTCTAGTTTGAACGGCGCCCACAAGGCTGGGATCAGCATAGACGGGCACGACCATTGAAGAGCCGTCCCCTCTCCAGACACAATTCCCAGTGAGAACCTCCTCAACAGGAGACTCCATGACAGCCACATCCAAAATACCCAGTATGAACGGGGACTGAAAGTCCACCCTGGCGATGGGCAGAACTGAGGAACATCTTGACTCTGCCAACACCACACGAACTGTAGCCCCGGTAAAACTGTTAGGTCTTATGAGTCGCTTGGCTACAACAATCAGCTGAGCTCCCGTGTCACGTAAAGCTTGAACTGTGTGGCCACTGACGGAAACTTCGCAGCAAGGCGAGTACTGTTTGGAAGCACAAAACGTACAAAGCGTCGGGGTCATTGCACCAACACCCTGCACAGGTGAGACGCGATGAGCAGTGAGCGAGACCGTCTTGGGTTGCTGACATTCTTTAGCCAAGTGACCTGGCTTCCTGCAGTTGAAGCAGGAAGGGATTCTTGTAAAGTCTCTTCCCTTTACATTATTTGGAGATGAATCCCCTGACCCATGTGGTGGTCCCCTTTTCTCCAGGCCTGGATTGAAACTACAGCAGGAAACCCTGCCACCTTTTTTGAAAACTCGAACTTCAGTCTCCACCATGCGACCTGCTCTCCGAGCATTAACAATTTTAGTGGTGATATGGGCAACATCCTCGACTCTGTTGGGTTCCTTATGCCAGACCTCAGTGATGAGATCGGGATTGAGTGTGGTTAAGAACTGCTCGTGAAGAACCAGATCTTTAATGTCATCTGCATTAGATTCATCATGTCCAGCGGCCACACACCACCAGGAGAAATAAACCTTCACCCTGCCCAGAAACTGATCGAACGTCTCTTCCATTAATTTCCGCATTGAACAGAACCATTTGCGGTAGGAATCTGCATTCAGACGGAATTCATGAAGCAGAGCTGCTTTTAAAATGTCATAATCATGCAGTTGTAATCATGCAGTTGTTCTTGTTGTAACTGTAGGCAAGCATCTCTAGCCCGACCCTGCAGTAGGGCCACCAGGCGGGCTGCCCAGGAGCTACGCTTCCACTTATTTAATCCACCCACTTTCTCAAAGTGTGTAAGGAAGCTATCGAAGTCGTCTTTCCCATGATACGGTACTAGCGGAAACTGCTGAGCCATGTGAGCTTCTAGCTCTTCCTGGCGCAGTTCCATTTTCCTCTCGAATCTACGTCTTTCTTCCTCTCTTAACAGTTTCCCTTCCTCGTCCTTCATTTCCCTGTACAATCTTTCCTCCTCACCTTTTTTCTTCCTATACTCTTCTTCTTTTCTATCCTTACACTGTCTGTACCTTCTCTCTTCCTCCCTAGCCTGACGCTCTTCCTCCCTGGCTGCTGCATCAACCACAAACCGGGCCAACGCCTCTCCAGACAAACCTAAGTCAGCGCCCAACACCTTGAACTTAGAATACATGTCCTGAGAAGGTATAGAATTAGACTCACTCTTCATCCCTTCATCGGAAGCGCCTTCAGGTGGCCTTGAATCCATCCAGACAATTCAGTCTTTTTTTCGGCACTGAGAGAAGGAGCTGCCTTCTGCCCTGCCCCCTCATGACCCCGAGCTAGGAGTAGAGGCCGCAAAAGTTTTTCTCGTTACAGGCATGTTTCCTTAATTTACAATGTGCAACAAATAAACCAAACTTGAATTAAGATTAACTTTCTCAGTCACCAACTCCAGGTCCTCACTTCACTCACAACCGTCCAACAGTAACATCCTAATAACCCAACAACCTTAAACACCTCCACAAAGGCTAACCAAAACGAAATGCCTGCAACATAAAACGTAGACGAACAAGATGATTACACCCTACCCCCCAACCCGCATTACATCCCATAGAACTTGGTACCCCGCATCTCCACCATTGTCACGACCCCCCTGGGGAAGAGGTCGAGAACTGTTTTAAAACCTAATACCCAACCAAGTACACCTGACAACACAAACACAGAATACAGATATTTCTCTTCCACACAAAATTTTTTCTCTTCCGCTCTCTCTATCCCAAGCACTCAGGTGAAAATTATATGTATTAAATAATAGTATTTTGAATCTGATTTACGCACACAGCCATACACACACCAAAAAATAAACAAAAAAAATACAACCACCCAAAACTCAGACCAGCACACATATTCGTTGTCAGTGTAGTGTTTTTTCCGGCTTCAGGAAGCTTCCCTCTAAAAGAAAAAACAAAAACAAAAAAAACTGACACACGGCACCAGACGGACACGTTGCGCAGGTCCGACCAAAGGCACAAGCCCCCAATCAAAAGGCCTAGGTTCCAGGACTCAGCATACAATGCAGAGCAAACAAAGACCCAGGCCCCAAGTCAAAAGGCCCGGAACCAGGAAACCAGTCATGGCACAGGAGGGGGTGAAGACCCAGGACACCAGTCATGGCACAGGAGGGGGTGAAGACCCAGGACACCAGTCACGGTGCAGGAGGGGGTGAAGACCCAGGACACCAGTCACAGTGTAGGAGGGGGTGAAGACCCAGGACACCAGTCACGGTGTAGGAGGGGTTGAAGACCCAGGACACCAGTCACAGTGCAGGAGGGGGTGAAGACCCAGGACACTGTCACAGTGTAGGAGGGGTTGAAGACCCAGGACACCAGTCACGGGACAGGAGGGGGTGAAGACCCAGGACACCAGTCACGGTGCAGGAGGGGGTGAAGACCCAGGACACCAGTCACGGGACAGGAGGGGGTGAAGACCCAGGACACCAGTCACGGTGCAGGAGGGGGTGAAGACCCAGGACACCAGTCACAGTGCAGGAGGGGATGAAGACCCAGGACACCAGTCACAGTGTAGGAGGGGGTGAAGACCCAGGACACCGTCACAGTGTAGGAGGGGTTGAAGACCCAGGACACCAGTCACGGGACAGGAGGGGGTGAAGACCCAGGACACCAGTCACGGTGCAGGAGGGGGTGAAGACCCAGGACACCAGTCACGGTGCAGGAGGGGGTGAAGACCCAGGACACCAGTCACGGGACAGGAGGGGGTGAGGAACAAGTACACCGGCTGGGCGGGACAAGGTCTGGGTCACCAGACGAAAGGCCTGGGACCCAGGACACGGCGAGAGCTGGAACATTACGGAATGTTCCCCCCATACCGAGTAATACAATTTTAACGATAATTAACAAAAAATGTACAGCCCATTCAAAATGCAAAGCTGGCATATAATTCCATTGACAAGACAAAAATACATAACTCATATACGGCACTCGCACTCTCTACACCTAACATACAGAGCCAACGCCCAGTTTTACACAACAATGAACTAAGGTAAAATTGTATCATGATTTTAAAACTCAATAACAATAAAATTCGCAAAATATCAACTGACACAAGAAAAAGTACATATTCACCCAGTGGCAGCACAAGCAATTAACCAAATAAATTATTGTGTCAAAACCAAACGTACACCTTCCTTGTCAAATTTCTACTTCTTTTCACACCCACATCACTGATAGAAATCCATTCAAGTTAAGTTGACGAGTGGCTTCTTACCTGCCACAGGTAGCGTACACTAGCGACCCCCACAAAGACACAACAACGATGACACACGGAGAAACACTGAAGTGCCTCCAATGGAGGACAGGTGGCCCTCACTTCAAATGGTACCAAGACGTCAGGGTAGCTACCCCACCAACAACAGAGGCGACCCGTTCACTACGGCAGTCGGGCTGCAAAAGCCTCGAATATTATCGCTGCCCAACAATATTTCATGTTCGCTTAGGTGAACTGAGTAACATGCACGTGGCTCATGTGCAATCGGAGAATTTTACCCGAACGGAAGGATGGGAGGAGGAGAAGTGAAAGGAGAGGGTGGAGAAAAACAAAGACGGGCCACACGCCCTAACTGTCATCACAAGTTGTGACATTATGTATGGATATTAAAAAGGATGGGTGCTATGATTGATCCTTATGGAATTCCCGTGTCTAGAGTTCTAGGTGTCGAGTATGCTGTTCCTATTCTAGCCTGCATAGTTCTGTTTGATAAATAGCACTTAACTCTCTCCAGACAAAGGAATGCATGAGCATTCCTACATAAAATGTATTCGGTTTCGTTTCATATGACGGAATGGAATAGCATTTTCAAGAAATAAAAATCCATCACGCGCTGCACACGTGATTTTGTGATTAGCCAAGCAGAGTGCACTATTCTGGGTCACTCCACAATCGAATGGTATGATTGGTCAGCCTGCCATGTGTGGCCCTTCTCGCACACACGCTGACAAAGTCACTAACCAGTCGTCTGCTCGCGTGCCAGCCTCTTAGCAAAGTGGGCTCTTCTCAAAATGTTGTGAAGCGAACAAGGCAGCGATGGCAACGTTTTAGGGTTGCCGAAGTACTTGAAATGCTACAAACTGAAGGGTTGGACATTGAAGAGGTGGATGATGACAAAGAAGAAAGTGAATTTAATGCAGAAAGCGAGCATGGGTATGGTGATTCGGGGTGAAAAATTGGCAGTATTTTCTACATATGGCAAAACTAAAAATAAGATGAGAAATTTGATTTTTTTTTTATGTAATAGCTTAACACGTAACAAACCAGTTCTGAAAGTTTCATTTTCTTACTCTGTATTTTGTTGTTTTTTTGTAATTTTTTTCCAAAACCTTACTAATGGGCCGTCTGTGGGGAAAAGCAAGGGAGAAAACCTGTCGTCCCGAGTGAGTTAACATGATTATACATATTGCTGCTTATGGTCTATAGTTTTCAGCTTTATCAGTAACTGTTTATGCCATGCTTGGTCATATGCCTTTTTAACATCAAAGAATGTTGCAAGAACACTTTTTCTACGAGCAAATTGTTGCTTCACGAGTAGATAATTTAATCATATGCTGTCGCATATCTTCTTTTTCTGAATCCTGCTTGGTTTATTGGTTTATTTCATTTTTTTCACAGTAGTGTAGCAATCTATTTAAAACAATTTTTGACTCACTTGTGTAAACAAAGTGAGTCTATGTTTTAACCCGGTGTTCGGTTGTCTGTGTGTGTGCGTGTGTGTGTGTGTGTCTGTGTGTCCGTGGTAAACTTTAACATTGCCATTTTCTCTTTTTTTTCCCCTCCCAAGCTTATTTTATATATCATATTTAATACAGAGCACTTTTCAATGATTTTTTTTAAATCTCTTTTTTTTTCTCATGATTCCTTGACTGGATAAAGCGCAGAGCACAAGTGTGTCTTGAAGGCTTTGCCTCATGTTTCTAATATCTTTCCAGTATGGGACGTTAGTGCAATGGGTCGATAGCTATTTTCATCACTTTGGGGTTTACCTGCTTTTAGAATTGGAACATAACTGTAGTATAGTACCATTATCACAACATTCCTGAATAATCTTATGTAAAAAACAAAACAAAACAAAAAAAAAAAACAAAAAAAAACAATACATTTTTATAGTACCATAATCACAACATTCCTGAATAATCTTATGTAAAAAAAACAACAACAAAAAACAAAAAAGAAACAATACATTTTTGGGGTAAATTTTTAACACCAGGTTGCTAATTGTGTCAAGACCAAATGAACATTTTTTTTTTTATTGCTAATCTCAGATATTGTAACTTTCAGTTCTGTTATAGCTATTGGAGAATTAATGCAAAGATCATTTTGTGGGTTTGGTTCAGAATACAGATTCGTCGATTCTTATTTTTCTCTATATGCTTTACAATGTGAGGGAAGTCCCTCTGTTGTGCTATTCTTTGAAAACATATCTACAGATATCTCTGCTTTTTCATTGTCCAAAGGAATTAGTTTTTATCATCAATTTTGATTGGATGAACAGGAGTTTAATGCCATTTTTCATGTCTGCTATTCTTTTCCAGACTTTTTTTAAGAATCTTTATGGTCAATAACATCTTTGGCACAAAACAAACTCCAGTATTGTTTTTTTTTTTTTTTTTTGCATGGGCTATGGTAACAAGAACATAACCAGCATGCACACACCCAAAAATGGAGTATGGCTACCAACATGCTAGAAGTTTCCTCTTTTTTGTAACCTTTTGATTCTGGCTTTCTCTTTCTCCAAACAGCCTCTTCTTTTCTTGCTTGCTGAATTGTTGGGCTGTTGAAGACATTTTTTTTTTTTTCTCAATTGATGGTTGAACATTTTTTTACCACTTTTTTTTCCCATTCCACTGAGACGTGAGATTTCCCTGTTTACATTATTTTTGTCTGACATGCCATGCCAGTCATTATGAATGATTTTGTATAATATTTTCAACTGTGTCTGCATAACATTACTTGTTTTCTCTGTTGTTTTACAAAAATTAAAAAAATAAATAAATAAATAAAATAAAATAAAAAAAGGAAAAAATTGATGGAAATTATTTTGGAATGGTGAGTGTCTGAGGCATGTCAACAGATGGAAATGTGTGAACCTGTACATCCCAGGTCCGCCATGTGTGACACAGGATGGGTAGGGAACACATGTTTTGTGCCCAGCTATGTGGGCTTGTGGACAGACCGTACCTGTTTTGGTTTCTGTCAGTTTTCCCTTAACACACACTCATTCTCTCATACACATAAACACACACACACACACACACACACACACCCACCCACACTCTCTCTCTCTCTCTCTCTCTCTCTAGTCCAAGCGCCCGCTGAAAAAGCTTGTTTTGCGTCATAAAGTTTTTTTCTTTGGCGATTCTGAGTTTTCATTGCTGATTTCAAATCTAATGGAGGCCAGACGCTAAACTTTGGGCATTATTGTCTAAAAGTGAAAATCCAAGATGGCCGCAATTGAATTAGAGTGAAAGATGTTGTGATGGGTATCATGCATTTAAAGACATAAAAAATGTACAAACTTAGTTAAATAGCATGCAATGAAAGAAAAGTAATCACACTTGATGAAATACACATCAAATATTCGATAAAATGGCTACTTTAGAGAAATAAAGATGGCCGCCA
Source organism: Babylonia areolata (assembly GCF_041734735.1). Taxonomy (NCBI): domain Eukaryota; kingdom Metazoa; phylum Mollusca; class Gastropoda; order Neogastropoda; family Buccinidae; genus Babylonia; species Babylonia areolata. The sequence goes on from NC_134895.1 coordinate 11,875,763, forward strand.
TCTAGTTTTCATATAATGTGCTGATCCGCAAAACACTTGAAACCGTTGTATTAAAATCACTTAAATTGTTTAACAGGGAGAAAACACTGGAACACTCACCAGTGTCTGCTGCTAGTTCTCATATCAATAGTGGCTGAAGGGCGTCTGAAGACAGGTCATGTATCCTCACAGTAGGGCGGGGCAATGACAGTCATTGGATTATTGCAGGCAATTGTTCCTCTGCATTTGCAAAATGCTGTACATGTAACAGACATTTTGGTGCAGGTGCACTGTACTGTGCTGCACCCAGTTTTACAGCTGCATCTGACCAAATTGAGAATTTCATCAGGAGCTGGCAGCTGAGCATCAAGTCCAAGGGCTGGGTGGAGTGTTAACTGGTGTAGCTGCCATCCGTACTCAACAGGATCCAGATCTGGAGGAGATGGCTCCCCTGCCGCTTGCCACAGCACAGCCTGAAAATGTTTGATGTGGGCCTGAAAACTTGCCATTGTCGGAGGAAGGCTACTCAGTTTTGGGGGAATGTGTCTCTTTCCAGCAATCCTCTTCCTGAAAATGTTGGCCCGAACGGTGTTCAGATTGGCCCCTGACTCGTCCCCATAGAGCAGATTAGTGAACTGAAGGCATGACTCAGAGATTTCCTGGAAAGGTACAGACATCTTCCCAAGCTTCAGTTCACCAGAGAATACTTCAAGCTTCTTGAGGACTGTCATCTTTCCAATTCCAGCAAAGGAAGAAACTGTCACAACCAGTCAGTGCATGAGCTGCCAGCAGATTAGGCATTATGGTTGCATGCTGTCTGATAACGTCGTTGACGCTTATGACATTATGTGTGGATGTGCACGACTCGATGGACAGAGTCATATTTTGGGACAGTCCTTTGGTCTTCATGTGGAGATGATGTGCCAAGATGATGAGTACATCGGTGTCATCAGAAACAACCCTGATGTTCCTCTGTCCTAATGACGATTCGTTGATGACATGAAACGCCATCAGCACATCAGCTTCTTCATGATACAGAGGGTCTTGCTGAAGTCCAGACCCCATGTGTATGGGGTGTGGGTCTGGCCCAGTGATGACAACATCTGTTCCTGGTGGAGGCTGCATGCTGCAAAGCCGATGTACGATCATTTGTATCAGTTGTTCCTTGTTGGCTGTGACTTTCAGCATGACACTTTGCTGTGGCAGAGGTGACTCTTCAGTCAGGTTGTACACACGACTAGTCCCCTTCTGACGGGCGGTTCGACAGCATGATTTTGTACTCAGTTTGTAGTATCTGTCGAAGACCACATGTGACACTGGTGCTGCCTGAACTCGTCGCAAAATGGTGGCAACTGCGGCTGTGATGAAAGCCGAGACTTTAACTGGAGCTGCAGGCCAAGGTACTGTCCACAAAATTGCACAGCCATCCAGGATGACAACAGTGGGAGGTTCTTGGTTGCGAACACCAGACAGAATCTGTATTTTGTTCTTCAGAGCAGCCTTGCTAGTTGTCCTCATGTCACCATTCTCATCAAAAAGGGCTGTAGATTGAAGAGCTAGTTCATGGGAAAACAAAGTCTCAATGGAAATGGATTCCCTGGAAGTCGCCATAATGGCAAGAACGCGTGCATATATGAACTCAGTGTCAATAGCAGTGTCCACTTTAGCATGTTTTGCAGTCACTTTCATGACTGCAGCCATGTTCTTCACTTTCTTTGTGAGCTTGAGATGGAAACTGGCAGGCCATCCGCCCTCAAACGCCTGTTGTTCTGCAGCACCAATCTCTACTGCCTCATGGACATTGACAGTTGGGTCATCAATGACACAGCCAGAAAACACGTTGATGAGGCCTGTGTCAGGATGTTTGCTGGTGTCCAGGATGTCAATGCAGGTAGACAATGTCTCTCGAATCTTTGCTCGGTCAGCAGCATCCTCCTTGATGCGTGTGTGACGCTCTTCTTTGTGTGTGTTGACAACTGTCTGAACATCCCCTTCTTTGATTTCCTGGAGGTCGTTCAATAGCTGGGTCAGCGTACTTTGTGAAAAGGCCCAGATGGCAAGGGTGGATTCATTGAGAGTGGAGCCTATGATTCCTGAAGGCCCATGGCCATAGCGCATGTAGGTCGTCTCAATGAAGAGATCTGACCAAACTCTATTCCACAGGCCGTCTTGATGGTGCATGACATGTTCCCGAGCCATGAATCTCTTCAGGACGGCTGGATGTAGGCGCTGCATGGATCGGAGGTAGTACAGACCGTAGCGAGCATAGTTGACGTGTCCAGAGGCAAAGAAGTAGGGGAGCATCTTTTCCACAGCAAACAAGTGAAGAGTCCAGTCAGCTTCTCTCTCCGCCCGAACAAAGGCCATCATAATGAACACTGGGTCAATGAGGCACTCAACCCAAAGTCTTGCGTTTTTACTCTGGGTGCTTTTGGTCATGAGATGTTGCGTAAGTTCAGCCATGGTGTGCACGTCAGTGTTGGAGAGAATGGGTCGTAGTAACTCCTCAACAAGAAGTCTCAGTGCTCTCACATTTTGTGGATATTTTTTCCCTGTCAACATTTTTGGCACCCCCACAAATGCTGAACCAAGTATGTCTTCAATGCCGCTTCCTCCCATCAGGTACCCCACAGCACCAACAAAACTCATCAGCATGTGCATACCACCAAGTCTTGGGATGAACTTCTGAAACTGTTCTTTGCCAACCCATGTGATGTGGACAAGTTCTTTGTACAACTGCTGGTCACTGGTGAATATTGTCCATTCCTGGCCAGTGAGCTGTGTCAGACACTGGGCTTCAGCCATGGCTGTCTTCATGGTGTCTGGCTCAGATGGGATCATGTCCAGGAATGGGCTGTACACCACATCTGTCTTAGGTTGGGGTTGTTGTCCTGCACTGCGGGCACGTTGTGTGTTATAACCTCCATACTCGGGTCCCGCATCTTCTCCGAGTACCTGTTTGAAAAATGACAGATCTTCAGTTGCAATTCTGTTGAGAGAAACCTGTCGTGTGGCAAGAAAGACCAGAGATGGGACATGTCGCAGGCAGTGTTCTTCTGGCATAAGTGGTTTCTTGTTTCCCGTGTACCGTTGAACTGCAACATCACCAAGTGTCAGATGATCGGACTTGGTTTCTGTTTTGCTGAGACGCCTGATGGTGGGAATATCCTGTATTCACACACCTGCTCTGACATCGTGCGACCTTCCGTGATGATGTATTTTGACGCTCAACTCTTTTGTTTTTAGTACATGGAGGTGTGTTGTGGCGAAGCATCGTCTGCTAGCGCGCGCGTTCCTTAACCAGCGGAGCCCATATATCACGAAGGGGGGAAGCAGGCCGCGCTGTGCAGATTTCTGTGCCTGTGACATCACTGCGAGAGATGCTGATAGCATTAGCACCCCTGCACGAATCTAGGTCGACTCATCCATGAGTCGCTCGGTCATCATTCTTGCATGAGAGGGGTTGGTGTATTTCAACCAGCAGAAAAAATTATGCCCATAAGATACAAGTTGGCCCCCGACTGATATGAAGTCTAGAGACCCTGAGGAAGCAGAATCACCAAAGAAAAAAACTTTATGATGGAAAACAACGTTCTAGTACTTGTACATAGACTCGGCTCTCGGACTACTCTCTGTCTTGTTCATTCACTCACTCACTCACACATACCCACCCACACACTAGTTCACATCCACCCCTACACACCCCCTCACATAATTGCATGGGCTATAACTCTGTTACTGTGTGATTTTGCTTTCTTCATTTCTGTATAGTTTTCTTCCGTTCTGGTTTTTATATAGATTTTATATTTCTTTTTATTTTCCACAGCTTCCTCACAGGGGTCATTCCACCAAACATTACCAGAATACTTTGCTAATGTAATGGTTTTTAATTTTGGGATTGATAAGTCTGCTGCTGATAAAACTGCTTCGTTGAATGTAATAAACTGAGAGCCCACATTTTCATCTATTGCGTGTTCAAAATCTTGAGAATCGAGGATGATTTAAATTTATCCCAGTCTGCAAGCTTGTAATCATATTTTGGGATTTTGTCTTGCACAGTATTACTACTCTGAGTATTTTCTTTCAATATGTTTATAATAATCGGGTGGTGGTCACTACCAAGTGTATCTTTATATGTTTCCCGTGAGCACAATGGCACTAACTCTGGTGATTTCTACCCACTGAACGCTGACATGGATTACAGGATCTTTAACGTGTGTATTTGATCTGCTTGTGTGTACATACGAAGGGGGTTCAGGCACAAGCAGGTCTGCATATATGCTGACCTGGGAGATTGGAAAAATCTCCACCCTTTACCCACCAGGTGCTGTTACCGATCCGAGATTCTAACCCCGGACCCTCAGATTGAAAGTCCAACATTTTAACCACTCAGTTATTGTGTCCGTCCAATGTTCAAAATGAAAGGTAGCTGCGGTTAGTAATATCCCTCAGTATATCGCCTCCCTTGTACTCAAAAATGAAGCTGTGCCGATGTGTGTTTCCAGAGAGCCTGGATGGAACCCGAGAGGAGGAGATCCAGCTGACCCAGGTGCCCAGTGACGGCTCTGCCCTCACCTCCATGATTTCCAAAACCACCATCGACTGAGCTGCTGGCTGCACATTGGGATGCTGCTTCGTCCAGCTTTGTCAGACGACAGGGCAGTCACTGACCGTCAGCAGTGTTATGTGCTTGTCAGACGCAGCATGCCACACCACACCACACCACGCTATGTGTCCTGTACAAAATGCTGCCTTTATATCATTTTTTTTTACTTGGTTTTAAAGATGTTAATTTTTTTGTCTAGGTTTTATTTATACTGGTAATGAAAGTTCACAGAATCACGCTTTCCCACCACCGGAAACCACTCTACCTGACCTGTACTTAGAAGCATTGTGAGGTGAGAGAGAGCGGCTGTCTTTTTGTGACTGGACTTACATACACTGCCACTTGATCTACCCACTTGATCGGTTCTTATGCATTGACTTTTTGTTTGGTTGGCGGCTTTTTTAAAATCTGTTTATTTACCTATTTATTTATTTATTTATCATTAAACAGAAAGCAGCGTCTGTTAGAATTCATCATTTTCTTGGTATGCCATAGTGACAGGGTATTATTTCAAACTCGCTTTTTCTGGTCTTGTCTTTTCTTTTAAGCTTATGAACCAGTTCACCAGGGAACAGTTCATTTTCTGCCAGTCGGGGTTTTTTTTTTGTTTGTTTTTTTGTTCATTTGCCTTGGTTAAAAGTATGGACAGCTGTTGGAGCAAAAGATTCCATCATGGTGCATCATTTGTAGAGCACCTAAACCTGCCTGTTCTGTCCACACATCTGCTGTCAAAAGTCCACAAACATGGATGAATTGGTCTTTTAGTGTTATTTTCAATACAGTGACATTTTATACTTGAACTGAGCAAGACATAGGCGAATTTGTTTTTGTTTTGATTGTCATTTTAGCATTATTTTGGGTTCTCTCCAGCTAGTTTTAAGAACTGATGTGTGGTCATGGCCCCTTTGTGGTCAGGTTGGCTGTAGTCTAAGCCACCTGATTTGATGTGCATCAAAGTGCGTGTAAGAGGTGTGTCTTGTCTGTCAGGGTAGTGTTTAGTCTGTCTGCTTATCATACTGTCTTCAAATGTGTCTTTGTCTTCTGCCCACCACACCTCACTTGCTATTTTTTTCATGAAATTTGCCAAGCAAACGCTTCATACAAACTGTCATGGTTGAATTGGTATGTGCTTTGGTAAAATGGGGGTAAGTGGGTGATCAGCTCTAAATAAATTGAGAGAGACAGCCTCCGATTGGTGTGTTAAAACTTCTGATCAGGGTGTATTTTGCAGGGTTGTTTCTACTGTATGTCCATCTGCACTTCTTATCATGCCAGTTGCGAAATCATGCAAGATGAAGATTGTGGAAGAATTTAATTTGAAGAGTTTTTGTTTGTTTTTATATTTAGTAGTAGTAGTCTTCAGTTTAACATCTTCCACTTTAAGTGATATTAGACAGGTTTTTATATTTCTGAACAGTAATATGATAATCAGACAAACATATCTTGTTTTGTAGTATTATGCTAGACTGTCTGGTACCCTAGCATATATTTTCTCTCTCTCTCTCTCTCTCTCTCTCTCTCTCTCTCTCTATCTATCTCTCTCTCTCTCACACACACACATGCAAAATCACAAGTTGTTTCAGATCAACTTTTACTTAGTAGTTTTGTCTTTGAAGAAAGGCTGAATGTCCATGCAAGTCTAATGCTGGGACAGCTTGGCGATGAGAGCTGCAATATTTTTTCTGTAAAAATGGACTTGAGTTTTGTATCCCACTTTGGTGGTTCATGTCATATCATTGTATCTTGGTGGATTTGCTAAATCTGAATCATGACATAAAGGTCGCAATACTGCTGTTGCGTGTGGGAATTTTCTGGTCCGTCATTGTAGTCTTGTGCTGGATGTCTGTCCATGGACAGTTTGTGTTATTGATGGTTTGATATGAAAGTGAGATATTGTGCTGCATATTTAAGTTTACATTTTACAAGGTCACTGTGTTTGATTGTGAACAGCACTGCAATGAAATGCAACCAGCATTACAGTCACTGATGTGATGCATTTCAAACGTTTTTAGCCATAATCAGAAACTTTTCTATTTTCTCTTGCCTGTTGAGGAATAGGTTGCACAATGTTTTTATCATTTCTTTGTTTCAGATTATTGCTTTGAACAAAAGATGTATGAAATAATCAAATTTCAGCTACTTACATTTCGAATATGTTTTTCTATTCATGTGGACTAATAGTGATTCAGTTAGAACATGTTTCATTGCACGGGTAAACACTTTGGACCAAAAAGGGATTCCCTACTTTTAAAATGGTGAGTGTACCCTAATTGTTAATTTCAACCGTTTTATGGAAGGACAGATTGAAGGTACACTTTGGAGTGTTGGCAAGATGATGGCTCAAATCCATTGTCGCTCAGGATGTGCGTCATATGTATATTTTGTTTGAATTTTGGAGGGGATGGACTATCAGCACTGTGACTGAGTCAAGTGAGGTGACAAGTCTTTTTGAAATTAAAGCTGCATGATATTGAAGGAAATGGACTTGCCCCTGTTTTGTAAGTCACCGTGCTGCACAAAGGCCGTTGGATATTTTACAACAGCAAAGTATGTGTGGCTTGCTTGTTCCCACCTCCCTCTCATCCCATTTGCGCTGCTGTGCCCCCACCCCCCACCCCCCCTGGCCCCTCATCCCCACCCCCACACCGCCTTTGTTTTTTAAACCTCATTATATGTAGCATTGATATCTAACATATACAAAGTTGCGATGCACAGCTATAATCTTATGATTCTGATTATTTTGATCGTTAGAAATCGGACTGACAATTTTTTTAATTTTTAAAAAAATTTTATTTAATTTTTTTATAACCTTTGTAATGGTTGTTGGTGTTTTGAGGTGTTTGTGAAAGAATTGTTGATGGAGAGTGTGTAGGACTGTGGGATTGGTGACAGCACTCACACACAGCTGTTCCACCCAGTCATGTCCTCCCTCCCTCCCTCATACAGTTTCCATGTACCCCATCCCCAACCCCGTCCTCCCTGCCCCCTCCCACCCTCCATCCCTGGCCAGTGATTGGTTGGCTTGCCATGTGATTGTCATCATGCTTTCAACTTCATTCAGTGGACACAGTATATTCCTTTTGTTACTTTTGACAAAACTTCATTGACTGTAGTTGTGATATTGTTGGCTGATGACGGGCGCTTTGTTTTGTTTTCTCAAAACTTATGATGATAATGGTAATAGAAATAAGAAGAAGAATAGTAACATCTATATTATGCTGAATCTTGTGCAGAGACAAATCAAAGCACTAACACCAGTCATCCACTTGCATGCACAGCTTTGTGAACAAGTAATTATCATCTAGCAGTGCACACACATTAAAACTGTTCAAAAAGTTTACTGAACAACACACAGACTATTTTGGAAAAAAAAGAGTTGTTTTTTTCTGCATACAAATATATAACTAAGTTGCAATAAAGAGATGTGAGACATGAATATGTTTTGTGCGTTTTTCTCCCACACTGGCCATGAAAGTACTACTTGCCACAGGCCATTGCTGCTGGAAGGAGATAATGATAGATGGTTGTACATGAAAACTTTTCTTTTTTATGTATAACATTTCCTCTGTTGTTGTTTTTTTCTTTACCTTACTTTGTATCACAATTTATGTGCAGGGTTGTTGATTAATTATTTTTATGTTTATTTTTTTGTTGATTTTTTTTGTCCTGTTGGATGTAGATGAGGTTTAAAGTGTCAGTGGACTGTATCCTGAAAGCAAGAGGGTGATCACTCACATGTTGCTTTCTGATGTGTGTGATCCTCTTTCTTTCCATGATCCAAAGCAGCACCACTAATGCAATGGAGTATTGCTGGATTCCTAGTTGTCATTCTAAATGAACCCTGATGGTGGTGGTTTTAGGCTGTATGCTGGATTTCTAGTTGTCATTCCTAAACCTGCCCTGAAAGGAATAGTTTTAGGCTGTATCAAGTGTATGCTGGACTTTTAGTTGTTACCCTAAACCGACCCCGAATGTTGTGGTTTGAGGTTGTATGCTGGATTTTTAGTTGTCATCCTAAACGAACCCTGATGGTGGTGGTTTTAGGCTGTATGCTAGATTTCTAGTTGTCATTCCTAAACCTGCCCTGAAAGGAATAGTTTTAGGCTGTATCAAGTGTATGCTGGACTTCTAGTTGTTACCCTAAACCGACCCCGAATGTTGTGGTTTGAAGTTGTATGCTGGATTTTTAGTTGTCATCCTAAACGAACCCTGATGGTGGTGGTTTTAGGCTTTATGCTGGATTTCTAGTTGTCATTCCTAAACCTGCCCTGAAAGGAATAGTTTTAGGCTGTATCAAGTGTATGCTGGACTTTTAGTTGTTACCCTAAACCGACCCCGAATGTTGTGGTTTGAGGTTGTATGCTGGATTTTTAGTTGTCATCCTAAACGAACCCTGATGGTGGTGGTTTTAGGCTGTATGCTGGATTTCTAGTTGTCATTCCTAAACCAGCCCTGAAGGGAATAGTTTTAGCCTGTATCAAGTGTATGCTGGACTTTTCAGTTGTTACCCTAAACCGACCCCGAAAGTTGTGGTTTGAGGTTGTATGCTGGATTTCTAGTTGTCATCCTAAACAAACCCTGGTGGTGGTGGTTTTAGGCTGTATGCTGGATTTCTGAGGTTGTGGTTTGAGGCTATATGCTGGATTTCCAGTTGTTTTCCAGAACCAGCCCTGTAGACAGTAGTCTGGGGGTGTCGAGCCAGACCGATGGTTTGCCTGACAAGCAGCTGGGTGGCAACTTCTGTGGGGGGTTGATTACAAGCCAGGCGAAGGAGGTACAGTCACTCACTGATAAACGAGCATCCAGTCTACAATTATTTGCTTACTTATTTGATTTGATTTTAGGTTAATGTTTTTATACATCCCTATGGTATGGTCACAAGGCCTTGGCCAGCGTGTCTGGTTTATGTGTAGATCAAATTTATGACCCCCTTTTTTCTTTCTTTTTTAAGCAGATGTGGTGTAGTGTATATGGTTCAGTCTGTACACTTTGAAACAAACTAGCAGCTGGTGGATAGGAAATGAGAGGTCACAAGTCCTTGTTGGTCCAGGACCTTTTCCTTTTACCACCCTCCATAATATGAGTGGTTTTCTGCTGTCTTTGTCTGTCAGTCTCCCTGTGCACTGTGTGTGTTGTTGTTTTTATGTTTTTATTTGTTGTTGTTTTTTTTACTGTATTTAGTATTTTTATTCCCACTGATGTGGATTGGTAGTATTTGATACGTATATTATTGAAAATTTCAAGTAGGTTTTTGTAGCTGAATCTCAAACAGTAGATGTGATCTGGAAGGGGTTGTGAAAGGAAACTGTGAATGTGCAGAAGTGTAGCTTTTGATCACTTTTAGATCAATAAATTTGTATATTGATTTGGAACATTTGATTTGTCTTGTTTTGTTGTGAATGTGTGATACTTGCCATTGTATGTTTTTATTTGTTTTTATATTATTACTACATTCCAGTTCTGAATGTACTCAGAGAAAGCATTTCACATCAGATATACATGGCTGTGCTTTCTGGGGTTATTTGAATGAGTAATGAACACATTTCAACCACATTTTGAAGGCTGAAGATATTGTCCTCTTAAGATTTGAGTAATGAATACATTTCAACCACATTTTGAAGGCTGAAGATATTGTCCTGTTAAAATTTATTTAATCTTGGTGTTATATGCTCAACAATTGTGAGCAGTATAAGACAGTGAAGAGGGGAGCACAGCACCACCACACATTTTACAGCTATGGCTTCCCACTCCTGCTGTGATAGTTATTGTATTGCATCGTATGACTTTGTCGCAACATGTTTCTCTGTCAAACTTCAGCAAGGGGAGTGGTTCCAATTCATCACTGACTCCCTTCACAACACAGGCTGATGACTTCAGCATCATGTGATGATGTTGATGATATGGAAACCTATATAGCGCCTATCCTTGGGTCACAGACCAAGCTCTAAGTGCTTTACATACATGGCGTCGTTTGCACAACAGGCTGCCTACCTGAGTATATCTAACTGACGGCTGCCATTGGGTGTTCATTGTTTGTTTCCTGTGTCATTCAATTGGGTTTTCAGTCACGCACACACATACACTGACACAGACATGTAACACTTTACAGGTATAACCGTTTTGTTTATTTACCCTGCCATGAAGGCAGCCATACTCGGGGGGGGGGGGGGGCGGGGGGGGGGTGCATGCTCCTAGTGGGTATGCTCTTGTTTCCAGAACCCACTGAATGCTGACATAGATTACAGGATCTTTAACATGCATATTTGATGTTCTGCATGCGTATACACGAATGGGGTTCAGGCACAATAGCAGGTCTGCACATCTGTTAACCTGGGAGATCACAATTTATATCTCCACTATTAACCCACCAGGTTCGACTGGGATCGAACTCAGGAAACATGGGTGAGAATCCAACGTTCTAACCATTGACCACAGCACCTGCACATGAGCGGAATGGTTCCCATCACCACTCGCTGTCTTCACACCACAGGCTGTTGACTTCAGCGTCACATATATCGGGTGTCCCCCAAAACGTGAACCGCTTTTTAACCAGTATTTTCTCAGTGATAGAGAAACCAAATTCATTGAAAATGTTCGCACAGTAACCTTAGGGTATCATCAACAAGTCTGCAAAATATCTATAAGTTTGGACGCAGATTATGCGAGTATTGTCAAATTCAAAACGGCATGTTAAAAAAAAAAAAAAATCCAATATCAGAGCTGTGAATGTGACCTTCATCATGTTCATGCCAGCTGCCAGGTGTTGGCATCTGTCAATCAGTGTCAGTCAAAAAATAGCCTGTCTATTGATTTTTGTATTGTCGTCTGTATCCAAAATCAGTTCTGTCCAAAGTTTCAGTTTGGAAGGATCAACTATGCCTTTGAGTGAAAGTGATAAGGTTACCATTGAAAACTGTTTCAAGGAGAAAGGCTGGGGTGGAAGAAGGATCGTAAAGGAATTTCCAGGCAAGGGGTGGAGTCATGTCACTGTAAATAGACATCGCTAAAATACGCGCTACAGGGTCAGTAGCACGTAAAATGGGCAGTGGGAGACCCAATACTGCATGTTTGGAGGAGAACAAGGACCGTGTTGAGGAACTGATTCAATCCCAGGAAGAGAACCCAGGGACCCACAAATCTCTTGGAGAAGTTGCAAGCGATTTACAAGTGAGCAAATCTTCTGTGCAAAGAATGGCGAAAGAACTGGAGCTGAAGCCCTTCAAGAGGATACAGGTATCAAGGAGGGACCAAAATGTTAGAGGGAAAAGAAAAATTCGCTGCCGTAACTTGAATGACTGCTACTCGGCCACTGATGTGAAAAAGATCATTTTCACAGACGAGAAAGACTTTACGTTAGAGATAGCTAAAAATCGCCAAAACGATCGCGTTTATGGGAAACGGAAACGAGAAATTCAGCCATCCTGCCTCTATCATGAGACTTCTAGATTTTCAAAAAAGATAATGGTTTCAGCTGGAGTATCCTGGAAAGGAAAAACAAACATTTATTTTATTGATGACACTGACAGAGCCAAGGTTAATAGTAAAAGCTACATTCAGTTATTGGATGACAATCTTCTCCTGGATTGTAGGTGTATTTATCCTAGAAACAGTTACATGTTTCAGCAAGATGGGGCTCCTTCACACACAAGTAGGGTAACCCAGGCCCATCTGGAGGAGGCTACACCAGAATTCTTCAAGAAGGATGAATAGCCTCCACAAAGACCTGACTGTAACCCAATGGATTATGCCATATGGGACTCTCTGAAGGGGAAAGGGGAACTGAATAGGTGCAACAAGAATCTTTCTTTTATTTCTCCTTGTTTTTCAGACTCTAACAAATAGTTATATTCAGTGTTTCTTATATTTTATTATATTCATAGTCTTCTTGGGAGGCTTCCAGAAAGCACCAGAGCTGATAAACATTCAATTGATTGATAAGTATTTGCACTCATGTCATTGTTGGTGGTCTATGGGTCTCACTGGCTGTAACTCATGTCACTGCTACCTCCAAATAGCATTTCCAAGCTGGACAAAACCCATTGGCTATTGTTTTGTTTTTTTCCAACTGAGATGCAAATATCAGTATAGTGAGTGTATTCTATTTCCAAAGAAATTGCATGGTTGTCAAAGTGACATCCAGATCAAAGTACAAACATTGCTTCTCTTTACATAACTTTTTTTTTCTCTCTCTCTATAATCACGCGTTGCTTTTCGGAGTCAGTCTTGCTGTTCAGTTTGTACAATTCAGCACCGGGATAGTTCAACTGTTGTGTAAGCTACATGTTCTAGAATTCCGCACGGTTTAGTAACCTTACACCGTGTATCACCTTGTTGGGTGTCATTTGCTGTTATTTGTACCATGTTCCATTCACATTGTAACAATGTCTGAGCGTTCTTCCCTGGCCCTGACGTTAGCTTCGTGACGTTTCAAATACTCAGCCATGTCTGGGTGGCTCCCTCGGAGAGCACAGAGCAGTGGTGTGTCACCCTGTTTATTTCGTGCTTTGATGTCAGCACCGTGACGTATCAGCACCTCTGCTGTGGTTGACAGACCTTTCCTAGCAGCATGCATCAGCGGCTTGTCACCACTCTCCGTCTCTGTATTCACATCAGCACCGTGACGCATCAGACAGTCAGCTATGTCTGGTTTGTTTTTCAGGGTGGCATGATGCAGTGGTTACACCGTGTGACAGCACAGTGAAGGGGGGTCTTACCCTGATTGTTCTTACAGGTCGTAACAGCACCGTGACGTATCAGACAGTCAGCCATGTCTGGGTGGTTCTCCGTGAAAGCACAGTGCAGTGGTGTGTCACCTTCTTTGTTTCGTGCTTTGATGTCTGCACCGTGACGTATCAGCACCTCTGCCGTGTCTAACAGACCTCTTCTGGCAGCAAACATCAGTGGTGTGTCACCCCACTCCGTCTCTATGTTCACTTCAGCACCATGATATATTAGTTGTTCAACTATGTCTGTGTTACACCATGTTACAGCATAGTGAAGGGGTGTTTGACCCTGTTTGTTCTTACAGTTCACATCTGCACCGTGACGTATCAGACAGTCAGCCATGTCTGGGTGGTTCCATCTGAGTGCACAGAGCAGTGGTGTGTCACCCTGTTTTTTTCGTGCTTTGATGTCAGCACCGTGACGTATCAGCACCTCTCCAGTGTCTGACAGACCATTTCTGGCAGCATACATCATTGGTGTGTCACCCGACTCTGTCTCTGTGTTCACGTCAGCACCGTGACGTATCAGCACCTCTACAGTGTCTGACAGACCTCTTCTGGCAGCCGCGAACATCAGCGGTGTCTTGCCCCTCTCTGTCTCTGTGTTCACTTCAGAACCGTGATGTATCAGTTGTTCAACCGTGTCTGCGTTACACCATGTGACAGCATACACAAGGGGGGTCTCACCTTGTTTGTTCTTACAGTTCACATCAGCACCGTGACGTATCAGACAGTCAGCCATGTCTGGGTGGTTCTCCGTGAAAGCACAGTGCAGCGGTGTGTCACCTTCTTTGTTTCGTGCTTTGATGTCGGCACCTTGACGTATCAGCACCTCTGCCGTGTCTAACAGACCTCTTCTGGCGGCAAACATCAGCGGTGTGTCACCCAGTTCCGTCTCTGTGTTAACTTCAGCGCCGTGATGTATCAGTTGTTTAAATGTGTTTGCGTTACACAACGTGACAGCATACACAAAGGGTGTCTCACCCTGTTTGTTCTTACTGTTCACATCAGCGCCGTGACGTATCAGACAGTCAGCCATGTCTGGGTTGTTCTCCTGGACAGCACAGTGCAGCGGTGTGTCACCCCTCTTGTTTCGTGCGTTGATGTCGGCACCGTGACGTATCAGCACCTCTGCAGTAGCTGACAGACCTCTTCTGGCAGCATGCATCAGCAGTGTCTCACCCCACTCTGTCTCTGTGTTCACTTCAGCACCGTAACGTATCAGTAGGTCAGCTGTGTCTGTGTGATCGTTACAAACAGCATAAAACAGTGACGTGTCGCCGTTTCCACATGCTGTGTTGACGTCAGCCCCAGCCCGAAGAAGGAGATGGGTGATGTCAGCTGAAGTAGTGTGTGAGGGGCACAGACAGGCAAAATGCAAAGCATTAGCACCATTCCTTGTCGTGCTGCTAACATCCACTTGATGCTGAATCAGGAGTTTCACTATGTTTACCATACCATTTTCACATGCGTAGTGCAGTGGAGTGCAGCACTTTTTTTCAACCGCATCACAAACATTGACATCAACACCAAGTTCAATGTACAGGCCAGCGATATCTTCAAGTCCTTCAGAACACGCCGCCAGCAGACCTGTCCTTGCACTGCCCACACTGATCATACCCTGGAGAAGGAGAAGCTGCATTTCTGCTTTGCTAAGTTCATGCATACCTCTGAAGATTTGATCAACTGTCACATCATTTCTTTCCTTTGAAACCAGTGAACGCGTTGTGCGAGCCAACTGATACGGTGTCACACCTCGCCTGTCTGGCTGAGAAATGACTGCACCAGCTTTCAGAGACAGTCGTACAGCTGATGACTGCCCACTGCCTACAGCAATGTGAAGGAGGGAGTTGCCATCTTGGTCTGTGTCACTCACTTGTCTGTCTGTCAGCAGTCGGAACACCAGGTACCAGTGACGCCTGTCCTTCACCTGGAGCTGCACGTTGTCAGGGGTTACCTGCACTGTGACCACATCAGGTGGGATGGGCATTGAGGGATCACAGAGGTACTGCAGTCTGTGTTCTGCTGATCCTGTTCCTCTGATGATGTTCACTTGTTTCTCTGTATCTCTTGTCAGACACTGACCTTCCGTGAGTAATGGAAAGTTCACGACGCATTCTGAGTGTTGGAAGACTTCTGGATTGGACGCTGTGTGAAGAAAAGACTGAAGTCTGCATTCTGAGCTCCGTGTGAAATGATCAAAGAGTGAACATGCCATCAACGAGCGAGTGTGCAGTTTTTTGTTTGCCTGTATCTTAGACAGACACCAGCGAGTCAGGTGGGGAGATGGGTGAAAGGCAGACCAGTAGACAAGTGGCAATTTATGCACAGGATCCACGGAATTCAACAACTGCTTGATCCTCTTGCTGTCCTTTGCACAATAGTTGTCCAGCTCCTGCAGAAACTCGGGGCATTGAAGGGAAGGGTGCTGGGAGATGTGCAGCAGGTTGCCTTCAATGATTTCTGTGTAGATCCTCTCCGCCAGTGACTGGCAGTTGTCGAAACGGAGTTTTGTGTCCGCGGAGCAGCGTGGGACTGATCCAACAGTGACATATACTTTTGAAGGCAGACCCCCAGGCATGTACACCACCGTCGCGTGCACGTACTGCACGAGGAATGGCAGGTCACAGGTCCTCAGCATTGTAGGAAAACGGAAGAAACGACCCAGAGCCAGGCATGCAGCTTCGTACAGAACACGACTGGAAAATGTTCCTTCTGAAAGTACGGACCCTTGCAGGACGTCTTCATATGCTGCCAGTGTGTCATCGTGGATCTCTGGAAATCCTAGCTCTTTGAGATGGGGTGCGGCTTTTGATAGATTGTGCAAGAAGTTAGACACCCCCTTCATAGTCAGTGCTAATACTGCAGCAAAGACGGCTCCATGAGTACTGTCCTGAATCATGTCTTTGAACAGCTGTGCATAAGCTTTTGCTGGTGTAAAAAAAATGGCAGTGGGATCTTCTGATGAACTCCAGTGCTTCACCATATACCCGCAGCACCACGGAAAGACAGGACCACTTTTGTCATTCTGTAGAATTTGTTCCACTACTTGATGCTGTCTGTTACTTTCAAGCTGAAGTTTGTTCAGGTGGAAATTCAGCAACTTCTCTCTTGCTTGTTTTGGCAGAATACTGGTCAATGTCACAATAACATCGTCATCCTTCAGCGGACTGTTCCAGCTGTTTTCCAGCTGCTGAAGTTCATGCAGTACATGTGGGTAGACTGTGATCACCAACCTGCACAGTCCCTTTTCTATCTGCTCCAGAACAGTATCCAGGATCAACTTCCAGGAGCGGTACTGCCGACTGTCAACCCGCACCATCCCCAGTGTCCCGTCCAGCACCACAACACTACGCTCGTGCTGTCCAACACTGGACTTCCACAGTCCTATCCGCTCCAAGACGTAAGGAGAAAATCCTTCTTCTCTGCTGCGTCTTGACAGAGCATAAGCCAGCGTGGTTTTGCCGCTACCAGGGGGTCCACACAGTACCACCCGTCCAGTATCCTTGAGGATCTCATCTGCCAGCTCCAGGCCCGGTGTTGCTACGTACTCACTGACCTGTTTGTCCACCGTTATGTCACTGTTTCCTGAAAAAGGTCAGTAGTTTGTGAGAAGTAGTTTTTCATATAAAAATATACACACAAAATAAATTCCGGCATTCGTTTCGTTTAATGTCTTCTCCTGCCCAGTCCATCATAAATAATAATAATGACTGAAAATAATGCTAAAAGCAAAAACAATGTAGGTAAATGAAAAGAAAAAGTTACACGTGTAAAAACAAGATTCAGAACACTAGCATGGCCAGAAAGAACGACAATTATTTGCAAGTTAAAATCAAAGATTTAGAGCATTAGCATGGAGAGATTCCTCAGATTTAAGACACCAAAAATACAAATGAAATTAATGTTTTGTTCTGCCAAGGGCCTGAACATTCTGCGGAAGAGAGTGCTGTGATGGGTTATCTTAAACCTTGTACAAAACTCTAAGTTAGCAGGCCAATTATTTCCAACAAGTGGATGCATTCAATATTCGTAGCCATTGGACCAAGCCATATTACCCGTCTCTTCAATGGTCTGTACTTGCACACACACACTGTCAACACTAACTCTCTTTTTCTCTCTCGCCACTACCCTCCATAACCCCCCCCCCTCCCCCCCGCCCACACAGAGACTGAGAGAGCGAAACAGAGAGATGGAGAGAGAGAGGGACTGATTCAATTTCCCTATGGTAAATTTTCTTTTTCTTCTTCATTATTTTACGAACCAGAAAGCTAAATACAAGCGCGAAGCGATTCTCATTTTCTAAACAACACCACCTACGATCTACAAGTGTTGAATTCATGAATCCAAAACAGGTATACAACCATCTGGTCATTACCACATCTGACATAAGAAAATAAACCACACACATAGCCTGTACAACCAGCTTCCACTCACAACTCGTTACTCTGAAACCCCCTCACAGTTTAAAACTGCCCTGAAGACACATCTGTTCAGACAGTCATACAATGTTGTATGAAATTGAAATGAAATAGAGGTGTGTGGTTGTGTTGTGTTGTGTGTGGGGGTGGAGGGTTGGGGGGGAGGGGGGGGGGGCGGAGGGGGAGCGGGGGGGGGGGGGGGGGGGGGGCGAGGGGGGAGAGGTGGTGGCGGGTGTTTGCACGTCCACACGCGCGAGCTTGTGTCTGTGTGTTGCGGGTGTGCGGGTGGGTGAGTTGGTACATGTGTGTGTGTGTGTGTGTGTGTGTGTGTGTGTGTGTGTGTGTGTGTGTGTGCGCGCGCGCGCGTGCGCACGCGTGTGTGTGTTGTTGTGTTGTTGTTTTTTTTTAATGTATAAATATGTATGTGAGAGATTTTAACACGAACTGTTTTATGAAGTAATGTTGTAGTTTGTTTACTCAGTTGTCCATCTGTTGTGCTTTTGTTGTTGTTGATGAGTTGTGTGTGTGTGTGTGTGTGTGTGTGTGTGTGTGTGTATGTGTGTGTGTGTGTGTGTGTGTGTGTGTGTGTGTGTGTTTGTGCTAGTGTATGTGGACGTGGTGGAGGTGTGAGGTTTTTTTTTTTTTTTTTTTTTTTTTTTTTTTAACAATACGTACATTTTTTACATTTTCAGGTTTAATTTCTTAAATGTAATGATGTACATACGTTTTTACTTGAAATGTTTGATGAATATTGCTTTATCATGTGATGATGTAGCCTGTGTGTTTCAATTGTTTGTCATTCGTGTGTGTGTGTGTGTGTGTGTGTGTGTGTGAACATTTGTTTCATCTTTCTAGTTTTGATCTGTGTGTGTAATGCGGGGTGGTTTTTTTTTTTTTTTTTTTTTTTTTTTTTTTTTTTTTTAAATACCTGTTGCATTTCTTGATTTAATCAACTGACATGACCTATTTTAATTTTTCTCTCTCGCCTATATTTCAAATTATATGCATATGTGTGGGGATGTTTGAGTGAATGGTTTTTTTTTTTTTTTTTTTTTTTTTTTAGTGCTATTGTAAAGCGCATAGAGCTTCAAGAATATGCGCTATAGCAAGAAGTCTGAATAAATAAATAAATACAACAAATGGTGTGCAGATATTGCAGAGCCACAGACCTTGAAGTACTGACACTGTGGTGCAGGCATCTCTGAGGGCCTGACTGATGGCATCCTGCACACATGCTGGTGACGAGCTGACCTCGTCAGAATGTCCGGAATCTCTGCTCTCAGTTACATGTCTGGGGGTCGCCATGGCACTGAAAGGCCAATTTTCATCAACATTAAGAAAACAATGCTAACCACCCGCTGTTTTAAGACACAGCTGCCATCCAAACATAAACTAAAAGAACTAAGACATTAATCTACAAGGATCCTGTGTTTGC
>NC_134895.1:11907426-11912426 GCF_041734735.1 Babylonia areolata
AGTGTGCACAAGGCCGCCGGGCTGACATGCATGCACACAAGCGCGCGTGTGCGGCGAAATGTAACTATAATCTTTCAAGTTGCATCATATCCGGCATCCGGTCAGTAAAACATTTCCAAAGTTCCTGGCACTGCAACTAAAAGTGAATTGCAACGCTTTTATTACTAACAATTGTAGGTTTTCATAACTTAAATACAAGCAACAAGAACAACAGGTTATTTTTTCAAGTGTTCTCCGGATAGGCAGATGGGGTATATTGGCCGCTACTGGTATAAGTAGTTAATTAATTTTATCGCTGGTGCCCGGCGAATGTTATTTTGATCACGGTTCTATGTGATAAAGTGGAACTTACAGAATGGATTTAATCGAGTATTTCAGTGTTTGTATACTGGCTTATTTTTCCACCTCTCCGGCGGCCGCAGAGTACCAAATCTGAATATTTTTTCCATGTCCGCGAAAATATAACTTGATATGGTCTTTATGCAGTCCGGCACTGCAGACTGACGCCTGTGACTCACTGATCCTCAGTGATTCCACTGAGGACTGATCGATGATCACACGGGGGAAAAAAAGAAAAGAAAAAGAAAACTGAGATGAGAAAAACTGAAAAAAAAAGAAGCGAAGAAGAAAGGACAACATACAGTTTCAGTTTCAGTAGCTCAAGGAGGCGTCACTGCGTTCGGACAAAACCATATACGCTACACCACATCTGCCAAGCAGATGCCTGACCAGCAGCGTAACCCAACGCGCTTAGTCAGGCCTTGAAACAACATACAGTACCACTTATAATGATGGACAGAGACGAACACAATCTAGACGAATCACCTGATTTAATCACGTCTGGACGCTTCGTTCTCGACAACAGATACATCATATTAAATTTTACTACACTGTTTCCAGTATCAGTATCAGTACTCAGTAGCTCAAGGAGGCGGCGTCACTACGTTCGGTGAAATCCATACTATACGCTATACCGCATCTGCCAAGCAGATGCCTGACCAGAGGCAGCGTAACCCAACGCGCTTAGTCAGGCCTTGAGAACAACAACAACAACCAAAAAAAAAAAAAAAAAAAAAAAAAGTAAAAAAATTTTTCCACTGAGTCAAGTTCTGCCGGCTGACACTAAAATCTAACAAATGCCTGCCCAGCAGTAAGATACTACAGTAAGGTACAGCACGCGCGCGCGCGCGCGCGCGCGCGCGCGCGTGTGTGTGTGTGTGTGTGTGTGTGTGTGTGCGCGCGCGCGCGCGCTGTAAGTCCAGATTTTTGTAGTCTCGGTTAGCCTTGAAGTATCAGGAACCGGAAACGGGATTCTGTCTCAAGATGGCGGCTCAACTTTCCACCACCCCTTCAGAAACGAAAGTGTGTTCTCTTCCTTTGGGCTCCTTTCTGAAGGGCTTGATTGACGACATAGACAACAGTTTACAGTCTGCAAACGGTAATCAGTAACATCTGTATATTTTTGCTTAGGTTAGGGCCCCTGTTTGAAAAGAACAGAAAAACAGATTGGCTCACTCATCAACTAACCAAGCATGAAATATAAAATACGGTCGGTCTGCATAGACTGCCAAAGTAAACTGACTGTCGTATATTTTAAGGAAAGAAGCGGTGTTTGTGTTGACTGTTACGTAGTTAGGAAAAAAGTACGACTAAGATGGTCGCTATTTTATTATAGGGGCTTTGGTAGAAACAGCGGAGAGATATGCTGCTGGAATTGGGGGGTTGCTGGAATGCAAGAAGCTTTTCACCCCTCAGCTAGTGTCAGTCTTAGGACCAGGCCAAGCCTTAGGAGCAGGTGCTGTACCTGTGACAGAAACCTGCAAATTACTGCGCCTAAGTTTTGGTTGATGAGAAACAGTAATGAAAACCACGGCCACTCAAGCAGATGATTCAGTCTGTCCACAGCCTCCCAATCCCCTTTTCCGGCACAACCTCTATCCACACAACACCACACCACTCTTAGTTTAACTACTTTGAGTATTTTGACATGCCAGTAAATGAGTAATGCTCAGGAGTGATCCTTGGCATTAACCGGATGTTGATAGACTGTACGTTTGTGTATCATTGTACACATGTGCCATTGTGTGTGTTGTGTGTGATTGGTGTGTGTATAATATGTGTGTGTGTGTGTGTGTGTATGTGTGTGTGTGTGTGTGTGTGTGTGTGTGTGTGTGTGTTGCATACCATTTTGAGTATGCATGCCTACATTGTATTTATGTGTGTACTTGCATCTGCGTTCAAGTGTATCACTCAGTGTTGCAGTCATTATTTTGGAGCAACCTATATTACAAATACAATACCAGAGTTTAAGAAGGTTATTTCCTTTTTTTTTGCATTGTGAAGTTATATTATGATTTTAACTGGATAATTTAATTTTCATGTGTCCTACTGTATCACTGCTAAAGCATGAGACTTGAATCTGAATTGATAAAGAAAAAAAAAAAAAAGATTGGAGCGACTGTTAGTTCATAGACAAAGTGACACTGACTTACTATGCAGAGATCTATGCTTGTGTGCGTGTATATATATTATATCACTATCAATATCATTGTCGTAAATGTGTTGTTATGTGGCAAACTATCTATATTACTGGTAAAATACTAGAGTTAAGCATAAGAAAGACAGTAATGCATCCAGTTTGATAAGTTTGTTTTTCTTTTGCAGAGGAACAGTTGGACTTTTTGAAACAATGCAAAGAGAAATGCTGTCACCTGCTGAAGTCTTCACAGGTGTCAGACATCAGTGGGGATGTTCTGAAGCAGATTTTGCAGGAGGTGGCACATGTACGTAAAACCTGAGATGATAAACTGAGGTCCCATACCAGTCTTATGTAGCATGCATTTAGGGCAAATAAAAGAACCCACACCAACAAAAGGGTTGTCCCTGACAGAATTTTGTAGAAAAATGAACTTCAATCTAAAACTGATATACTTGCAGGCAGGGGAAAAAAAGAAAAAGAAAACGAGTGCTGCTTTCATTGTAGCGATGAACTGATCCTGGGGAGAGCAGCCTGATTTTCACACAGAGAAGTATTTTATGAAAAGAGTAATACAGTAGAATACAACACAATGCAACAGATACAATATAATGCAGTGCAATACAATACAGCATAGTACAATACAGTGTTGATTCTTTAGTATTGTAGTATTGTCGGGGAGGAAGGTGGCAGAATGGTTATTTGAAGATGCTCAGCCACCAGTACAGAGAGTCTGTGAGGATGTGGGTTTGTATCCTGCTCTCATCTTTTCTCCCAAGTTTGACTGGAAAATCAAACTTACCATATAGTCATTCGGATGAGACGATAAACCGAGGTCTTGTGTGCATCACACACTTGGCGCACTGAAAAAGAACCAGTGGCAACAAAGTGTTGTCCTTATCTTTACTTTTGGTGTTTTGCCTGTGTAGTGTTGTGTTAACAATCACTATAATTTTCTTCTATTTAAAATTTTTTTTTTTTTTACCTTATCATTTAACCCTTTCGACCCCAGGGAAAAAAATGCAGAAAATGTACTGTTTTACCTCCAGATTACAATTAGGCACATCCAGAAATACAGCAGTTCTAAGTTAGTTCCCTTCCCTTATGTTGCATGCGTTAGTAGGAAGGTGAAAACTGAAAACATGTGCTCCATGGATTTGCTTGCAACTGAAGCCACAAAAAAAAAAAAAAGAAAAAAAGAAAAGAAAAAAGAAATAGACAAAAAAAGAAAAAAAGAAAGAAAAAATTTGTTGACATTGCCAATAACAGATAGTGATGTTTGGACTTTGTCAGTTTTCTTGTACAGCACATTTCAGTTTAGAGATTATGTATTGTCTTAACAATGTGATTGAAATATTGATTTCATTTGACGTGAAAAGAAAAAAAAAGAAAAGAAAAAAGACTGACTGGGATATTGGAGAAATGTAGAACTGAAACCATGAAAGTGTGAGAGATTTATATTTTATTTATGAAATCAATTAACATATTTGTTTCGTGAAGCAAAAAAAAAAAAAAAAAAAGAAAGAAAGAAAAAAAAAAAAAAAAGAATGTGGAAACTTTTTAAGGAGACAAACTTTGAAGCACTCAGTGTCTAGTGGCGGGGGAGAGAGGTTTTAAAGTGTGTCGAGTGTGGGATATTACTTGCCAGTGATGTGACGCTGACCTGCCTTCTAATGTGATATGATATGGATGCTTATATATATTGCGCCTGTCTTCAGCTGGAGACCTAGCTCTAACCGCTTTACAAACACAGGGTCATTTGCGCAACAGTCTGCTTACCTGGGTAGAGCCAACTGATGGCTGCCATTGGGCGCTCATCATTTGTTTCCTTGTCATTCAGTTACATTTCAGGTGTGCACACATACACACTTAGACAGACATGTAACATTTTACGTGTATGACCTTTTCTTTATTTACCTGCCATGTACTGATGTAGGCAGTTATACTCCCTTTCTGGGGGTGTGCATGCTGGGTATGTTCTTGTTTCTGTAACCCACAGCACGCTTACATGGATTACAGGATCTTTAATGTGCGTATTTGATCCTCTGTGTGCATATACACATGAAGGGGGTTCAGGCACTAGCAGGTCTGCACATATGTTGACCTGGGAGATCAGAAAAATCTCCACCCTTTACCCACCAGGCACCGACATCGAGATTCAAACTTGGAACACTCAGAATGAAAGTCCAACGCTTTAATCACTCAGCTGTTGTGCTGGTCAAATGTCTTGGGGAGTCTGGGTTGAAATCCCAGTCTAGTGCTTTCTCCCAAGTTTGATGTGAAAATTGACTTGAGCGTCTAGTTGAGATGATAAACTCAGGTCCTGTGAGTAGCACATGCTTGGCACACTGACAAAGAACCCATGGCAACAAAAGGGGTTGTCCTCTGGCAAAATTCTGCACTGTGAGAAGTACACAAATATATATATATATATATATATATATCTATACATGAATGCACTCAGGCTTGACTAGTTGGGTTGTGCTGCTGGTCAGGCATACACCTAAGAGATGTGGTGTAGTGT
>NC_134895.1:11917426-11932426 GCF_041734735.1 Babylonia areolata
TTGGGGGTTAGTTGGCCAATTATTATTACTACTATTATGATTCTTCTTCTTATCATTATCATTTTTGACTCACTTGTGTAAACAAAGTGAGTCTGTGTTTTAACCCGCTGTTCGGTTGTCTGTGTGTGTGTGTGTGTCCGTGTGTCTGTGTGTCCGTGGTAAACTTTAACACTGACATTTTCTCTGCAAATGCTTTGTCAGTTGACACCAAATTTGGCATAAAAATAGGAAAAATTCAGTTCTTTCCAATCATCTTGTTTAAAACAATATTGCACCTCTGGGATGGGCACAAAAAAATAAAAAAGAAGGCTAATTATATGCTAACTGCATTTACTGTTATATTTATATTTTTTGTATTTTCTAAACTTGGCACTTTGACCTCTTATTCTGACACAACAACAAGAGGAGTCATTATTATCATTTTTTGTTCAAACAGGAACTTCTTTTGCTAAGCATGGAATTTTTATTTATTTTGCAAACGTTTTGGTGCAGATAGTAAAAAAGGGCAGTTATTCTGTAATTACTGCTAGGGGACTTAATTTATCACAAGTTAGTCTTGAAGGCCTTGCCTCTCTTGTTCTTCTTTTTCCTCTTATTATATATATATATATATTTTTTGTGTGTGTGTGTGTGTGTGTGTGTGTGTGTGTGCAGTGTTTGGAGGAGGGTGTGTTGGAGCTGGAAAAGATGCTGTCAACCCGACAGCCAGCCTCAGTTCCCGCCGACGTCAGTTCTGATGACACCTTGCAGCTCTTCAACCACGGTAACAACCACATACTTCAGTGTCTTGTTGTTTTATTTTGTCTACTTCAGTGTCATATCTTTATTTAGGGCTCAACGCTTGGCTTGTATCAGAGACTGACATGAGCTTACAGGCGGGCCAAAC
This sequence comes from Babylonia areolata, assembly GCF_041734735.1. NCBI lineage: Eukaryota > Metazoa > Mollusca > Gastropoda > Neogastropoda > Buccinidae > Babylonia > Babylonia areolata. Next base: position 11,918,313 of record NC_134895.1, read on the forward strand.
AAGCAAAGTGAGAACAATTCAATCAGTGGTTTATTCACTGCAGTGGGAAGTCGTTTACGGCTTTGTCTTTTGTGAAGGATTATGACTCTCAAAATAGGAGGCAAGATTTCACTGGTTTTTCATGCTGCAGCCTTGAGGCTACTTGGTCTTCGAAAAAAACACATCCCAACACAGATTATGCTAAGGCCCTCTCAGCCGAGAGAGTGGGGCTGTAACTTGGGCAGGACACTCTCCACTTTGATCAAACTCTGGCCCAGATAGTTGGGACATTGGCAGACACAACAGACTATCATACATATCTTTATTTGATAGCCAGGTGGTCAGAGGTCTCTTGGTTCCTTCAAAGAGGTGTTACAGTGAGCTAGGGTGTGGAACACGACTGGTCCAAAACTCAAGATTTCCTTTCCTTTCACCACTTTTGGGCTGTGGAGGATTACAAACAAAAGAACAAAATAAGCTTGAAAAATAACTGATAAGTGAAGTTTATTAGCAACACTCACTCAGTGAATGCAATGTAACATTCTCAAAATGTATGTATACACATGTTGAAAGCACACCAAAACTATTGAAAAAATCACTCCAGAATATTCTTAAGAAAGAAACAGTAAAACTACCTCTTATATTAATATGCTCATCGAAAGTTGTTCTAAGTGTGAAGCTTTACTTTTTATTTTAACTGCAAAGTTATAGTCCTTCTAAGAGACATTTACCCATCTTCATAAGTCTTGAAAGTAACAGATTGCCGATACTGTAACACCTCCTGGAAGGTACTCAGAAGATGGCCTCCACAAAAACAGGTGTAGCCTCATGGTCAGAGCTCTTGATTCTCACCCGAGTTTCCTGAGTTCGATTCCCTGTTTCAGCACACCTGATGGGTTTTGGGTGAGATTTTCCTGATCTCCAGTAGATATGTGCAGACCTGCTAGTGCCTGAACTCCCTCCGTGTGTTTGGGCATACAGAGATCAAACATGCATGCTAAAGATCCCATATTGGTGTTCAATAGTTTATGGAAACTAGAACATACCCAGCAAGCACACCCCTAAAAATGGATTGTGGCTGCCTATGATTATGGCGGGGGAAAAAAATAAACAAATAACCACTCATGTCAAAGGTTACTTGTCTGTGTGATTGCGTGTGTGTGTGTGTGTGTGCGCGAGACTGAAACCTGACCGAATGACACCAGAAACGAACGATGAGGGCCCAGAGGCAACTTTCAGTCGGCTCTACATAGATAGGCAACCAGTTGTGCAAATGACCTTTTGTTTGTAAAGTGCTTGAGCTTGGTCTCTGTCCAAGGATTAGCGCTGTATAAATATTCGTATCATCCAGTCATTATCAAACACTCCTGCAGAAAATGACCAGCTGCCCCTATTATCTCCCTTCCCTTTCTTTCTTTCCCTCTTTCTTTCTTTCTTTCTGTTTCACAAGCAGCATTGACTTGCCTATGACTGTGTCATGGTTGATGCAAGCTGGGTATTTTTGTGTCTCCATAACCCACCGAAGACTGAAATGGATCTCAGGATCTTTAACGTGCGTATTCGGTCTTCTGTGTGCGTATACACATGAAGGGGGTTCAGGCGCTAGCAGGTCTGCACATACGTTGACCTGAGAGATCGGAAAAATCTCCACCCTTTACCCAGCAGGCGCCGTTACAGAGATTCAAACCCAGGACCCTTAGATTGAAAGTCCAGTTGTTTGACCACTTGGCTGTTGCGTTGTCTGTCCATGGAATGTGTTTTTTTTTTCATTCTTATTTCATTTTTTGTATTTGCCTTCTGTGTGCGTTTCCTTTTCATTTTATTGTAAACTGTTAGCTTATTGCTTTATCTGTTTTCTTTTATTTCATGTATAAATGTTTCACGTATTTCTCTCTCAGTGTGTGTGAGTGTGTTGATGTGTTAGGGCTTGTGTGTGTTTTTTTATATGCAGTGTTGTGCCTGTGTACATTTGTTTGTGCATTCATATCTGTGAGACTGCATATTTGTTGCATATCTGTAGTGCATGTGTGTGTGTGTGTGTGTGTGTGTGTGTGTGTGTATGAACATGTCTGTGTGTTTATTTACATCTATTTGTTTATTCATTTATTCTTTTTTTTTTCTTCTACATTTCATTTTATTTCTTTATCTATTTGCTTATTTTATTCTCTTTCTAGGTTGATTTTTTTTTCAGTTCTGTTTATTATGTTGATGAGATATAAATTTATTTTTTATGTATTATTTTCCCTCAAGGCCTGACTAAGGGCACTGGGTTACGCAGCTGGTCAGGCATCTGCATGGCAGATGTGGTGTAGCGTATATGGATTTGTCCGAACGCAGTGACGCCTCCTTGAGAAAGTGAAACTGAAACTGAAAACTAGCTCAGCGGTGCTTCGGTGGCTACGGGAGAGATGGCCCAGTTTCAGTTTCAGTTTCAGTTTCAGTAGCTCGAGGAGGCGTCACTGCGTTCGGACAAATCCATATACGCTACACCACATCTGCCAAGCAGATGCCTGACCAGCAGTGTAACCCAACGCACTAAGTCAGGCCTTGATGGCCCAGTGGTACTGTACTCGCCTGGGAGGCGAGTGCCCACCGGTTCGAGTCCCTGGGGTTTTAACTCTGCCCCACACCCCCCTCCCCCCACCCCCCATCCCCATCCAGTTCCAGTTTCAGTTTCAAGGAGGTTTCAAAGCGTGCAGACTGTTCTGTATGCAGCATGTCACATCAGCCCTTTTTACCCCCTCTGTTGAAGTCTACATGTAGTGTGTGTGTGTGTGTGTGTGTGTGCTCACGTGTGTGTGTGTGCGTGCGGGTTCCATGTGCATATGCACGAGCATGTGTGTGTGTACAGCATATTATTTGTTCGTTTTTCAGGTATGGTTGTTAATATTTGTAATTTGTAGTGTTGTCTTGGTGTATAATAGATATGTTGGGTTTTTTTTGTTTTTTCTTCTATGTCTTCATGTGTTGTATATTACAATGCAATATTGTGTATGCATTGTGTGATGTCAAGTGCTTAAAGCCCATTATGTAAGGAGTTAATGCCATGTAACTTTTATAAGCACTCTATATTATTATTATTGTTATTATTTACAACTCAGCACGGCACAGAACAACACAATATGCTGTCTGAGTCATGTGTTCTCCAACTCCAAGCATGTGCAACAATACAGACCTGTTGGCGTACATGTCAAAACAACACAACACAAAACAGAACACAGTAGAACATGCGGACTGTATAGCATGTCCCGAGGTATGTACACATACCTGCTGCTGACCTTGATGTGCACATTGAAACAACACAGCACAACACTACACAGTGCAATACTACACACTGTGTATAGTGTTCCTCAGGTCTGTACCAGCAACCTTTAAAAAAAAACCCCAAAAAACCAACAACTTCTGTTAAAACAATGAAACAAGTTTAGATTAAAACTATAAGTCATAACAAACAACCCATAACAAAGAATTATTCTATCTATATTAGAACCAAAGTTACAGCAAATTTAAGTTCTTTGAAATTGAGCCTTTTTGCACATCATTTCGAGCTTTTGGACAGACAAATCTCCAATTTTACAGCATTACTGCTTGTACACAAAACAACAGAGACAGCTAAATATGAAGGTAAGAGATTTTTTTGTATATAGGGAAGATGCGTTTTCCCCCAGCTGTATTGCCTGATCGTTTTATTCATATTGAGCTCTAAAATCCAGTTGGTTTTTTTTTTTTTTTGCAAATTCTCTCATTGGCAAAATTTGTCAAAATAACAACAGGCGCAGTTTTTTTATTTTTTTTTTTTATTTACCAAGCTATTTTGATGAAATAAAATGATTTATATTCAGCTGAGCAAGGCATTTAAAAAGGGGCACACAATAATGCAGTTTTCAGAAAAAAGATTTATGCCCCCTTTCCCACAGGTGCCCTCCCACCCCCTTCGCCCCTCTTTTCCCGGCTCTTCAGCACACTGTGCCTGATTGTGTTATTTAACTCACTCAGTACGGCCAGTCCTCTCTTCTCCTCTACACAGACCCCTCGGATGTCCAGTGGGTGTCTGTATGACCCAACCTTTAGCTTCCGTCATCAGAATTGTGGTATTCTTTGTCAACATTCACATCTTCAGTATAAGAGCCTTCCGCTTGCAGTATTTTGATGATGGTAATTGGGGTGAAACGCTGTTAACGTCGTCTCTTTCGCCGTTCGTATGGAGAGAGTTAAAGTAAATAACTTTTGGTTTCTTTTGCACATGCACAGATTTGTCCGTTGTCAAACCCAAAATATCCAACATACATGCACTAAAGCCGAGGAGATCTGTTGGATATGAACTGTAAAACTAAACATTAAATTCCTTTTCTTTTAACTGGACAGGCCCACATGCACAACATTCATGCATGATACCATTTTCTTTCTCACAGACAGACACACACACTACCATGAGTTTTGAATAAAAAGTCGCATTCAGAAAGTGTTTCAGTCTTTCTTTCTTTCTTTCTTTTTTCAAATCATGTTATCAAGTTGCAGGAATGATGATGTGGAAAACTTGAAAATTTTTGTTTAGTAATTTGTGTTTTGTAAATAAAAGTAAAACCGCTACCATGAAATATATTTGCTGATTAATTTCATTTCAACAAAAACAACTTAACATACTTATCATTAATTCCGTCATGAAAATGAGAAAAACGATCGTCACTGCAGTATGACTGGAAACGAGGTGTAGCAGTATGGGGTATTCCCGATGATCCAGCACTTTCGTGCACTCATTCATGAAATATACCCCTTCTTAAATGTTTATCTATGATATAATCAACAGTGTGATAGTAAAATCAAACAAACTCAAAGGTTTTCCTGTAATGAAACGTAACTGACCAAGATCGTTGTTGAAATTTAGCTCAGCTGTGAGTGCCATTTTGGGCATCGGAATGACGCACAGTCTCTCTTTCAGCTCAAAGTTCATCCACTCCAGTAACATCATGTGGTAGTTTTGCATATATTTCAGAAGAAAATCAAAAGAGATTTCATGTAATGAAAGTAAGTACAATTTTTTTTTATTACCTGTTTTGAGAAATTTACGTTTAAATTGAGCGAAAATAATTTTTTACGCCCTATATTCGCAATATGTGTTTTTTTTCAAGCCGAGCCAATATTTACTGAGAAGATCAGGTTCAGATGAAATCAGCTGTACTAAAAAAAAAAAGCTCTGTAGCTCAAATGGGATGGTCGAGAGAAGAGAGAAGCAAAAACCAGTTGACGCGATCTGTGTTGGAGCGTTAGGTCAGAGCATGCAAGAAGCCCTCCGACTACCCCTGATTTTTACTCTTGTATTCAACAAAAACAAGAAACAGAAGAAAAACAAAAACAGCATTGGAAAGAGGAGAAACTGAGCTTTATTTCCATATAAAAAAAAATCTTTATTTCTTGAACATCACTCAAGTTACAGGCTTGGGGGAAATGGGCAAAATCAACGTTCTTCAGTCTTAGCTTCAGTTTAGCAAGTGAGGCTGCCGGTACCTAGTACGTCAAATGCTGGCCATGGTGTGTGTGTGCCAAAATGACATAACACAACACAACACACTGACTGTGAACACAACACAGCACGCTGACCGTGTAACATGTTTTCCAGGTGTGTACAGCGACACTCACCTGCTGGCCATGATGTACGCGGCAGAGCTGTGCTACTGGCACCAGCAGGCAGTAGATCAGGGCCGCTTTTCACCTGGCTCAGGTATGTGTGGGTGTTTCTGTTGTGTGTGTGTGTGCACATGTGTGTTGTGTGTGTGTGTGTGCACATGGTGTGTGTGTGTGTGTGTGTCTGTCTGACTATCTGCTTCTCTGTTTATTTGTATGATGTGTGTGAGTGGACGTGTGTGTGTGTGTGTTTGTGTCTGTGTGCATGTTTGTGTGTTAGTGTTGGTTGTGTGTGTGTGTGTGTGTGTGCAAGTGTGTGTGTGTGTGTGTGTGTGTGTGTGTTTGTCTATGTCTTACTATCTGCTTCTCTGTTTATTTCTGTGACATGAGTGTGTGTGTGTGTGTGTGTGTGTGTGTGTGTGTGTGTGTGTGTGTGTGTTTGTGGTGTGTGTGTATGTGTGTGCGTGTTTGTGTTGTGTGTGTGTGTGTGTATGTGTGTGCACGTGTGTGTGTGTGTGTGTGTGTGTGTGTCTTACTATCTGCTTCTCTGTTTATTTCTGTGACGTGTGTGTGTGTGTGTGTGTATACGTGCATGTACATGTATGTATGACCATTGTATGGAGTGTGTTCTATACTGTGTATCAATTCAACATTCTGGTATATGGCTTAGTTTTAGTCGTGTACATTCATGGTTTTAACTGCAGTGATGATATTTATGCCTGTTCTCTTTTAATGTCCTTATTGTATGCGTTTGATTGTGGTGATTATATGTGGTGTTTACATTAAGTTTAGTATTTCAGCATTTTTATGTCTTTTAAATATTCATGTCATACCATTGTGAGACCATGGTCATTGCATGTGTATGCTTCTGATCATTGAATGCGAGGTTTACATTAATTCAGTATTTAAGCATTTCTGTGTCTTTAATGTATTTGTATCATAAGACTGTGAGACTGATCATTGCATGCATGTGATAGTGATTATTGTTATTGAGTTTCGCATCAGATTTGACAAACAGTAAAGAGTGATAACTCTCTTCGTACACAAGGTACACAACTCATTGCTGCTTATGCTACCAATTCAGCTGGCACTTGAGTAAATAAAGGTACACTGGAACAAACCCAGATACTTCCTTAAAAAAAGAAAGCTCTGGGCTTGTCCCTATACCAATCATTTGACATGTTGCACGACGGGCGCAATAGCCAAGTGGTTAAAGCATTGGACTGTCAATCTGAGGGTCCTGGGTTCGAATCACGGTGACGGTGCCTGGTGGGTAAAGGGTGGAGATTTTTATGATCTCCCAGGTCAACATATGTGCAGACTTGCTAGTGCCTGAACCCCCTTCGTGTGTATATGCAAGCAGAAGATCAAATACGCACGTTAAAGATCCTGTAATCCATATCAGCGTTCGGTGGGTTATGGAAACAAGAACATACCCAGCATGCACACCCCCGAAAACGGAGTATGGCTGCCTACATGGCGGGGTAAAAACGGTCATACACGTAAAAGCCCACTTGTGTGCATACGAGTGAACATAGAAGAAGAAGAAGAAGACATGTTGCACACAGCAGCAATGACAGAAGAAAGGTGCAAACACAAATTAGTTTTTTGTTGAAGACTGGCATAGCCTTTCAGTCCTGAATGTGCCACCTAGAATATATGGACAATACAGAACAGAATTAATGGTTGCCTCGATGGTTCTTCGACTCCAAAGAGCAATGAGGCTTGGAGAGTAGATGATTAACAGACGATAAAGAGTGGTAACTCTCTTCAAACACAAAGTTCACGACTTCAAGTCAATGCTGCTTACGCTACTGATTCAGCTAGCCTTTAACTCTTTCCATACGAACGGCGAAAGAGACGACGTTAACAGCGTTTCACCCCAGTTACCATCATCAAAATATTGCAAGCGGAAGGCTCTTATACTGAAGAGGTTAATGTTGACAAAGAATTCCACAATTCTGACGACAAAAGCTAAAGGTTGGGTCATTCAGACACCCACTGGACATCCGAAGGGTCTGTGTAGGGGAGAAGAGAGGACTGGCCGTACTGAGTGAGTTAAACAGCTATGTCTTTTATGTATTCATGTCTACTGACTGTGATTCTCATGCACTGTTTATGATGATGATATGGATACTCATTAAGCGCGTATCCTCTGTCGGAGACCAAGCTCTGAACGCTTTACAAACACGGGGCCATTTTCAAAACAGGCTTCTTACCTGGACAGAGTCATTGGGCGCTCATCATTCGTTTCCTGTGTCATTCAATCAGATTTCAGGCAGGCACACGTACACACTCTGACAGACATGTAACATTTTACATGTTTAGCCATTTTATATATTTACCCTGTCATGCTGTCAGCCATACTTCATTTTTGGTGGTGTGCATGCTGGGTATGTTCTTGTTTCCATAACCCACCGAATATTGACATGGAATACAGGATAATTTAACATTTTTTATATTCTGCGTGCGTATACACACAGAAGGGGGTTCAGGCACAAGCAGGTCTGCACACATATCGTTTTGGGAGATGGGAAAAATCTCCACCCTTTAACCCACCAGGCGCCGTTACCAGAGATTCAAACCCGGGATCCTCAGATTGAAAGGGCAATGCTTTAACCACTTGGCTATTGCGCAGACCCAACACACTGACTGTGCAGCATGTTGCTCAGGTGTGTACAGCGACACTCACATGCTGGCCATGGTGTGTATGTCAAAATAACCCAACCCACCCCAGCACACTGACTGGGTAGCGTGTTTTCCAGGTGTCGTTCAGAAAAAATCATAAAGTATTGTGTACACAGGTGAGCCCTCTGCGTTCAGCGCCAGACGCCAGGGGCTGCGACACCTGCAGTCCTACCTGGCTGCTGTCCAGGGGCCTTTGAGAGGTCAAGGCTGGAACACGGACAGGGCTGAGGAGTTTGTGCAATACTTTCGGCAACTGACCAAGGACTGATGATATAAGTGTGTGTGTATGTTTGTGAGTGTGTGTATGTCATTTTGTGTGTGTGTGTGTATGTGTGTGTGTGTGCATAGCATACTGGAGGTAGGTGTGAGGTATTTATATGTGTAAAGTGGTTGACAGAGATTTATATGTATGAATATATATATATATATATATATATATATATATATATATATATATATATATATATATATATATATATATATATATATACAATTTGAGCCATGTTTGGGTCACAGTAGTAGATGGTACTGAATCATGGGAAATGATGATAGAGAAATTACTCTTTTTTTTTCTTCTTATTTTATGATTTTTTTTTTTTTTTTTGCAATACATTGGACACACAGAAGAAAAAATACACACACACCCTTACAAGAATGAAAAAAAAAAAGTTTTATATCAGTGGAAGTATGAGAAAAAGACATTTGTAAATGAATGTTGGAATTGGTGTTCTTCTGAATACTGTAATCAGAATCCACATGCAGACACAGAAATTACTTTTTTTTAAAAATTGATCTTATTTTTTTATGCATCACATATGCGTCATACATGTAAATTATATTTATGATACAGAAAATGTTTTGTGAAGCAGGTGTTCCATGGTTTTGTTGGTTGCTGGTTTCTTCACCAAAGCTTTGTGGTATTGCTGATTTGAAAAGGGCACCAAGCTTGTGTGTCTTGTGTTACAGAGTTTCAGTTTCAGTTTCGGTAGCTCAAGGAGGCGTCACTGCGTTCGGACAAATCCATATACGCTACACCACATCTGCCAAGCAGATGCCTGACCAGCAGCGTAACCCAATGCGCTTAGTCAGGCCTTGAGGGGGAAAAAAAAAAAAAAAAAAAAATTTTACAATTTCTCTGGGTTTCTTCTTCTTCTTCTTCTCCTTCATCTTCTTCTCCTTCTTCTTTGTCTTTTTCTCCATCGTGAGTGAGTTTTGACTCCGATGTTCAATCATATGTTCACGATTGGCTTTTACGTGTGTGACGGTTTGTGTTACAGAACAAAGCATAACATCAGCACTCTGTGTTGTGTGGATGCATGAATAGATGGGAACATCTCCCTTTTCCTGGCGTCTCTGTGACTGCCTTTACCTCCACACACCCCTTCTCGCTCAGAACGACTCGCCACGTGGGGATGCCAGGGGTTTCCGTTTCCGTTTCTTTCAGTAGCTCAAGGAGGCGTCACTGCGTTCGGACAAATCCATATACGCTACACCACATCTGCCAAGCAGATGCCTGACAAGCAGCGTAACCCAACGCGCTTAGTCAGGCCTTGAGAAAAAAAAGAAAAAGAAAAAAAAAAAGGTGAATAAATAATAGATAAGCTTACATATAAATGCCAGGCGTCTTCCAGTACAACAGCATTCCCACTTTCTGGAAATTCTGTGCTAGGAATTACCTCCTTTCTATTGCTCTCTTTGTTTCTGCCTTTTTTTTTTCCCCCTACCTTCATGGTTGTCTGCTTTTTCTGCCTTCCACCAGTCCATTCCCCTTTCTTTTTTTTTTCTTTTCTTTTTTTGAGCAAGCCTTGACACTTTTTTTTTGTTCTTTTCAGCAGTCTATGATGCAGTATCTGTGCTGATTTGCTCTGGCGATTAGATAGTGAGATTGTAAACACTGGGATGGGCACTAGCTGCCCATTCTGCAGTGTTTATTTGCCTTTCTGGTCTTTTTATGTATTTTTTGTTTGGCTTCGAAGTATTTTTCCTTTTTTTTTTTTTTTTTTTTTTTTTTTTACGATTTTTTGTCATCTGGGGATGATGAATTGAGCAGAATGGCTGGCATATTCAGCACGACCTTGTCTTATTTGCCCTAAGGAGCTAGATAGTCAGGGATAATGTGTCATGAACTATGTTTCGTAGGTTTATCTTAATGATTTCTTTTTGTATATGTGACAGTTTTGTGTTCAACTCGTTTGGACATTTGTGTAGTTCGGCAGTCCTGATATGGCCCAGTGCAGTCAGCTGGACGGTAAACAGCAATGATTATGATAATAATCCTGTCTGTGTGGCTGCCTTCACCTCCACACCCCTTCTTACTCTGAACGACCAGCCTTAGACCCACTCTCTTTCCACGACCCTAGATAATAATAATAATAATAATGATAATGGATACTTATATAGCACATTATCCAGAAATCTGCTCTAGGTGCTTTACAAAAACACTTTTGTTAACATAAAACATCATATCTATGTTACATACACACACCAAAATGTGACTACACACACACACAACACACACACACACACACACACACACACACACACACACGCGCGCGCTGCATACATACATTTTAACATACATGTGTATCTAACAGCTACCCTAACACATACGCAAACATAGGCAGGCACAAACTGACATAAACAGATTAGATTCAAGAACTCCACAGTTTGCCACCGCTCTTTCTTCATCTCTGGATCTCTCTCTCTCTCTCACTTCGTCGTCAGATCTCTGCACTAGGTTCTTTCAGGTTCAGCCCTAAAAGCTATCTCTTTCCGGAAAAAGTCCTCCCTTCCCCTCCATCTTTACAGTCTACAAGTTCTCTGGGTCTCTTCTTCTTTTTCTCCTTCATCTTCTTCTCCTTCTTCTTTGTCTTTTTCTCCTTCGTGAGTGGGCTTTGATTCCCATGTTAATCATATGTTCACAATTAGCTTTTACGTGTATGACGGTTTTTACCTGTGCCAAGCTCCCTGATAACCTCCGTTATTCTGATTCCCTCGCATCTTTTAAGTCTCGTCTCAAAACTCACCTTTTCCCTCAGCAATAAGTTCAGTTGTGGCAGGTCCACTTCCTTTGCGTTAGCTGTGCTTGACTATGTGTGTATATATATGTATGTGTACATAACTACATGCATGTATATGAATGTGTATTGTGTGTGCGTGTGTTTATGTAAGTTTGTGCCTGCCTGTGTGTGCGTATGTGTTAGGGTAGCTGTTAGATACACATGTATGTTAAAATGTATGTATGCAGTGTGTGTGTGTGTGTGTGTGTGCGTATGTGTGTGTGTATGTGTGTGTGTGTGTGTGTGTGTAGTCACATTTTGGTGTGTGTATGTAACATAGATGTGTTTTATGTTAACAAAAGCATTTTTGTAAAGCACCTAGAGCAGATTTCTGGATAGTGTGCTATCTAAGTATCCATTATTATTATTATTATTATGTAGGCAGTCATACTCTGTTTCAGGGGCCTGGGGTGCGTACTGGGTATTTTCTTGTTTCCACAACTCACCAAGCACTGACATGGATTACGGGTTCTTTAACGTGCGCATTTGATCTTCTGTATGTGTGTACGCACAAAGTAGGTTCAGGCACTATCAGGTCTGCACAGCTGTTGACCTGGGAGATCGGAAAAATATTCACCCTTTTTTTTTTTTTTTTTTTTTTTTTTTTTACTCACCAGGTGCTTTGACAGAGATGCTGGTAGGTAAAGAATGGAGATTTAGCATTCTATGAGTGTGTAGTTTTAAGTTTTGTCCTTCTTCCTTCTGAATCGGTGAAATGTGTCTGTAAATTTGTATTTGTATTTGTATTTCTTTTTATCACATCAGATTTCTCTGCGTGAAATTCAGGCCGCTACACTACAGCGCCACCCGGTTTTTTTGGGTTTTTTTCTGCGTGTAGTTTTATTTGTTTTTCCTATCGAAGTGGATTTTCCTACAGAATTTTGCCAGGAACAACCCTTTGTTGCCGTGGGTTCTTTTACGTGCGCTAAATGCATGCTGCACACGGGACCTCGGTTTATCGTCTCATCCGAATGACTAGCGTCCAGACCACCACTCAAGGTCTAGTGGAGGGGGAGAAAATATCGGCGGCTGAACCGTGATTCGAACCAGCGCACTCAGATTCTCTCGCTTCCAAGGCGGACGCGTTACCTCTAGGCCATCACTCCACCATGTCTGGTGTGAAAGCACTTTGTCTCTCTGCATAAGATCCAGAGCAATATGAATACTTTTATTTGTAGTATTATTATTATTTTTGTTATTGTTATTAGTTATATTGTTATCATTAGCAGTAGTAGTAGTAGTAGTAGTAGTAGTAGTATTGCTATTATTATGACACAGTATGATGGGCATATATTTGATGTAATGTTCACAGAATATTGAAGTTTTGCCTATTTGGTGGTTTTGATGGTATTTGATGACTTTGATAAGTGCTATTTTATTAACTCTTGAAACAATGAATGATTGTTTTAGTGACCTGATAGATGTTTGTATATATATATTCATATGTTCCCTTATTCACTGTTGCAATATTGTATGGTATTGCTGGTGTCAGTTTTGAGTCTTCCCCCCTTTTTTTTTTCTTTTTCTTTTCTTCTTTCAGTATAACAGGTAGGTAAATGACTGATGTAAAGATATTCGTCAGGTAGAGATCATGAAATCAAATGTGGTGCTCTGTGCTTGGTAACAATATTTATGAATTGCTGCTGGTGAGGTCTCTATGGTCTGTGTGAACTGTTCCTCTGCACTTGAGGGGTCCTGTGATTCTTCCAGTGTGTCTTTTTTTTTTTTTGCTCTTGATGTTGGGAGATGCTTATCGTCTTTCCCACTGTACTTCTGTCCTGGTTTTTTTTGCGGCACCGACAGACAGTTCCTGCAGCTGCAACTGATTGTGGACACTGAAGTCCTTCCTCCTCCTCTACTCCTGTATGGATGCTGGGAGATCTTTCTGTATGAATGGTATCCCCCCCCCCCCCCAACCTTCTGTGCTGGAACTTTGTCAGGGGCTTTTTCTGTATAAATGGTATCCCCCTTCTCTGTGCTGGAAATTTCCTGATTTCTATCGCTCTCTTTGTCTCTTGGTTGATATAGTTGTGTTCCATGTCTTAAACTGCTCAGAATTTGTGTAAAACGAGGGCTGAGAATGATTTTTGAGCTGTGCATCGAGTTCACGCATTTGTGTTTTCAATGAAGTGTCTGTGATGACTGACTTGTCCATCATGAAAGTAAGAAAAATAAGATAAAAAAAAAGTTTTATTGACTGTGTGTTTTTACTCACAGGATGAATGCTGGGAATATGATTGCTCAAACTGATGGTAATAGGTTATTTTTAGAAAAAATCAACTTATTCCATTGTTTATGAGTGTTGTGTGTGTGGGTGTGTTGTGGTGTGTGAGTGGGCGTGCGCCCGTGCATGTGTATGTGTGTGTGTGTTGTGTGTGAAAATGGCAAGGTTAATTCAAAGGTACTGTTTTTTTTTTTCTGAACGTGAAGATCTGCACAATTCTAATTGATTCATAAGCCTCAAGAATGTTGTAAGTTGGATCAAGTGAGTCCAAGAAAAACAAGAGAGGCAAGGCCTTCAAGACTCACTTGTGATACACTTAAAAAAAAAAAAAAATCTAATCGTTAAAATGTGTTCTTGAAGGCCTTGCCTCTCTTGTTTATTTTTTTGTGCCCATCCCAGAGGTGCAATATTGTTTTAAACAAGATGACTGGAAAGAACTGAATTTTTCCTATTTTTATGCCTAATTTGGTGTCAACTGACAAAGTATTTGCAGAGAAAATGTCAATGTTATAGTTTACCACACACACACACACACACACACA
>NC_134895.1:11944926-11947426 GCF_041734735.1 Babylonia areolata
CGCTTGTGTTGTGTACCTACCCGAATGGATTTCTTCGACATAATTTTGCCAGAGGTTTCATTTTCAGTTTCAGAAGCTCAAGGAGGCGTCACTGCGTTCGGACAAATCCATATACGCTACACCACATCTGCCAAGCAGATACGTGACCAGCGGCGTAGCCCAACGCGCTTAGTCAGGCCTTGAGAAAAAAAAAAAGGAAAAGAAACAAAAAGGTGAATAAATAATAGACAAGCGTACATAAATAGGTAAATAAATACATAAATAGATAAATAAATAAATAAATAAATAATAATTATAATATGGAAAAGGTAGTAGTAATAATAATAATAACAATAATAAATAAATAAATAAATAAATAAATGATCAACAATGATGATAAATAAGTAAATAAATGTGAAACATGAAGACACACATTCACACATACACCCATACATGCATAACAGATATGCGCCAAACATGCAGTTTCACAGATATGAAAGCACAGTCAAATACATATAAACGTACATGAGCCCCAACACACACACACACACACACACACACACACACACACACACACACATTACCCTGCACCTCCTCTACCCCCCTCCTCCTCCACACATTCATTTCTAGGCTACGTATCGCATCTTCCACGACACACACACACACACACACACACACACACACACACACACATGAACACTTACTTGTACAAGCACACACACAGGACAACACTCTTGTTGCTATGGGTTATTTTTTCTCAGCGCGTGCTGCACACGGAACTTCGGTTTATCGTCTCATCCGAATGACTGGACGCTCGTTTCGACTTTCCAGTCAAACTTGGCAAGGAAAGGGTGAAAGCGGAATTCGCGCCCAGACTCTCACGGACTTTTTTTTTTTTTTGCTGCCCCATCATCTGCACCGTTTCAGTGGCATTACTCCCACGCCGCTCATTTAGATTCCCCCATACACGGCCACACCCGGGTTCGTCCGTCGCAGTTCCAGCGTCGGCAGTCCACAGGGAACCATCGATGTTAGGTCGCCAGGAGGCCACACACCAGAGGAGACCCTGCACTGCTGCTGAGTCACTTCGGTGGTGTTCAGTGGTGCCTGTTCTGTTTTAACGTACTTAGGACGCCACCTACTAAACCCCCTACTAACGACAATAATGGCTTAGTCGCGGAGCCAAACTGAGTGAGCGTCCCTCCCAGAGTGGAGACCGCCACCACGCCCCTCAAACAACAGCCCCCCCCATGAATCTGCCGACACTGACGACATTGACAGGACTCACCCCAAGCACGGAAATGGAGGGGGTATCGAAACTGAGGTCACCATGAGAGCAGGGCATGAAAGGCCACAGACTTTGAGACTATTTTGTTTATATTGATGACGATGAAGGAGGAGGAGGATGGCGATGATGATGACGATGTTGCTATGGAGGTCCATTTTGTTTTGGGACTGCGTGACAAGGCTGTACTCTACGCTTCCTGTCATAACGATATCCCGGCGTTAACCAGGCCCGGACTCTCACGGACTTTGTATTAGTTGACGAGCGGTCCTGTCCATTCTGGCACCTTCCGGTCAAGACATACAACGCTTTCCAATGTTTACCTCGACTCGTCAATGAACAGTATGATGGTGAAAGGTGAACGATACCCCCCGGCCCGGGTTGGACTGTCTCGCACTGTGGTGGCGGAACTGATAGAAAAGTGTAATACCAGTACTAGCCTCCACTCCCCCCTCCCTTGCACACACACACTTCCTCACCCACCCTTTTACCCAATTACACCCTGCCCCCTCTCCCTGGTACAACGTCTATCCCTCCAATGCCGTCCCCCCCCCCCACCAACCTCACCCCCACCCCCTTGAGCACCCACAAACATGCTGTGACGCATTGAAGTACACCTGACGCATCCGGAGTCACCTGACGTCATGTGACCTTTGGTTTGTCGTGCAGAACGCACGCCCCCCCCCCTCTCCCCTCCCCTCCCGTCCCCTCCCCCCTCTCCTATTTTCTACATCCGGGAGTGGCCTGTATCCGGGACACACCAGGGAAACAAATAAGTAAACAAACAAACAAACAAACGCAATTCCAGAGAAGAGTTTATGTCGACCTCCTTTAGATATCCAGTCTGCTCTTTTTCTGTCCGTCCGCCAAAGTCTTTCTCTCTGCAAAACCTAATTTACAAGTATAATTATATGACCATCACAGCGGGTTTGGAAAGAGGAATACAAGCTATGGCACTGAGGTGTTACCGCAAGATGGTGTGTGTCCATCGAGATCGATGATGACCATCGTTGTCATCCAGCTGGGGGATGGGGGGAGGGTGGTGCTGGTTTGGGGGTGGGGGTGCTCATGAATCTATCTGTGAGTGCGCAGATGGCTGAATAGTCCAATCTGCGCACGAAATGTTCGCTGACAGTTGGGGCAGACAAAAAACAGGCATACCATTGTCAGGGAGCTTGTTTGCCCGTGACTTTCTGGCCTGCCTCTTCTGAACAGCTGCAGCAGTCCTGTTGGCCT
>NC_134895.1:11959926-11964926 GCF_041734735.1 Babylonia areolata
AGAGAGAGAGAGAGAAGTTCATTTCTAGAAATCACTTTTTCTTTTACGTTGTGGAGTACCATTCTCATAAATAATCCTCAAAAATGAATTTCTCTTCTTGAGATAACAAAGTATTCTGTATTCTGAATCCGCCAAATTTCTGAGAGAAAATGGGCACGATGAGTCTGCTGTTTGTTTTAATCGACCTCTATCTATCTATCTATCTATCTATCTATCTATCTATCTATCTATCAATCTATCTATCTATTAGTTTATATGTTTGTAAATAATGTTGAAGTGGATATATTTCACAGGGTGCTTGCTTGATGCTTGATGAAAAAAACAACATTCTCTTCATTTGTTTTATTTTTTTATTATTATTGTTTTTTTGTTTTTTTGTTTTTGTTTTTTTTGTTTTTTCCATTTTGACAATGTTTAGTTGATTTCATTCCTGTTTGGTTCAATGTCTTATACATACTACTGATAACATGTGAATGCGTTGGGTTTATGCGTAAGTCAAACATCTGCTCTGGTTTATTTATTTATTTATTTATTCATTTTAGCACAATAATGTGATATAATGCACAGAGACCAGCCCCTACACTCTGGCGCTTCCTTGAACCTGAACTGAAACCCGAGATTTTTTCTTTTGAAATGTTTGATAGTGTTCAGCTAACTGCCTCAATACTTACCTTCAGACAGCGTATATATCCTAACTTTAAGTGTGTATTTGAAGTGTAAATATGACACCGAAAAGTATATTGATGAAAAATTTGTTGAACACACAGACACACACACACACACACACACACACACACACACACACACACACACACACACACACACACACGAGAAAAAATAAAAAAAGAAAGAATATTTCCTGCAGACTGACTAATGCTATGGTACAAACATTGATGAAAACGCTGACGTCTTGTGAAAATGCAATACATGTGTCGTACAGTGTAACTATCACATAGTAGTAGAGTTGAAGGCGTTTTGACATAACTGTCTCCAGATACAAGAAAAGTAAATAAAACAACGCACAATGTCGACAATTATTATATGACTCATAATAACCAACGACATAACTATAATTATTATAGTCGTACAGTCGTGGATCTTGTGACATTGTTTTGTACATTAGAATGATGTTTTATTCAACGCTGTTGTTTTACACGATAATCATGTTTTTCATGTACAGGTACCATTACCCTAATCAATGCTATAAACAACATTTTCAACGAATGCAGACTACTTTTTCAGTTTTATAGCTGATTCTTCAGTCCACTGAATGACGCTTTGCACATTGTCTCATTTTATTTATTTATTTTTAATCTATTTTGAGTTTAATGACAAATCAAACCTTTTTTTTCGACAGTTTATAGATCTATAGCTTTGGTACAGCCTTTGCACATCGACTAGCTTTGAATCTTTCTTTATTTTTATTCATTTATTTATTTATTTATTTATTTAACATTACTCAAATCAATTCGCCGTGGCCGAATGGGTAATGTACTGGACTTCTGATCCAGTGTTCACCAGTGATCGAGGTTCGAAGCTCCGTTTCGGTATGGTGTTGTGTGTCTTTGAGTTATTGCTTCATTAATTTGATTACTTGTCTGTCCCATGGAGGAAGGTGGCAGAATGGTTAAGACGCTCAGCTGCCAATACAGAGAGTCCGTGAGGGTGTGGGTTCGAATCCCGCTCTCGCCCTTTCTCCTAAGTTTGACTGGAAAATCAAACTGAGCGTCTAGTCTTTCGGATGAGACGATAAACCGAGGTCCCGTGTGCAGCACGCACTTGGCGCACTGAAAAAGAACCCATGGCAACGAGAGTGTTGTCCTCTGGCGAAATTACGTAAAATGAAATCCACTTTCATAGGTACACAAATATGTAAGCATGCACTCAAGGCCTGACTAAGCGCGTTGGGTTATGCTGCTGGTCAGGCATCTGCTCAACAGATGTGGTGTAGCGTGTATGGATTTGTCCGAACGCAGTGACGCCTCCTTGAGAAAGTGAAACTGTCCCATTGGTTTCTCTAATAATTTGTCTTATCTTACTTCATTTTATTTCTCATTTTTATTTTCCCCTTTCACGGTCCTCCTCACTAAAGCGCGATGGGTTACGCCTGCTGTTCAGGCGTCGGCTAGCTATGGGGATGTTGTGTTGTGTAGTATTTGGATTTGTCCCGAACGCAGTGACGCCTCCTCCAGGAGTTAACTGAACTGACGGGCGCTGTAGCCAAGTGGTTAAAACGTTGGACTTTCAGTCTGGGGGTTCCGGGTTCGAATCTGGGTAACAGCACCTGATTTTTTTTTTCCGTTTTCGGGGGTGTGCATGCTGGGTATGTTCTTGTTTCCATAACCCACCGAACGTTGACATGGATTACAGGATCTTTAGCGTGCGTAATTTGATCTTCTGCTTGCGTACACACACCAACGGGGTTCAGGCACTAAGCAGGTCTGCATATATGTTGACCTGGGAGATTGGAAAAAATCTCCACCCTTTACCCACCAGGCGCCGTCACCGAGATTTGAACCCGGGACCCTCAGATTGAAAGTCCAACGCTTTAACCACTCGGTTATTGCCTCTTTGGTCGTTAAGACTATGGGATCTTTAACATGAAAACCAAATCATCGCAAGGCGGTGGGGGTGGACAGTGATGCCTCGGCAAGATATGTGCCGGATGCGAAGTGAAGTCGGAGTTGAATATTGTCTGGTGTCCCCTCGCACATACTGGTGATTGTAGACATTTTGTTAAAGTGTCCATTTTCAACATTTTGAATGTTACCGAAAGGGGGTGGGTGGTGGGGGTGGGGGTTTGGGGGAGGGGGGGTGGAGGGGACGAGGGGGAACAGGGGGCGGGGGGCGGGGGGTTGTGAATGGTGAGCTGTGGAAAACCGGGTAGAAGGATGGGTAGGTTTTCAAAGATGAATATCTAGAATGAATATTCAAGAACAATGATTTCAACAAAATTACTTAATGGACTTCATAAAAGAGAAGTTCGCCAAGCTCGCATTTCTGCACAGGCGTGGTAGAGGACCCATGTCACTGAAAGGTGACCATTCACTGGTCTGTTATTCATGAACCTACTGCTCTTATTGTTGGGTGGTACGATAGGCCATATTTTCTATACATCACAGGGGGAATCCCCAGCTATTCTCAGCCCACTGTCTTTTCTGTGTTTATACCACAAGGGAATTTTGTACTCTAATTTGACTGGCGGTAAAATGGTTAACAAGATGATGAATGTAAAAAACAAAACAACAACAACAACAAACAAAAAACAAACAAACAAAACAAAACAAAAACAAAAAAAAACAAAAAACAAAAACAAACAAACAAAAAAAACAAAACAATACAAAACAAAAAAAAACCCAAAAAAAACCAACAACAAAAACAACACAACCAACAACAAAAAACGTCAAAAACATGAACGTTCCCGGCGATTCGTAATGCCACACTTTAGTGCAGTTAATCAAGGCTTCATCAAATTACGGTGAAATATTATAATCATGCTAAGCAGAGAACAGCTGGACCAGATATATGAAGATGGCAGACAGAAATTTCGGTGACGACACTTTGAGACTGCATCAGTTTTGTTGTTGTTGTTGTTGTTGTTTTTTTGTAAAAAAAAATTGTACAGGTGAAAGTGAAAATACAGCCATGGAAACTTGGAAACGAGGGGGAAAAAAGCAGTAGTTTGAAAAGACACGATGTCATTGGTAGACCATCGATGCGACATGTTATCTCTGTATGTGTTTTCGTCGGTCATGTGCCCGAATGTGGCTGGTGAGTTCAATGGGAGGCACACCCACCCACACGGTGGGCCCTTTGGGCACTGGATATATATATATATATATATAATGGACTTCATAAAAGAAGCTCGCCAAGCTCGCATTTCTGCAAAGGCGTGGTAGAGGACCCATGTCACTGAAAGGTGACCATTCACTGGTCTGTTATATATATAAATATGTGTGTGTGTGTGTGTGTGTGTGTGTGTGTGTGTGTGTGTGTGTGTGTGTTTGTGTGTGTGTGTGTGTGTACGATTTAAATATATGATATGATTTTATGAATATATATATATATATATATATATATATATATATATATATATATATTGGAGTGATAGCCTAAAGGTAACGCGTCCGCATAGGAAGCGAGAGAATCTGAGAGCTCTGGTTCGAATCCCGGCACAGTCGTCAGTGTTTTCTCCCTCTCCACTAGACCTTGAGTGGTGGTCTGGACGCTAGTCATTCGGATGAGACGATAAACTAGGTCCCGTGTGCAGCATGCACTTAGCGCACGTAAAAGAAGCCACGGCAACAAAAGGGTTGTCCGTGGCAAAATTCTGTAGAAAAATCCACTTCGATAGGCGAACCCCCCCCCCCCCCCCAAACCCCCACAAAACTGCAGGCAGGAAAAAAAACCAAAAAAACAAAAAAAGTTGGCGCTCTCAGTGTAGCGACGCGCTCTCCCTGGTGAGGGCAGCCCGAATTTCACACAGAGAAATCTATTGGGACAAAAAAGAGTAATACAATACAATAAAATATTTCCCTTTTTTTTTGGTTAAAAGCAAATGTGATGAAGCATATTTGGATCAGCGCTTAGAGTTTGGTCTCCGACCGAGGATAGGCGTTATATGAGTATCCATATCAATCAATCAATCAATCAATCAATCCACACGCTTTGACAGGTCCTTGAAACTTAAACTGAGAGTGGTGCAGATGCAGGTTCCGATGCCTTCCTGCGTTCTCTGGCACTGATGTTTCTTATTAATGACCCACCCGACTTAGAATAATATAGTTTACATTCTCGTTACCATGAACAACAGATCCAGGGATGTTTTGCAGGATATCTCATTGTGCACCGAACAGCAGAAATCATCTGACTGAAACAAAACTGCTTTTTTTTTTTTTATACCCATGGTATAAGACGTATAACATGCATCATAGTTGTCCCTACTTTGATTATCATTGCAATCATTGAGTCTCCATTTGTGTGTGTGTGTGTGTGTGTGT
>NC_134895.1:11969926-11974926 GCF_041734735.1 Babylonia areolata
AGTACAGACACATGTCCATATAGACAATGAAATCCTGCAAAGTCTACAGACAATCACTCAAAAGAAGATTACTGACGAACGACAGTTGATTTTTCAGAAACACACTGCGCTTCTTGGAGTAATAATTATGCGTGTAGATAGTTTGTATGCTCGGGCATGTGGCTTAGTTGGTTGTGTGTATTTCAGTTTTACTTTTTGTGTGTGATAAGATATATCTTATTTCTTTTATTTGTCGTATTTCATTGTAGGGGCTAACGTTTCACACACACACACACACCACACACACACACACCACACACACACACACACACACACACACACATATATATATATATATATATATTACTGGCAGGTTCTCAATGCCAGGATCATCGTGAATTCTAAAAAACAACAACATGTTTTCCATTTTAACTCTTTCCATACGAACGGCGAAAGAGACGACGTTAACAGCGTTTCACCCCAATTACCATCATCAAAATATTGCAAGCGTAAGGCTCTTATACTGAAGAGGTGAATGTTGACAAAGAATACCACAATTCTGACGACGGAAGCTAAAGGTTGGGTCATTCAGACACCCACTGGACATCCGAGGGGTCTGTGTAGAGGAGAAGAGAGGACTGGCCGTACTGAGTTAATGTAACGTATATGGTGCAGTCTTCACGCTTCGAAACCTCTTTGGAACTGAAACTGTTGGTTGTATCTGTCTGTCTGTTTACCTGTCTGTCTTTTTGTAGGTCTCTCTGTCTCTCCCTGAACAGTTTTGTCTCTCGATGCATTGAAAACAACAACAACAACAACCACCACCTTGCATGACTTTATTCCATAGTTATTATTTGTGTTGAATTTATTGCGTGTGTGTGTGTGTGTGTGTGTGTGTGTGTGTGTGTGTTGTGCGTGTGTGCGTGCGTGCGTGTGTGCGTGCGTGCGTGTGTGTGTGTGTGTGTGTGTGTGTGTGTGTGTGTGTGTGTGTGTGTGTGTGTGTGTGTGTGTGTGAAACAGCCCAAAACAATGCCCCATTTCTTCAATGTAGTCTATTCGTTTCCTGATATTACTTTGCTGGAAATATATTCGTGCCCTAAAAGCAAACTTTTTTTTTGTACTTGTCTCACAAGTTATTTTTGGCCGTACGCTCCCACCCCCTCTCTTTGCACACCCCCCCTCCCTCTGCACCCTCCCTCCCCACTTTCCCAACTGTAAAACAACACCAACAACGAATTCATCAACATAATATCGCCAAGAAACACTGGGAGACAACAATAAATTGCATTTATGATCTGAACATCTTAGAAAATGTAAGATCTCATAAGGCTACAAACATTATAATGACTTCAAAACGGCAGTTTCAGTTTCATAAGGAGGCGTCTTTGCACTCGGACAAGTCCATACACGCTACATATACACCACATCTGCTAGGCAGATGCCTGACCAGCAGCATAACCCAACGCGCTGGTCAAGCCTGGTGTACATGCATAGATAAATATTTGTATACCTATCAAAAGTGGATTTTATTTTTTAAAGGAACGATGAACGATGAACAATGAACGATGATCTTTGTAGTAGCATTTCTTGTGAAGAGAGAGACAGAGAGAGAGGGGATGAGAGAGAGTGTATGTGTGCGTGTGTGTGCGCGTGGTGTGTGTGTGCGTGGTGTGTGTGTGTGTGTGTGTGGGGGGGGGGGGGTAGATGTGCAATGCGGTTTGGCTGACTGAAATGGAGAGGCACGTAAATTTCAGTAATCTGTATATTTGTATATAGCTATTTCCATTTGGTGCCATTTAATTTATCTTGTTATTTTCTATTCATTTTATTTGTTTGTTGTTTTCTTCTTAATATGTTGGACATGTGCTGCTGCCAAAAAAAAAAGAAAATCTCTGTACCTAAGTATAGACAATAAAGTTTGTGTATTGTGTATTGTATTGTATTGATTTCTTTATTTACAGAATTTTGCCACCAGAGGACAACACTTTTGTTGCCATGGGTTCTTTTTTTCAAATGCGTCAATCGCGTGCTGCACAAGGGACCTTGGTTTAGTCAGGCCTCTAGTTCATGCATAATTATATCATATATTTGTGTACCTTTTTTTAAAATTTTTTTAAATGCACCAAGAGAATGCTGAACACGCTTTATCATTTCACCCGAATGATTGGACGCTCAGTTTGATTTTCCAGTCAAACTTGAAAAACAACAACAAACAAACAAACAAACAAACAAAAAAAAAAAACACACCACGGAATTCGAACCCTGATCCTAATGCTTGCTGCATTGGCAAAGAAGCGTCTTAACCACTCTGCCACCTTATTCCTTGGCATTTTGACGTGGTTATTATACCGTGTAAAAATACGAGTCTATTACATAAAAAAAAAAAAACAAAAGAAGAAGAAGAGGAGGAACAAAAGAAGATAAGTTTAACTCACTCACTACGGCCAGTCCTCTCTTCTCCTCTACACAGACCCCTCGGATGTCCAGTGGGTGTCTGAATGACCCAACCCTTTAGCTTCCGTCGTCAGAACTGTGGTATTCTTTGTCAACATTCACCTCTTCAGTATAAGAGCGTTCCGCTTGCAATACTTTGATGATGGTAATTGGGATGAAACGCTGTTAACGTCGTCTCTTTCGCCGTTCGTATGGAGAGAGTTAAGCTGCTTTCACAACGCGGAAAAGATCCATGCCTTAAGGATTTTCTCTTTGCGACACTTGTAGAATCTATGTGTCATATGAAGGGGGGGAAAGCTGGTTTTTATTTTATTATTTTTTTTTATAATGCTGACAAATGTAATCCAACATGAAATATTACAGTTTACTGATACATAATCATATGACAAAGAGGGCAAGGGAAATTATGTTGGCAAATTAACAGATTATGGATGAATAAATCAATGAAAAAAACAAATGAACAAATAATTTATTTATCCAATCATTTATTTAATTGTTCATGTGTTTATTTATTTATACGTCTACTTTAATTTCAAGATAAAAAAAAGAAAGAAAAAAGAGATGAAATATCCTTTCTTGTATTCATCCCTCCTCCTGTCCTTCCTTCCTTCCTTCCTTCATTCTTTCTTTCTTTCTTTCATACCTTCGTTCCTTCATACCCCATTCCCTTCCTTCTTTTTCTCTTTACATCATCCTTTCTTTCTTTCTTTCATACCTTCGTTCCTTCATACCCCATTTCTTTCCTTCTTTTTTTCTTTACATCCCCTTTCCTTCCTTCCTTCCTTCCTTTCTTTCTTTCTTTCTTTCATACCTTCGTTCCTTCATACCCCATTTCTTTCCTTCTTTTTTTCTTTACATCCCCTTTCCTTCCTTCCTTTCTTTCTTTCTTCTTTCTTTCATACCTTCGTTCCTTCATACCCCATTTCTTTCCTTCTTTTTTTCTTTACATCCCCTTTCCTTCCTTCCTTCCTTCCTTTCTTTCTTTCTTTCTTCTTTCTTTCATACCTTCGTTCCTTCATACCCCATTCCCTTCCTTCTTTTTCTCTTTACATCATCCTTCTTTCTTTCTTTCATACCTTCGTTCCTTCATACCCCATTTCTTTCCTTCTTTTTTTCTTTACATCCCCTTTCCTTCCTTCCTTCCTTCCTTTCTTTCTTTCTTTCTTTCATACCTTCGTTCCTTCATACCCCATTTCTTTCCTTCTTTTTTTCTTTACATCCCCTTTCCTTCCTTCCTTTCTTTCTTTCTTCTTTCTTTCATACCTTCGTTCCTTCATACCCCATTTCTTTCCTTCTTTTTTTCTTTACATCCCCTTTCCTTCCTTCCTTCCTTCCTTTCTTTCTTTCTTTCTTCTTTCTTTCATACCTTCGTTCCTTCATACCCCATTCCCTTCCTTCTTTTTCTCTTTACATCATCCTTTCTTTCTTTCTTTCTTTCATACCTTCGTTCCTTCATACCCCATTTCTTTCCTTCTTTTTTTCTTTACATCCCCTTTCCTTCCTTCCTTTCTTCCTTTCTTTCTTTCTTCTTTCTTTCATACCTTCGTTCCTTCATACCCCATTCCCTTCTTTCTTTTTTTCTTTACATCCTCTTTCCTTCCTTCCTTTCTTTCTTTCTTCCTTTCTTCTTTCTTTCATACCTTCGTTCCTTTATACTCCAGTTCTTTCTTTTTTTTTCTTCTTTACATCCTCCTTCTTTCCTTTCTTCCTTCTTTCTTTCTTTCACGCCTTCGTTCCTTCATGACCGTATTTCCTTCCTTCTTTTTCTTTCCTTCCTCCATTCTTTCATTCTTTATATTCACTTCCCCAGGGGGAATCCCAGACCAACGCCTCACGGGGTGGGAAGTTCTTTTGCAGCTTTTCGCATTCCACGACTGGCACACAAAGCCTATCGCATTATTGTCAGTGACATTCGTATGTGTGTGAGGCGGCGTGGGTGGTGTGGGAATTTCCACTGCGTCATGGTTGAAGTGGCGACCTTGGCATAGTTACAATGCGTCTTTCAGTTGATATGCTGCAAAGATTACGGCTGTATGACTATTGGCAATAGGGACCGTCACCACTCCCATGTACGTACCCCTTAGGAAATGGAGAAGAGAGAAAGAGAAAGAGAGAGAGAGAGAGACGACAGAGACGACGGAGAGAGAGAGAGAGAGAGAGAGAGAGAGAGAGAGAGAGAGACAGAGACAGAGAGACAGAGAGAGACAGAGAGAGAGAGAAGACGACGACGACGACGACAACCACGGAGAGAGAGAGAGAGACGACTGAGAGAGAGAGAGAGAGAGAGACAGAGAGAGACAGAGAGAGACAGAGAGAGACAGAGAGGACGGGGAGAGAGAGAGAGAGAGAGAGAGAGAGAGAGAGACAGAGACAGAGAGACAGAGAGAGACAGAGAGAGAGAGAAGACGACGACGACGACGACAACCACGGAGAGAGAGAGAGAGACGACTGAGAGAGAGAGAGAGAGAGAGACAGAGAGAGACAGAGAGAGACAGAGAGAGACAGAGAGGACGGGGAGAGAGAGAGAGAGAGAGAGAGAGAGAGAGAGAGAGAGAGACAGAGACTGA
>NC_134895.1:11984926-11997426 GCF_041734735.1 Babylonia areolata
GTAGAGGAGAAGAGAGGACTGGCCGTACTGAGTGAGTTAAACTCAACTCTACGGTGCCTGACTGAACGTGTTGGGTTCTGCTTCTGGTCAGGCATCGGCATTAGCAGAAGTCCCCTCTGGCAGTTAAGCAAACACAACATATTTTAATGCATGCACTCAAGGCCTGACTAAGCACGATGGGTTCTGCTGCTGGTCTGTCGTCTGCCTTGTAGATGTGACGTATGTGGCGTGATGGCCAAGTGGAGTGATGGCCTACAGGTAACGCGTCCGCGTAGGAAGCGAGAGAATCTGAGCGCGCTGGTTCGAATCACAGCTCAGCCGCCGATATTTTCTCCCCCTCCACTAGACCTTGAGTGGTGGTTTGGACGCTAGTCATTCGGATGAGGCGATGAACCGAGGTCCCGTGTGCAGCATGCACTTAGCGCCCGTAAAAGAACCCACGGCAACAAAAGGGTTGTCCCTGGCAAAATTCTGTGGACAAATCCACTTCGATTGGAAAAAACAAATAAAACTGCACGCAGGAAAAAAAAAAAAGAAAAAAAGGGTGGCGCTGTAGTGTAGCGACGCGGTCTCCCTGGGGAGAGTAGCCCGAATTTCACACAGAGAAATCTGTTGTGACAAAAAGAGAAATACAATACAATATAATACAATACAATACAATACAATGTTTGCGTACAATAATATTATATAGATTTGTCCAAACGCACTGACGCCTCCCTGAGAAAGTGAAAACTGAAAAAAACTTTTAAATAATACCCTCTGATAGTTACGCAAATATATATATGTACAAGCACTAAAGGTCTGATCAGACACGTTGGGTTATGCTGTTCTTCAGGCAACTGAGTAGCAGATGTGGTGTAACGTGTCTATGGATTTGTCCTAACGCAGTGACGCCCCCTTAATTTAAAAACTGAAACTGACAAACTAAGCTTGTCTGACAGGTGTTGCTACGATCGTGCCTACAGAAGAGGGGACCCCAGCAACCCATGCATGGCTCGGTGCGGGGGGTCTGTGTTCGATACCCAGGTCCAGCTGTGCTGCAGGGGTACCATCCACCCTGTGACGTCCTTCTCTGATGTGTGCTGTGGCGGGGACAGGATCTCCTCAGACACTCACCTGTGCTGTGCTGGGGGTAGGTGTGTCCGTGTGTGTCCGTGTGTGTCGTGTGTGTGTGTGTGTGTGTGTGTGTGTGTGTGTGTGTGTCGTGTGTGTGTGTGTGTGTGTGTGTGTCGTGTGTGTGTGTGTGTGTGTGTGTGTGTGTGTGTGTGTGTGTGTCCGTGTGTGTCGTGTGTGTGTGTGTGTGTGTGTGTGTGTGTGTGTGTGTTAATCACTCGTTCCATGATTGCTTCCCATGTGGACCAGGCACGAGTATTCTCCCTTGTGACCAACACACTATTCTCATTTCATTTATTCTTGCTTGGTACAGTTGCCGTTCTAAATGGAACCGTTTACGGAATCCGGAAGCATGAAAACGAACTTTTGTTCAACTGATTAGAATCAACAATTTTCCATCAGTTTTCGCTGGTTTTAGTGAAGCACATTTTTTCATGCAGTGGTCTCAGCAAAGTGAGAGCTGTATTATCAATGGTTTCTCCAGTCAATGGGAAACCATTTACAGCTTAGTCTTTTGTGAAGGACTATGACTCTCAAACTAGGAGGCAAAATTGCACTGGCTCTTAGTGCTGCAGCCTTGCTGGGCTAGCTGGCCTTTGGGAACCATCCCAACGCCGACTGTCCTAAAACCCTCTTGGCCGAGAGAGTGGGGATGTACTTGGGCAAGAAACTCTCCACTATAATCAAATTCTAGCCCAAATAGTCGGAACAGCAGTTGCCTCCTCTGCTGTTTGGTCATAGTTGGACACGACTGACTATCATATATATATATATATATATATATATATATATATATATAAGGTCTCATGTAGTGAAGGTCCTGGGGAGGTGCAGCAGGCATGTAACTGTGGAGTAGAAAGAGTTCAGATTTAACGTAAAGTGATTTTAGAAGGGGATAAAGAAAGCGGATGGAGTGTATGTTTGTATGTGTATGGGAACATGCTCGAACTGTATACAATTACAAATATGACAAGAAATGGAAATTTAGAATGGATAAGGAAATTGGGGTTGATGGAAACTAACTAAGGAATCGGGTTGATTAATCGTGAAATCAACTGACTGATTAAAACAGATAAAGAGTCAAGCGTCAGAACAGACATGTCCATCCTGCTAGTGTCAACTGCGGCGCATCAGTTCCGCCCGGAAATATCTGTCCACTGACGCAACATCTAGACTTGTCGTTTCTCTCATTCTCTCTCGCCTTGACTACTGTAACTCTCTATTGTCTGGTTTGCCTGCTTCATCCATTCAGTCCCTTCAGCGCATACAAAACTCTGCTGCCCGACTCGTCCTCAGAAAGAAAAGATCTGAGCACATCACTCCTCTTTTGCAACATCTCCACTGGCTCCCTGTCACCGAATAAAGTACAAGATCAGCACTCTATGTTATAGATGTATTCACAAATCTGCCCCTTCATATCTCTGCGGCTGCCTTCACCTCTACACTCCATCTCGCTCACTACAATCGGCTTCGGATCCACTCTGTTTACGCATACCCAGATTCAAACACTCGACTGTTGGCCGACGTTCTTTCTCTGTCTCTGAACAATGCAATTGGAATGAACTTCCTCTTTCGCTTCGTCAAGTCTCCACACTCAGCTCTTTCAAGTCTGGCCTTGAAACCCACCTCTTCCCAAAATAGCCTCCCTTCCCTGCCTCTTCCTTGTCTTCAGTTTCTACAGTTGTTGCCATGAAGAAGGCGAAAAAGAAAACTCATCACTACTGCTACTGTTATTGTTGTTGCTTGTCGTCGCTGTTATTGTTGTTGTTATTCTTCTTCTTCGTCCTCTTCTTCTTCTTCCTATCATTATAATTATATAATTATCATTATTACTCTTCGTACGTTGTTGATGATGTTGATGGTGGTGGTAACGTTGTGGATGTTTTATGTTGATGATGATTACAGTCCCCATGCCCAGACAGCGCGCATATGGGTGTTGCCGGCGCACCACGCCCACGCCCTTTTTGCGGCACTACATGAGCTGTAGACGCGGGGGCGTGAGGCGGAAGGTCAGAGGTCAGTTCCGGTCACGTGACGTGTGTGGCGCTCTGCCCACGTGGTCAGCCCATTGGCCGGCCCCGAGTCTGCTGGACGTCAACAACTCTGGTCAGTGCTTCACAGGCACACAGACACAGACACAGACACACAGACACGCGCACACACACAGACACGCACGCACACACACACACACACACACACACACACACACACACACACAGAGGCGCGCGCGCACACACCGTCATACACACAAATACACACGACATGACACACTAATATCACTCAAAGTGAAAAGAGGTTAAATCAAAGAAAGAACACAACACAACACAACACACACACACACACGCACATACACACACACACACACACACACACACACACAAATGCGCACAACACACACACAAACGTGCGCACATGCAACCCCCTCCCCCCCACACACGCACGCACGCACGCACACACACACACACACACAGACAGACAGACAGACACACACACACTGACGCGCGCGCGCACACACACACACACACACACACATGTGCACAACACACACATAAATGTGCGCAAGCACGCACACACACACACACACACACACACACACACACACACACACACGAAAGCATTGACACATTTCAACATAAAAAAACAAACAAACTGAGAGTACAGTCTCACCACAAGTCATCGTAATAATATATGTCTGGCTTCAACGAACAATCCATACTTCAAGTTTAAGTGCTTTAAATAATGAATTAATTGGTTGATTGGACTTTTCCAGCACTTCACGTCGAAGGGCAAGTCAGCCACATCCACCGGAACTCCCAAGACTCCTTACGTCTGACCTTGAACCTGGTACGCTTCATCCAATCGCCTTCCTCAGACGGACACGCACCTTGCACGGACAGCCAGACTCTTCACCTTCTCGTCAGTCTGAGCCACGCAACGGGAAAGGGGAAAAAGTGTCGCGGGAGGCAACTGCAGCGGTATCTGCGACACAGAGTACTGCACGTGTTCTTCCCCTTGGATGCGTTCTCTTGCAGCAGCGGCGGTGAACCCGTCGTCAGCGTTCCCACCAGGAGCGGGAAGCATCTAATCTTGTTGTCGTCGTCTTCTTCTGAAGATTAGATGCCTTTGTTTGTTTTCTGGGCGTTGTCCTCTGTCACTCCGTTACACACCTCTGTTTTCTTTGTTCATGGACGCATGTGATTTTAGTATTAAAAAAAAAAAGAAAAGAAAAAAAGAAAAAGAGAAAGAAAAAAAAAAGGTTCTGTCTGTCTCCACAGAGACAACTAACAAGAAAACGTTGTCTTACCTAACAAAAATGTAAAGTTACCTATGCGTTTACAGAATCTCTATGCCCTTTCTGTGGGTCTGTGTCTTTCTGTCATCATGTCATTTCCTTTTGTGGGGGAGGGGGGGGGGGGTGGTGGTAAAGGGTTAGCATGAGACTTCCATAGCTTTGAACCTGGTTGACTATAGCAGCCTTCAGCTCAGTAGGCTACCACACCATGCTTGGTACTATTATATCTGTCTGTCTGTCTGTCTGTCTCTCTCTATATATAACATGGCGATAGCACAGCTAGTTTGGTTTTTTTGTTTTTGTTTTTGGGCTGCTGTTTACAACCACTTTGAAAACATTCGTAAATTTCTTATCGATTTTGAAAAAGCCTTTGACTAGCTATCAGTGTAACTGATATGGCCAGTCCCTTGCTTAAAAAAAAGGAAAGAATAAAAAGGAAAGAAAAAGGAAACTATGATAAAGATAAACAAGAAAGCACTGTAAAATGCGTGCCTGACGACGCTAAAGCTAAGGTCAGGAGTGAAGCGGAATTTTGGAACCATGTCAAATGCAAACAAGGGTCTAGCAAGGTGACGTTTACAGGCCTGCTCTGTTTTATCTGATTTTATTTTTATTCATTTATTCATCAGTGAAATAGTTGTTGAAGTGCTGGCAAAAGATAGACACGATATGGTGGTTTCAGTGGGGGATGCACGGCAGCGATTGATTGATTGACTGATTAATATAGATACTTATACAGCGCCTATCCTCGCTCGGAGACCAAGCTCTAAGCGCTTTACAAACACGGGGTCATTTGCACAACAGGCTGCCTACCTGGGTTGAGCCGGCTGACGGCTGCGATTATGTGCTCATCATTCGTTTCCTGTGTCATTCAATCAGATTTCAGGCACGCACACATACACATTCAGACAGACATGCACATTTTATGTGTATGATAATTTTTATTTATTTTCCCCCGCCATGTTGGCAGCCATACTCCGTTTTCACACTCAGCGATAGTGGGGGTAAGGGTAGAAGCATGTGCTTTGTCAGTGTCTGCTTGGTATGTTTGTCTCTCTGTTTTCCTCACTTGCCTGATTTTTTAATTTCTTTTTCAGTTTCTTGAGATCTTTTAATGATTGTTTTATACTACTTTTTTTCAGATATTCATTGATCTTCTCTTCTTCCATAAAACGAGATGAATGAAGCAATGCTTTCGTAATATTTTGTTTTGTAAAAACTGTTTTCTGTGTTGATGTTTAAAACAAAAAAAAAAATTTCGATATGCAATCCATATTTACGTATGTTCAATTTTCGACTGCTTTAAGGCTTTAAATCCATATGCTCCTCTGTGTTCATGTTGATATTGTTATTGATAAAATGACATTAATTTTTCACACTCTTTAAAGTTCTGACACATTGGAAATGGTTACCCTTATTTTGCAATAGCTTATCTGTTGTGATGGCAGCTTCTTAATTAACATTTGAGTCCTGTTTAATGCATTATTTATTGATATACAATTCATTATCGTCCCTTTTTTTTTAGTTGACCTTTTGTTGAATGTAACTGCATGGTATACATTCCATCCTGGTATTTGTTATTATTTGTTATTATTATTATTATTATTTTTTAATAATAATTATTTATTTATTTATTTATTTATTTGTGTAAGCTTATCTATTATTTATTCACCTTTTTCTTTTTCTTTTATTTCTTTTTTTTACATTATAATTATTATTTATTTATTTATTTATTTATTTATTTATTTGAGTAAGCTTATCTATTATTTATTCACCTTTTTCTTTTTCTTTTATTTCTTTATTTCTTTTTTTTTTTTTACATTATAATTATTATTTATTTATCTATTTATTTGTGTAAGCTTATCTATTATTTATTTACCTTTTTCTTTTTCTTTTATTTCTTTTTTTTCTTTTTTTTTACATTATAATTATTATTTATTTATTTATTTGAGTAAGCTTATCTATTATTTATTCACCTTTTTTTTCCCCCTCAAGGACTGACTAAGCGCGTTGGGTTACGCTGCTGGTCAGGCATCTGCTTGGCAGATGTGGTGTAGCGTATATGGATTTGTCCGAACGCAGTGACGCCTCCTTGAGCTACTGAAACTGAAACTATTATGTTATACTTTGTGATAGTTTTCAGCATTGTGGTATTGTTGTTATTAAGTATTGTGATATGAAATATACATTATTTAGCAATTGCAATGTGTGATTATGTGAGGGTGGTGTGCTGGATACGACGATTTTTGTGTGTGTTTGAACATACATCACTGATTGGTTGGACGACTGTGCATGGCTAAATGGACTCAAATGAAAGTTTTTCATTTACGAGTTTAAATGCATGTTTTTTGTCGTTGGTTATATATATATATATATATATATTGCGCTTTCCAGTGCAAATGAGCTTGTCTCACATGGAAAGGTGCTATAGATTATTATTATTATTATTATTATTATTAGTAGTAGTAGTAGTAGTAGTAGTAGTAGTATACTTGTTGTTTGTGTTGTTGTTATTGTTGGTGTTGTTGGTGTTGCGTGTCATGATACGTGGCGAACAGCCATTGGATATTTTAAAATGCTTAGCTTTTTTCTAATTGGTCGGAATGTGTGTGTGTGTGTGTGTGTGTGTGTGTGTGTGTGTGTGTGCGAGTGCGCGCGCGTGTGTGTGTGCGTGCATGACATGACATGACGAGAGAGAGAGAGAGAGAGAGAGAGAGAGAGAGAGAGCATGCGATGCGTTAGTATGCACTTGTGTTTCATGATTTTATCAACGAATTTTTGATTACTTTCTTTCTTCAAAAAGTTTTGCATGCATTTACAGAATCTTCATATCTCCCAGACAGAAGAACGTTTTGAGCAGTTCTATAAATGTGATACTCAAGGGAGAGAAAAGTTCAGAAAGTATTTTTCCTTAAAGGGCGTTATGCCTGTGGTCGCAGACTGCATTAATACCATGTTGATTATTTTATTTATACTTACGAATTAAGAACGCTGAACAATGTCAACTCTTGCGACACATGTACTTGCTTGAATATTTAAAGAGATCGCATAGAATCAAGTTGACATAACCTAAGAATCGGAAGGAGAAATTGGGTATAATGATTTGTCACGAAAAGATGTCACACCTGCTTCATATGTACTAAAAGCAACAACTAAATGCATGACGTTAAGAAAGCAACCAAGTAGAAAGAACGATTCATGACATAATTATCAGCGATGCTAGAATGTTCATGATGTTTTCACTGATGTCAGTAAAATTGAATGGTAGCATGTTTGCTGAAAAATTGTGGAACTTACAGCTGACTTTGGTATCAGTTTTGTATTCCTGCATCTTGTTTAGATTTTTTGTTTCGTCAGAACTAAAACAAGCATGTCTTTTTTTTAGACTGGTATGTTGACCAGTGGGTTGTATTTGTTCATGTCACCGTTATTGTCAGTCGCTGTTGTTGTTGTTGTTGTCGTCATCATCGTCATCGTCGTCCTCTGCACTTTGTCGTACGTTGATTTATTAACTCATCCATATATGCACTTTAATTTTCCTTCTTTTTTTTTGGATTTTTCTAAATTATTGACATAAAAATCAGACATTAAATACTACAAATATACAACCACCAATAGACAAGAGCACTTGGAAGAGGGGAGAGAACGCAGACGGCAGAGGACAGGATCCGTACCCTCTGAGCCAGGCGCCGATGTTCACATGCGACAACTGCAACAGAGCCTGCCGATCCAGAATCGGACTGTACAGCCACAGCAGGCGCTGCAACTCAACAACCTGACTGAACCAGGCGCAGAGTTCCATTGTCTCCCGAAACAGACGGACGTCAACAACAGCCACATAACGTCTTCAGACTGTAATGGTGACGAGCAGGCTATCATTGCTGCTATTGGTATTAACATCAGTTTGGTTTGTTACTGCTGAACTATGTTGTTCACCCATGTATTCGCTCAACAATTATAGAATCACCTGACTTCTCACAATTATTTGCAGTCTATCTTTTAACATGACTATTACTGTCACCATAATTAGCATAATTACTACCACCACCATCATCATCATTATCATCATCACCATCTTCTTCTTTATTAATCTTTGAAAAATCATTGATGAGCGGCAGAAAAAAAAACAATAATCACTAGTCACTATCAATATGATTTCCTCGTTGTGTATTGATCAATCAATCAGTCAACCAAAATAACAGTACATATAAACCAACGAAGTGCTGAAGAAAAAAGTATGGAATCACAATGACAGTAAATGATAAGCAAACAAAACAATTTAGGGAAAAAAAACAAAAACAAAAACAAAAACAAATTTGATCGAAAAAGGAGAGCACATAGAAAAAACGCCCTTCACGGATTGTGGACTGAGAGGAGGATGTGGGTACCTCACGAGAAGTCAAGAACTGGTATCATTATTGATTTAATTATCGTAGTGGTAATTTGCCTGTCTCACGTCAAGAGAGAGGCTTCCTGGTCAAAACGAAACGTGGCTGCAGCTCAAAAGTTAGGACTGGGATCATGCAGTTGATGGTAATGCCCTTTACTGCAGACTCTTTGAGAGAATTGCTTGAATTCTTCCTGGACAACTTTGCAACTACAGACAGACACACACACACACACACACATTCGCGCACACATGTTATTGTTTGGGCGAATTTAGCGATGATAATTCCTAGGTTCATGTCAGTCGATTTGATTCGAATTTACTGACTCACTGTCGTATGTGTGTGTGTGTGTGTGTGTGTGTGTGTGTGTGTGTATGTATGTGACAGAGAGAAAGAGAGAGAGAGAGAGAGAGAGAGAGAGAGAGAGAGAGGGGGGGGGGGGAGAGGGAGGGGAGTCAACATTGCTTTACAAATTTCTTTGTTCTGACGATTGTTTCATTATTCTTTTTTTTTTTTTTTTAAGATAAGATAAGATAAGAATAACTTTATTATCTCCAACTGGAGAAATTTGGTCAGGTGCATTATCACAACATAGACAAGTAAACAACATGGGGACCATAACTGTAAAAGCCAACAACAGCCCCAACAAATATTACGAAGATACAAATGTAAAAAATATCACATACATCGTTTCATACATACATCCACACACTGCAGGTAATAACTAGTATTCTTAATGTAAAAACAGAAAGAATTAAGAAACATTATTTGAATATAATTATAAACATAGCCTACTATACTGCACATTGATTATAATAGACAGATAAGATAAGAATAAAGATGAATTGCGGAAAACCACAACCAGATAATCAGCACACACCCGCACCGAATCCCCCCCCCACCCCCCACCCCCCACCCCACACACATGTGAGTTTCTAAATTGTGAACCACGATACAACTGAGAGCACGCTTTTAATAATATTATTATCATTATTGGTTATTGTTTTGCTCAATGTGGCAGTACCTGAAACCTCACTCTGCTGTATAACGTGCATTTTTTTTTTTTTTATATATATGTATTATGCATATATTGAACTCATATCCTTGTTTTTCAATGAGGTGCCGAGACAATTATTATCATTATTATTGTTATAATCATTTTTAATCATATCACTTGAATGTGTTTCTTCTTCACAAATTGTCTTTCCTTTTATACTTGCTTGATATCACGCGTGTATGTTTCCTTACCGGAGAAGAAACTACAGCATATCCATCTGATAGGTATCTGACGAATCTCACCCGTGAGACGAATTCCGAGTCATGTCAGAACGTCAGACATGACAAACGTGTATCTCTCTCTATCAGACAAGGATTGAACGGGTGCAATGTAAACCATGTTTTAGTCACTTTCTTATCGGGGGAGGGGGCGGGGTGTGTGTGTGTGTGTGGGGGGGGGGGGGGGGGGGGGGGGGGGGGGGGGGGGGGCGGGGAGACGTGTAGGCGAGAGATGGGGGTTTGTTTACTCTTTTCCCGTCATCTTATATAATATATCTATTTTTTTAAATCAAGCCTTGTGTGTATTATTTAAAGGAGGGTTATTTACCTGCAGTTATATTATCTCCCCTTCTCACGCGTTCAATAGAAATAATTATGAACAACAAACTTTATCACAGTAACAGCAATAGTAGCCAATAATGAATCCGAATGATATTTCGATCTTTGCTTCTTTCGTTTGTGTATCTTAAAACACAAAAAAGGAAACAACAACAACAACAACAAAAAAACAACAACAAAAAAAAACCGCAAGGGAAGTAATTATACGTGCAGTAACCTCCCTTGGATCTTGCCGCCTGAGAGAGCATTATCTTCTAGGTTGACCAAACAGTTGTATCGAATAACTGACCAGGGAGATTTAATAAGACTGACGAACTTTAGATCATGACGTGACAAAGACCACTGAATTAAACACTTCGAATGAATAGCATTGAGCGTGAGTTGTACTGTTTTTTTTTTTAATTTTAAATTATTTTTAAATTTATTATTATTATTATTATTATTATTATTATTTATTTTTATTTTTTATTTTTTTATTTTTTTTTTTACCAAACTAACTGTTTTCAGAACGGGAGGATAGTGTTATTGTTTGGTATTTGAAATTTCTTGACGTGGCATATTGCTCAAAGATGTTATTCTATGTCCATGTGTGATTTGAATATTATTATGCCCCTCCTCTTCCTCTTTCTCTTCCCCATTAAATCCTGTTTGTCTGTCTGTCTGTCTGTCTGTCTGTCCGTCTCTGTCTCCATTCTATCACTTTATCTCTGTGTCTCTGCTTGTCATTTTGTTTGTCTTTTTGTGTGTCTCTGTCTCAATATCTCCCTGTCTTTACAACTCTGTCTCTTTGTCTTTCTGCTTCCACCCCCCCCCCCCTCTCTTTCTCTCACCTCTCTCTCTCCCCTCTCTCTCTTTTCCTCAGAAAATGAAATTAATTTTATTCAATTCAGTTTCTCTCTCTCTCTCTCTCTCTCTTGTTGCTCCAACTATTTAAATGGTGTTATATCTATTACTGTTTTTTGTAACATGTGCATGCTTATTTTAGTCTCATTTTTTTGTGTGTTTTATATTTTCAGTTAACTTTTTTTTTTTTTTATAATTTCATTTTAGTCATTGATCATTATCTTGACATGTGTTAATTTTCATTTTGTGTACCTCTCTGTCTGTCTGTCTGTCTCTCTATCTCTCTCTCTCTCACTCACTCTCTTTCTTTCTCTGTCTGTCCCCTTATATCTCCCTCCTTTCATTCTCCTCTATTTAGTGTTGTAAATGTCAAATTACCATTTACTGATGTATCCATGACTATAATATTCATGCTGTACTGATATAATGTTTTACATTTATTCGCTTATTTATCACCATTGTTGTCTTATTTATTTATTTATTTATATTTTATTATTATCATTTTATTAGTATTACTAATATTATTACTACTACCTTTTTCTATATTATAATTATTATTTATTTATTTATTTATTTATGCAAGCTTACCTATTATTTATTCCCCCGTTTTTTTTTTGTTTTTTTTTGTTTTTGTTTTTCTCAAGGCCTGACTAAGCGCGTTGGGTTACGCTGCTGGTCAGGCATCTGCTTGGCTTGGCAGATGTGGTGTAGCGTATATGGTTTTGTCCGAACGCAGTGACGCCTCCTTGAGCTACTGAAACTGAAACTGAAACTGTACTGATATAATGATTCCCCCCCCCCTTTGTTTATGTTACTGTTTCGCCTTCGAGGGCTGCATTAAAAAAGAAAAAAAAGAAAAAAGAAAAAAAAAGAAGAAGAAAAAAAAAGAGATCATTATTTTGCTCACTGTATTACCCTCAGAAAATAAAATTTATTCAATTTATTTATTCTTTATGTCTCTATGCCTTTCTGTCTCTGCCTCTGCCTGTCTGTCTCTGTTTCTGTCACTGTGTCTGTCTGTCTATCTCTGTATCTGTCTGTCTCTGTGTCTGTCTCTATATCTCTCTTGTCAGTTTTTGTCCTTTGCTGTACCTGTTTTGTCGATCTACCTTTACCACGTAGTTTCGTTGTTCTTCTTGCTAATAGTGTTGTAAAGAAATAATAGTGATTTTTGACTCACTTGTGTAAACTAAAGTGAGTCTATGTTTTAACCCGGTGTTCGGTTGTCTGTGTGTGTCTGTGTGTATGTG
>NC_134895.1:11999926-12002426 GCF_041734735.1 Babylonia areolata
TTATATGGTGCTGTGTTGTATTGTATTGTATTGTATTGTACTGTATTATATGGTGCTGTATTGTATTGTGCTGTATTGTATTGTATTGTATTGTATTGTATTGTATTGTATTGTATTGTACTGATTTGTGTTGCGTTGCGTTGCGTTGTGCTGTGCGTGCTGTGTTGTGCTGCGTTGTATTGTATAGTATTGTATTGTATTGTACTGTATTGTATTGCATTGAAATGCATTGTATTGCAATTGCATTGTATTCTATTGCATTGCGTTGAATTGCGTTTACATTGTGTTGTATTGTGTGTTGTATTGTATTGTGTTATATTGTATTGTATTGCATTGTATTGCATTGCAATTGCATTGTATTGCATTGTAATGCGTTGCATTGCGTTATATTGTATTGTATTGTATTGTGTTGTATTGCCACAACACATTTCCCAGTGTCAAATTCAGGCTGCCCTCCCCCCAGGCGGGAAAAAGCACATCGCCACAGTGCAGCGCCACTCACACTTCCTCCTTCCTTTCTTGTTTTTTTTTTTTTGTCTGTCTGCGAGCGCCAGTATTTGTCTTACTATCAAAGAGAATCTTCATACCACATACTTTTTGTTGTTGTTGTTGTTGTTTATTTGCCAGGGACAACCTTTTTTGTTGCTGTTGCCGTGGGTTCCTTTACGACGCGCTAAGTGCATAATGCAGAAAACATGTCGGTTTATTGAGAGAGAGAGAGAGAGAGAGAGAGAGAGAGAGAGAGATGGGCATTAATCATGTTACCCTTGGAACAGCCAACAAAAGCAGAGTTGTCTTTCCTACAGCGCCGTGACATATTGCCAGGTCGCCCATCACACGTCTCTTCTCCACGCCCCTCCACCGCCCCTCCTCAGCCTCTCTGTCGGTCTGTCTGTCTGTCTCTGTCTGTGTGTGTCTGTCTCTCACTTTATTCTAAATTATTCTTTTCCTTTTTTCTCACTTCACATTATTTTTCTTCTGGATATTCTTCGATAACAATGGTTCAGTTTTGAAATGTATTAGACACGCTTCATCAGAGCGCCAGGGAAGACCAATATATGTATACATAATTTATATTTGAAAAAAAAGAGAAGATTTTCATGATGAAACTAGATAGTGCCGCTGAAGCCAGTGTGATGAAGTGGCACAGTTCTCTCCAGTCTGGTCATCAAGGGTTTGAAATTATCCCAAGTTCTGTGGCCATTCACACCCTGCTCTCACGGTGACTTAGTTTCAATACCTTCACCTTCCGTACTTGGGGTGTATGAGTCTAGTCACATTCTTCAGTGTCGACATATTCATGGAGGACAGTCGTTAGAGGGACG
This sequence comes from Babylonia areolata, assembly GCF_041734735.1. Lineage (NCBI taxonomy): Eukaryota > Metazoa > Mollusca > Gastropoda > Neogastropoda > Buccinidae > Babylonia > Babylonia areolata. The sequence goes on from NC_134895.1 coordinate 12,001,252, forward strand.
TGGTAGTGGTCTCCACTCTTGGGGAGACGTTCACTCAGTCTGGCTCCACGACTAAACGATTATTGTCATTAGTAGAGAGCTTATGTGGTATGGGTGGTGCCCTAAGTACGATAGAAATCAGAACAACAGGCATTACTGAAATCCGCCAAAGTGACTCAGTTGCAGTGCAGGGTCTCCTCTGGTGTGCAGCCTCCTGGCGACCTAATATCGATAGCTTCCTGTGAACTGACCGCCGCTGGGACTGCTACAGACGAACCAAGGCGTGGCTGTGTGTGAGGGACTCGGAATGAGCAGTGTGGGAATAATGTCACTGAAACGGTGCGGATGATGGTACAGCAGAAAAAAGGGGTATTTTTTTAGTTTGTGGATGACATCCTGTGTCACTGATGGATGCAAAAACCAAAGTAGCGGTACTCCATAGGTTCACACGTCCATTTTAATCTCTCTCTCTCTCTCTCTTTGTGACGTTTCACAAACAGTACCCATTAAACGCCGACACAACACAGCATGTGACAACAATGGCTCCCCCTGATTGGATGGCTATGATCCGGGCACCCCTGAGACAGCGACCGGTGACGAAGTCTGTGTTACGGACGTTTCCACTCAGTTTCTGTCCACACCGCTCTTTGAAGTCCGCCATGTATATCGACAGTCAACTCCACCACAGAAAAAAGGTCGTGATACGTTGTAATGGCTGGGCAAAGTTTACGTGCAAAACATCGATTCCCCAAATGCTCTGATGCTCAAAAGTATTGGGTAGTATCCAGCCTTCGGTCTCAGGAGACTGTAGAGTCGTGCTTTTTGGACGATGCCTCTGGCGGCAGCGTCGGTTGAGTGCAGGTTACATCGTAGTGAAGAGATATAATGGATATATCGCTGTCAAATATCTCAGCTGGGGGTTGGGATGGGGGTGAGAATGAAGAGGGAAGGTGCAACAGAAGATACGTTGGCAAGACAAGTGTAGCAGGAAGAGGAAGAGTAGAAGGAGGAGGAGGAGGAGGAGGAGGAGGAAGATGGATGGAGGAGGAGCAGGAGGAAGAGGAAGAGAGGAAGGATGAGGAGGAAGGGGAGAAGGAGGAGGAGGAAGAGGAGGAGGAGGAAGAGGAGAAAGAGGAGGAGGAAGAGGAGGAGAAGGAAGAGGAGGAGGAGGAGGAAGAGGAGGAGGAGGAGTAAGA
>NC_134895.1:12007426-12012426 GCF_041734735.1 Babylonia areolata
TACAATGAAATGCTTCACTTGATTTGAAACAATAAATCTAGAAAAAGAGCAAACTTTTAAAAACTGAATGAAAATCCATACATGAAACGGCGTTACTTAACATCATTGAAATTTGAACAAGATAATTCAGAGCCAAAAGGATGGCTGCCAACTCACATGTAAAAATCAAATGACCCCTTTCCCGAATGGTACGATATGTTCTGTTTTGATGCTAGGAATCATAAAAGCACACCCAGCACAGCTATCATCCTAAACCGAACCATCAAAAAGTAAACTTTTGAATTATTAAGTGTTTCTTCTAAAACAATTCTGACAGACGCTGCTATTATGTGTCTAGAGCCATATGCTGACGTCATCAGCATAACGTTTTGTTAGCTTGGTAGATGATGAAAAACATGTTTTTAAAAAATCATAAAGCATAATGTTGAACAATAGTGGAGGAATTATGGAACCCTGCCGGATTCCAATATTTATAGGCCTACAGTTTGACAAATTTACATCCACTTTCGCCACGATATGTCTATCACTTAAAAAGGATTTAACATAGTTAGAAACATGACCAGACATACCATTAATTTTTGTTTCTGCTAAAACAACAGTCTGCAATGCCACACTCAGTTATAAGCTGTAGTCAGATAGAAGGACGCAAGGATATTTTTCCGCTTAGAAATGTGTGTGTGTGTGTGTGTGTGTGTGTGTGTGTGTGTTCTTTCGCGCTCCAGTAAAATGTGTTTTGACTTTCACTTTCAAGTTATATCAGGTTTTAACACAACGCATTCAGTGCCCGAGTGAGTGTATGCGTATGTACATTTTTGTGCATATAGGTATCTGTGCGTGAATCGAGCGTGTGTGTTTGTGTGTGTGGGGGGATGTGTGTGTGTGTGTGTGTGTGTGTGTGTGTGTGTGTGTGCGCGCGCGCGCGTGTGTGCGTGTGTGTGTGTTGGGACAGGCAGGCGGAATGAAGCACTATAGCTCAGTGACACTGCACAGACTGGCAGAGTTTAAGGCCAAGAATCTCCTGCCAGAGAGCAGAGTCATCTGTCAACATTCTCGGCATCGTGGCTGCTCTTTATCACATGTACATGCGGAGCCACCCACACACCAACACAGCCACGCACCCACTCGCCACGCCCACCCCATGCGCTAGGGTTTTGTTGTTGTTTTTCCCTTGGTGTGTGTGTGTGTGTGTGTGTGTGTGTGTGTGTGTGTGTGTGTGTGTGTGCGTGTGTGTGTTACTCGCTTCTGTTCCGTACAGATGTGAGCGATGTTGTGTCTCTCAGTTTGACGCTGTGTTATACTCGTACATTATACATGTATTAAGTATTAAGTATAACTACATTTATATGCGTACATGTTTGTGTGTCTCTTAGAACAACGGCAGATGTGTAAGTCGGCCAAAGTGTTAATATCTTCACCGTTGGAAAATAAAGATTTACAAGTTCATTCATTCACCCCCTGTGCCCCTCCCCCCACAACCCCCCGAGATATACTTCTTCATGTCTCAATCATTATCTTCAAGGCTGTAAGGTCGACTCTGTGGAAAACATTGAGTGTCCGGAGAGCACACTTTGTGGGGGAGCAGATGGATTTTTTTTTTTTCTGTTTGCTTTCCTTTTCGTTATCCTGCAGCTTGTGTGTGAGTGTGAGTGAATGAGTGAGTGTGTGTGTGTGTGTGTGTGTGTGTGTGTGTGTGTGTGTGTGTGTGTGTGTGTGTGTGTGTGTGTGCGCGCGCGTGGCAGTCCCAAGGGGCGATAAATCAGCACAGAAGTGAAATGGGCCAAGTGTCAGGTTCAGGGTTATCTCCCGTACAAGCGGCAGTGGTTGAATTCAGGACAGTTTCTGTCAAGAACGAGGGGAAGACAGGGCATCAGTTGTCACATATCTGTCAGGGTATTGAATGCACTTACGTTTTAGTTTTAGTTTTTTTTTTCTTGTTTTTTTCTGAAAGCGTTTTCGGCTGTTGATCAGAGTCGGCGTTTTCGGCCTATCTGTGTGGATGTAAGGTAGGTGCTAAGATCATTTTCCATCTTTCTGTTAATTCCAGCCTCCCGTCTCCCTGTCTCTACTACTACTACTGCTACTACTACTACTACTACTACTACTACTGCTGTTGCTGCTGCCGGCGTCTCTACAACCAATACCCCTTACATACAACAATATATAAGTCTGTGTCACACACGTTTCTTTTTTTTTTCTTTTAGTGCCGGCAGCAGCAACAACAACAATAACAGCAACAACAAAACGCCTGTATTGAATGGAATATGGCAGAGATTACCCCATGGTCAACTGAGGTCAAGGCCATGAAAGACTCAAATTTCACCCCCCACCCCCCACCCCCACCCCACCTGAACCTCTCCCCTCGGGGAAATGATGGAAATTGACACGGACAGAGTTGAGGGAGGGTGGAGGTGGACAGGAGGGGAGGTAAGGGGGTGGGGGAGTGGAGGGGGTGGGTGGGTGATTGTGTCGAGGGCTGAATACCTCACGACCATAATCCCACCTGTCCCATTACTGAATGCAGTGGGATCATGTTATCAACTGACTGATGTTCGGCACACAGACAGACAGACAGACACAAACACACACACATACACGCGGACGCACACACTGACGCACACACACATGCACACTCACACACTAATACACATGCGCGCACGCACACACGTAATCACACACACACACACACACACACACACACACACACACACACACACACACACACACACACACACACACACACACTGACATGCTCTGAACTACTTAGTGAGCCATCAAATAGTTTTCTTGAAAATAGCATTCTTTGTTGATTCCAAATAAGTACTTTATGCTTTAGAATTATTTAGCCTTGAAACAAGATCTGACTTAGTTATTGAGGCAAATCATTTGGTACATTGCGCGCGCGTACGTGTGTGTGTGTGTAATGTGTGAAGTGTGTGTGTGTGTGTGTGTGTGTGTGTCTGTGTCTGTGTCTGTATGAGTATGTATGTGTGTGTCAGTGCGTGTGTCAGTGTGTGTGTGTGCGTGTGTGTGTGTGGGTGCGTGCGTATTTTGTGCGCGTGCGTGTGTTCGTTCGTGCGTGCATTTTCCAAGTCCATGTAAATCCCACCGTACAAAGTAGCGCTCATATCAGGGAAAGAAAGCCCTTGATGGGAGAGAGAGGGAGAGGGACTGAGAGAAAAGAGATTAGCTGGTGCCAGTTGATAACACGGACATGGGGTGGATGACTGGGTTGGGTACAGGGAGAAGAATGGGGTAGTGTAGTGTAGTGAAGGAGAGAGAGAGAGAGAGAGAGAGAGGAGGGGGTGTGGGGGAGGGGGGGAGGGAGAGAGACTGATAGAGGGAAGAGAGAGAGAGAGAGAGAGAGAGAGAGAGAGAGAGAGACAGACAGACAGAGAGAGAGAGAGAACGAGAGACAGACATACAGAAAGAGTGGGGAGAGAGAGAGGAGGGGAGGGAGAGAGACTGATAGAGGGAAGAGAAAGAAAGAAAGAGAGAGAGAGAGAGAGAGAGAGAGAGACACACAGAGAGAGACAGACAGACAGCGAGAGAGAGAGACAGACAGAGAGAGAAAGAGAACGAGAGACAGACATACAGAAAGAGTGGGGAGAGAGAGAGGAGGGGAGGGAGAGAGACTGATAGAGGGAAGAGAAAGAAAGAAAGAGAGAGAGAGAGAGAGAAGGAAGAGAGTGAGAGACAGAGAGAGAGAGAGACAGACATACAGAAAGAGGCGGGGGAGAGAGAGAAAGAGGAGGGGGTGTGGGGGAGGGGGAAGGGAGAGAGACTGGTAGAGGGAAGAGAGAGAGAGAGAGAGAGAGAGAGAGAGAGAGAGAGAGAGAGAGAGAGAGAGACAGAGACAGACAGATAGAAGGAAGAGAGAGAGAGACGAAGAGGGAGTGAGCGAAAGAAAGAAAGAGAGAGAGAGAGAGAGAGAGAGAGACATACAGAAAGAGGCGGGAGAGAGAGGGGGGGGAGAGACTGATAGCTGGAAGAGAGAGAGAGAGAGAAGGAAGAGAGTGAAAGACAGAGAGAGAGAGAGAGAGAGAGAGAGAGACAGAGAGAGAAAGAGAACGAGAGACAGACATACAGAAAGAGTGGGGAGAGAGAGAGGAGGGGAGGGAGAGAGACTGATAGAGGGAAGAGAAAGAAAGAAAGAGAGAGAGAGAGAGAGAGAGAGAGAGAAGGAAGAGAGTGAGAGACAGACAGAGAGAGAGACAGACAGACAGAGAGAGAGACAGACAGACAGAGAGAAAGAGGCGGGGGAGAGAGAGAGAGGAGGGGGTGGGGAGGAGGGGGAAGGGAGAGAGACTGGTAGAGGGAAGAGAGAGAGAGAGAGAGAGAGAGAGAGAGAGAGAGAGACAGAGAGAGAGACAGAGACAGAGACAGATAGAAGGAAGAGAGAGAGAGAGAGACGAAGAGGGAGAGAGCGAAAGAAAGAAAGAAAGAAAGAAAGAGAGAGAGAGAGAGAGAGAGAGAGAGAACGAGAGACAGCCATACAGAAAGAGGCGGGAGAGAGAGAAGGGGGAGGGAGAGAGACTGATAGAGGGAAGAGAAAGAGAGAGAGAAAGAGACAGACAGACAGACACAGACAGACACAGACAGAGACAGAGGCAGAGACTGAGAGAAGGAAGATAGTGAGAGAGAGAAACAGAGACAGACTGAAAGAAGGAAGAGAGAGAGAGAAAGAACGAGAGACAGAGAGACAGAGAGACAGAGACAGAGAGAAGGAAGAGAGTGAGAGAGAGACTGAGAGAAAGAAGAGAGAGAGAGAGGGAGAGATAGAGACAGACATGCAGAAAGAGGGAAGAGAGAGAGGGAGGAGGGGAAGGAGAGATACTGATAGAGGGAAGAGAAAGAGAGAGAGAGAGACAGAGACTGAGAGAAGGAAGAGAGAGACATAGAGAGAGAGAGACAGAGACAGTGAGAGAAAGAAATACAGAAAAAGGTGGGAGAGAGAGAGAGAGGAGGGGTGGGGAGGGAGAGAGACTGATAGACAGAAGAGA
>NC_134895.1:12024926-12032426 GCF_041734735.1 Babylonia areolata
TGTCTGTCTGTCTGTCTCTATCTGTCTCACACACACACACGTCCCCAGCACTTTTTTCCAAATCAACCGCCCCCCCCCCCCTTATGATTTCTACCAAAGTACCTTCTGCAGTAAACGAACGCTCGGTACCAACAAGAACCATAACATCACTGACTAACTCACACAAGGATTATTGCACAGCAGAATGAAACTACATGTCATCATGTAATTTTGCTGGAAAAAAAAAGAACAAAAAAGGAGAAAAAAAAGAAAAGAAAAAGACACATGTTGAAAACATTGACATTGGATAACACCCCCACTCCTACCCCAAGAAAGAATCTTGATGCAGAAAAAAACCCACACACACACAAACAAACACAGGTCAAAGTATTGACATTGGATAACACCCCCACCCCTACCCCAAGAAAGAATCTTGATGCAGAAAAACACCCACCCACACACACACACAAACAAACACAGGTCAAAATATTGATATTGGATAACGCCCGCCCCCCCCCCCCCCCTCGCCGCCTCCCCCCCCCCGGCCCCCCCCGGCCCCCCCATCCCTATAACTGCCAAACCACGATAATGGATCTATATACAGTCTTGTCTGATAAACATGGCACCATCGTCCGCTTTGACATCTGGAAGCTGTCAGGACGAAAGGTGGGTAACAGGTGTGTAACACGTGTAACAGGTGGGCTGCACTTGCTAGGGCGTGAAGAAGTTACACGGGAAGGAAAGAAAGGGCTCAGGGATGGTGATACCGGATGGTTACATTAACTCTCTCCATACGAACGGCGAAAGAGACGACGTTAACAGCGTTTCACCACAATTACCACCATCAAAATATTGCAAGCGGAAGGCTCTTGTACTGAAGAGGTGAATGTTGACAAAGAATACCACAAGTCTGACGACGGAAGCTAAAGGTTGGGTCATTGAGACACCCACTGGACATCCGAGGGGTCCGTGTAGAGGAGAAGAGAGGACTGGCCGTACTGAGTGAGTTAACACCCCCCCCCCCCACCATCCCTTCCTTCCCCCCCTCCCTCCCCGCTCCCACGCACACACTGCTCTGCTCCCTCGGTATTTTTTTTTGGGATGCATATGTTGTCGGTGATCACAGGTTTGTTGTTGGTTGCTGTTTTACCTGTGTTGACTTTCACCCTGTTTGTTAATATTGTTTTTATTTTATTTATTTTTTTAAATCTTATATTATTTTATATTATGCTTCACGATTTGCTCGTCAGAGTGACTCTCTCACTCATTCGCTCCCTCCCTTCCCTCCCTCCCTACATCTCTCTCTCTCTTTCTTTCTCTCTCTCTCTCAACATTTAGTCCCCCCCCCTGCTCTCTTCTCTCAAGAGATAAAGTTCTGATGTAATAAACTGATATTGTTATGGTGGCGTTAACATTAATATTGTTATCGCCCCTTGTTCATACGGGGATAGGGCCTTCACGAATCATCTGATTGTGATTTTTGAATTCGGTGTGCGAGAGTGACAGAAATACACACACGAAAGGAAACAACACACTCTGGAGCAGTTGGGGAGGGGGGTGGGAGGGGGTGCCTGGGGAGGGGGGGGGGGGGTGCGGAAACAACAGTCCTGGACGTGGAAGCAATTGTTAAAACATTAACATTTTCAAAGAACTGTCCATGGGTGCAAAAAAAACACATAAATAACGAATAGTGTATGAATGATTCTCTCTCTCTCTCTTTCTCGTTCGCATTTTCCAAACTTTTTTTTTTCTTTCTTTTTTTTTTTTTAATCTGGGGGTTTTCCTTGATCAATGAAGAAAAGGCACGTGCAGCACACACGCGCGCACACACACACACACACACACACACACACGTGCGTGCGCATACCAAAAGTTGTTCCCCTGCCTCTGTTTGCCGAACAACCCGGTAGGCCGGAACTGCCAGTGGCTGTCCTTGAGGGATGGCTGGGTACCTAGAAAGGAGTGACCGTCACCGGTAAGTTCACAGCTGATTGCAAATACCTGCACTGCCTTGGGGGAATAGCTAAGCTGGGCTTCGATGTTTGTTTTTTGGTGCAAGGTCGGTTGTTGCTGTTGTTTTCTACTTTCCTTTTCTCGGTTTTTCCTCTCTCTCTCTCTCCCCTCTCTCTCTCTCCCTCCCTCTCTCTCTCTCTTATCATCATCCCCCAACCCCCACCACCCACCCGCGGAACGAATCTCAACGAAATAAACCGTTAATGATTCGGAAATACGGCTTAATTCGGGAGACTTACAACCTGTTATTGGTATGACTGTGAAGATTTTTGTTGTTTTTTTCATACTATGTTTAAGCCAAGTTTAGTATTTCCGGAGAAAATGGCAATGTTAAAGTTCAACACTTACACACGCGCGCGCGCGCGCGCGCACACACACACACACACACACACACACACACACAACCGAACACCGGGTTATAACATAGACTCACTTTGTTTACAACAACAACAACAACTACTACTACAAGAAACTAACGATACCCTGCTGATCTCATGCTGAGAAAAAAGGACCTGGCAACCTTAGGCAGAAATCAAACACAACCTTCAGAAAACACACTGTTTTGGCCTTTGAAGGGATAAAACCTTCAACAACAACCCCCCCCCCCTCCCTTTCCACCCCAACCTTTCCCAGTTCACAGTGCGAGTGACCCCCACGTGCGAAAGAGCACTAAAACAGTGGCAAGCCTACAGGTTGTTGCTGTTTTATGGAGTCGGGGTTAGGGGGAGGGGGTGTGAGAGGGGGAGGGGAGGGAAAGGGGAGGAGAGGGGGGCTTGAGAGACGGGGAGGAGGGGGGGGGGAGAAGGTGTGTGTGTGTGTGTGTGTGGGGGGGTGGGGGGGGGGGGGGATACCCAAGCGAGGCAATACTTTTGCTGATGTCCGGCTGAAGTAAAGGAAACACACTTATTAAGATTTGGGCCAGCCACGCGTTGTGTGTGAAGTGCCGTGAACCTCTGAGGTGTGTGTTTTATTATGATTGATGTTTTGAAGCTCCTTGTAGCTTGACAACATCTCTCTGCCTATTGACATTTTGATGCTCCTTGTAGCTTGACAACATCTCTCTGCCTGTTGACATTTTGATGCTCCTTGTAGCTTGACAACATCTCTCTGCCTGTTGACATTTTGATGCTCCTTGTAGCTTGACAACATCTCTCTGCCTATTGACATTTTGATGCTCCTTGTAGATTGACAACATCTCTCTGCCTATTGACATTTTGAAGCTCCTTGTAGCTTGACAACATCTCTCTCTTCCTCTTTGACGTTTTGAAGCTTCTTGTAGATTGACAACATCTCTCTCTGCCTCTTGACGTTTTGAAGGAAAGTTCTTGTAGCTTGACAACATCTCTCTCTGCCTCTTGACGTTTTGAAGGAAAGTTCTTGTAGCTTGACAACATCTCTCTCTGCCTCTTGACGTTTTGAAGGAAAGTTCTTGTAGCTTGACAACATCTCTCTCTGCCTCTTGACGTTTTGAAGGAAAGTTCTTGTAGATTGACAACATCTCTCTCTGCCTCTTGACGTTTTGAAGGAAAGTTCTTGTAGCTTGACAACATCTCTCTCTGCCTCTTGACGTTTTGAAGGAAAGTTCTTGTAGATTGACAACATCTCTCTCTGCCTCTTGAAGTTTTGAAGGAAAGTTCTTGTAGCTTGACAACATCTCTCTCTTCCTCTTTGATGTTTTGAAGCTTCTTGTAGATTGACAACATCTCTCTGTGCCGCTTGACGTTTTGAACCTTCTTGTAGCTTGACAACATCTCTCTCTGCCTATTGACATTTTGATGCTCCTTGTAGATTGACAACATCTCTCTGCCTATTGACATTTTGATGCTCCTTGTAGATTGACAACACCTCTCTGCCTATTGACATTTTGATGCTCCTTGTAGCTTGACAACATCTCTCTGCCTATTGACATTTTGATGCTCCTTGTAGATTGACAACACCTCTCTGACTATTGACATTTTAATGCTCCTTGTAGCTTGACAACATCTCTCTGCCTATTGACGTTTTGATGCTCCTTGTAGATTGACAACATCTCTCTGCCTATTGACATTTTGATGCTCCTTGTAGCTTGACAACATCTCTCTGCCTATTGACGTTTTGATGCTCCTTGTAGCTTGACAACATCTCTCTGCCTATTGACATTTTGATGCTCCTTGTAGCTTGACAACATCTCTCTGCCTATTGACATTTTGATGCTCCTTGTAGATTGACAACATCTCTCTGCCTATTGACATTTTGAAGCTCCTTGTAGCTTGACAACATCTCTCTCTGTATCGTGTTTGTGGTTCAGGGAGAGAGGAGTGGGAAGTGGAAAGGCCGAATGAAGAGAGAGGAGATAAGCTGTGTGTGTGAGTGTGTGTGTGTGTGTGTGTGTGTGCGTGTGTGTGTGTGTGTGTGTGTGTGTGTGTGTTAGGGGTGGGGGTGGGGGAAAGGAACGATCCAGAAGGGAGGTATTATGTGGAGAATGCCCCTGGGAGGTCTGACAGCCAAGACACTGTAACTGTCTGTGGATCCAAATCCCCCACCTCGTCCTTTCTCCCATAATTATTTCACTAGAAAATCGAACTGAGCGTCTAGTCATTCGAATGAGACGATAAACCGAGGTCCCGTTTGCAGCACGCACTTTGCGTAACTTAAAAAAAAAGAACCCATGACAACGAGAGTGTTGTCCTCTGTAAAAAATGTTGTACAAGAGATCCACTCTGATAGGTACACAAATAAACATACGCATGCACTCAAGGCCTGACTAAGCGCGTTGGGTTATAGCTTGCTGGTCAGGCATCTGCTTAGCAAATGTGGTATAGCATATATGGATTTTTTTTTTCCGAACGCAGTGATACATACCTCCTTGAGAAACTGAAACTGTAACTACCTGGTCAATAGTCGCTTGATTCTTCCCATCACTCCATCACACATCAGTGTATGATTTTATCAGTCGTGCTCGACTTAGGCCATACGGACAGCAGAGGAGGCAATAGCTGACCCGACTATCTGGTCTAAAAAAAATCATTATCACTAAATTCTAGCAACCATACTCCCCTATCGTTGACATTCTCATTACACTTTCGATTATTGTGTAGAGCGTCTTGCCATAGTTACCTCCCCGTTCCCACGGGCAAGAGGTGGTTTTTTTTTTGTTTGTTTTTGTTGTTTTTTTTCCTTCGTGTTTTTCTTCTATCAGGCCAATTACTCTGGTGATAATAAATTTAATCTCATGTTAATATTGATATTAGCATTATTTTACTATATTATGTGCTGTTTCTTTACTTGTTTTATTTCATTATTTCATTACTTACTGTTTATGAATGTTATTTGATACAACTGATAAAATGGTTCATCAACCGTCATGATAAAATTGAAGTGCAACGTTGTGAGCACAGTTTAAGCTTTAAGCTTGTTGATGCTCTTTTGTCATTCGTTGCATTGCAATCATGTGTATTGTTGAATAATTAAAGATTATTTAAACCAAGAGGGTTTTAGGACAGTCGGCGTTGGGGATGGTTCACAAATGCCAACTAGCCCTCCAAAGGCTGCACAAAAAAAAAAAGAAAAAAAAGAAAGAAATCGAGACAGTGCAATCATGCCTCTTAGTTTGAGAGTCATTGTCCTTCAAAAAAAAGACTAGAGTATAAATAAATTGTCACTGCAGGGGAGAAAGCATCGATCATGAAGCTCACAGCTACTCACCAAACATCGCTGCATTAAGGGATACCTACAAAGAATACTACATACATTCATACAAATATCCTTGAACAAATACATGGATAATCACCAGGGCTCTTTCACTCTATCCTTTCTCAAAAATAACAGCAAACAGATGATGATGATGATGATAATAATAATAATAACAACAACAACAATAACAATAACAATATTACTAATAGTAACTAAAACTATTATAATAACAATAATAATAGTAATGATAATAATAATGATGTTACATAGTACTAATTATATATATATATATATAATTAGTATATATATACGTATATATAATCAATTGATTTTCCCCTGTGTGTGTGTGTGTGTGTGTGTGTGTGTGTGTGTGTATCCATGGTACCGCTGTTTTGTTTCGTTTCGTTTTTATCTACCCAGTCCGCCCTTTACAAACTATGTGTCAAGGACACATTTTTCGGTTTCCGGGAGTTGTTTCTTTGGGGTTTTTTTATTTTTGTTTTTTTTTGGTTGGTTGGTTTTGGGTTTTTTTTGGGGGGGAGTGGGGGTGGGGGGGGCCTTCTTAATCCGCTCCAAGTGCAGTATGTCTAACAGCACTCACCCTTCTCATGTTTCGTGCCAGTCCTGCCCAAGGAATCATTCCAATGGCTGGGAAGGGTACGCATGGTATGAACGACCATGGCAGGAAATTGGCAAAACGTGCCCCCGTGCTACCTAAATGTACCTAAAAGTTTCAATGGCTGCTGAACCACCACCACCACCCCACTCCTGCACAAAGTGTTCACCTCAGATGACCAGCGGGCGTCAAGTTCGCTGAACTCATTCTCACCCTCCCTCACTCACTGCCCAGCATGCAATTCACACGCCCCCTCTTTTCCTTCATTTCCGGTCTGTGCCTATCAAACTAAGGGGTCTGGGGGTCTGGGTGGTGGTGGTCTGGGGGGCGGGGGGGGGGGGGGGAGGGGGAGGGGTTGGTGGCTTAAGAAGGTGAGGAAAGGAAATGTATTTAATGTCTCGTCGTCACACGTACTCGGGTGATTGTAAGACATGTAATTAACAGGATTGATTTTTTTTTTTTTTCACATTGGAAACTTATCACGAAAGAAACAATGGATGAAAAGGAAGAGAGACTTTTTTTTTCTTTTTTCGTTTTTTTTTGTTTTTGTTTTTTTGTCATGACATATTTTTCTGTGTGAAATTCAGGCTGATTTCCCAAAGGAGAGTGCGTCGCCACGGTGCAGCGCCACATCACATGACACCACACCACACCGTACTACGTCGCACCACACCGCACTACGTCACACCACACCGTACTAAGTCATACCACACCACACCACACCGCAGTAAGTCATACCACACCACACCACACCGTACTACGTCACACCACACCGTACTACGTCATACCACACCACACCACACCATACTACGTCACACCACACCGTACTAAGTCATACCACACCACACCACACCACACCGTACTACGTCACACCACACCGTACTACGTCACACCACACCGTACTAAGTCATACCACACCACACCACACTGTACTACGTCACACCACACCGTACTAAGTCATACCACACCACACCACACTGTACTACGTCACACCACACCGTACTACGTCATACCACATCACACCACACCGTACTACGTCACACCACACCGTACTACGTCACACCACACCGTACTAAGTCATACCACACCACACCACACTGTACTACGTCACACCACACCGTACTAAGTCATACCACACCACACCACACCGTACTACGTCACACCACACCGTACTAAGTCATACCACACCACACCATACTGTACTACGTCACACCACACTG
>NC_134895.1:12039926-12042316 GCF_041734735.1 Babylonia areolata
GAACACCCAATGCATTGCCTCATTGTTAAGAACTGAAAGTACCGTATATTCAAACTTCCACTGCAGTAAATGTTCGAGCTATGTTCATAAGCAAAACTTGAAAGTTGCTCAAACTTTTGCAAGAGTTATTGATTTATTCACATGTCGAACAACGAGTTTTCATGAATCGGGAATTGATGCCAGAATAGTGCCAAGCCCGGGAGCGGAATGAATCCAAGCTTAATAACAACTTCTGTGGTGGTTCTCTGAGGCTATTCATCTGCATTGTGGAACCGCCGAGAGTTCGCCGAGTACGAATCTGTTGTTTGAACACTTGTTGTGATTCGCTAGCCGTCTGTTCTTCAGTTTGCATCAACACGTTGTTCAATCAACACACTCACCTGTATACGTGCCTGTTCTCATTGTTCGTTATACTGAGGTTAACGTTGAAACCCACCAACACTCACTGTTTCTGTAATTGTTCTCATTGAGGTCTAACATTGAAACCCACCAACACTCATTATTTTTGTACCTGTTCTCATTGTTCGTTATACTGAGGTCTGACGTTGAAACCCACCCCACCTCTTGTGACGTTGTTGGCTGGAAAAACCGTTCTTGAAAGACTGGCAAAAAAAAGGGGGCAAGGAGAAAGAGAGGGGAGTGTATGTGGGGTGTGGGGGTTGGGGTGGGGTGGGGTGGGTTGGGGTGGGGAGCTGTCTGTAACACAAAGCAGACACGACCAGAGAACGACAACAACAGAAACAAGGTCAGTTGGTGAAGTTATCTCTTCAACAGACCGCGCGAAGGCATTTGAGTCGTGAGTTTGCTTTTGGCACAAGATTCTTCCGACATGCCCCGGGTCCATCACAGATGGTTTACAAACACACATGCCTCAACTTCCCCCCCCCCACCCACCCCCACCCCCAACCCCCCCTAGTCCCCCTCACCGAATTATCCCTGGCGTTTTACGACTTGCACTGGTCGGCCACACGTAAACAACCAATCATCTGCTCTGGTTCACCTGACGTCAGAGGTCATGTGTACGAAGATGTGTGTGTGGGTGTGTGTGTGTGTGTGTGTGTGTGTGTGTGTGAAAGTTCCGATAATTAGCGCTTATTTTATTGGGCGTGGAGCGTTTTAACCTCTACCCCATAACCGGCAAGCACACACACACACACACACACACACACACACACACACATGGATGACGTTTGCTTGGGGTCGGGAAAAAAACCCCCAAAACAACAATACAGCACTGCCTGATCGAATGATTTGAGCAACAAAATCAAAAGGATAATTACTAAATGCACGTTTAAGCTTCATTGCATTTGACAACAACTCAAACTTACCATGACAATGAACAGTTACATTGTGGTGAATGATCAGCAGCCTCATGCAAATAATTCATGTACCTGAAGGAAATTTTGTTCCTGTTATTCTTGTTGGCGATGAATTCCAGATCGAAGAATTTTTATGAAGGTCAAGTCAGTGTTGTCCACTTTATGCACAAGCATGCTGGTGGGTCACTAGTCCGAGGGGAGATTGGTAGGTCCTTCCACAGAGTCTGTAGGGTATTGTATGGTCTATGGAGGGGTCTGTTTGTTCCTTGTGATCTAGTTTGATTGATTGATTGATTGATCAATTGATTGATATACATACTTATACAGCGCCTATCCTCGGTCGGAGAATACAAATACGGGGTCATTTGCACAACAGGCTGCCTACCTGGGTAGAGCCGATTGACGGCTGCCACTGGGCGCTCATCGTTCGTTTCCTGTGTCATTCAATCAGATTTCATGCACGCACACACACACACTCAGACAGACATGTAACATTTTCCGAGGATGACCGTTTTGTTTATTTACCCCGCCATGTAGGCAGCCATGTTTATAATACTGTTTGTTTATTTATTTGTTTATTAATTCATTCATTTATTTATTTATTTATTCATTTATCTATTTATTTATTTATTGCCGCCTTGTCCTATCCTCCTTCAGACCAGCACGAAGGCTTGCTTCTAATGTGCTGGCGGCTCTTGCTGTTTCTCTCAAAGTTTGACTGGAAAATCAGACTGAGCGTCTAGTCATTCGGGTGAGACGATAAACCGAGGTCTCATGTGCAGCACGCACTTGGCGCACTGCAAAAAAAAAAAAAAAAAAAAAAAAAAAAAAAAGAAAAAAAAAAAAAAAAAGCCCATGGCAACAAGAGAATTTTCTTCTGGCAAAAGTATGTTCAAGGAATCCACTCGGATAGGAGCACAGAATACTTGTGCACGCACCCAGGGCCTGACAAGGGCGTTGGGGGTAATGCTGCTAGCGTTAGGTCAGCCGTCTGCCTTGCTGATGTGGTGTAGTGTATTGGATTTGTCCGAACGCTACGCCTCCTAAACGAAACTTGTGGTTGGGTGGAAC
>NC_134895.1:12042416-12049916 GCF_041734735.1 Babylonia areolata
GGGGTGGGGTGGGTTGGGGTGGGGAGCTGTCTGTAACACAAAGCAGACACGACCAGAGAACGACAACATCTGAAACAAGGTCAGTCGGTGTAGTTATCTCTTCAACAGACCGCGCGAAGGCATTTGAGTCGTGAGCTTGCTTTTGGCACAAGATTCTTCAGTCATGCCCCGGGTCCATCACAGATGGTTTACAAACACACATGCCTCAACTTCCCCCCCTGTTCTCATTGTTCGTTATATTGAGGTCTAACGTTGAAACCCACCAACACTCACTGTTTCTGTACCTGTTCTCATTGTTCGTTATACTGAGGTCTAACGTTGAAACCCACCAACACTGACTGTTTCTGTACCTGTTCTCATTGTTCGTTATATTGAGGTTTGACGTTGAAACCCACCAACACTGACTGTTTCTGTACCTGTTCTCATTGTTCGTTATATTGAGGTTAACATTGAAACCCACCAACACTGACTGTTTATGTACCTGTTCTCATTGTTCGTTATATTGAGGTTTGACGTTGAAACCCACCAACACTCACTGTTTATGTACCTGTTCTCATTGTTCGTTATATTGAGGTTAACGTTGAAACCCACCAGCACTCATTGTTTCTGTACCTGTTCTCATTGTTCGTTATATTGAGGTCTGACGTTGAAACCCACCAACACTCACTGTTTATGTACCTGTTCTCATTGTTCGTTATATTGAGGTTAACGTTGAAACCCACCAACACTCACTGTTTATGTACCTGTTCTCATTGTTCGTTATATTGAGGTCTAACGTTGAAACCCACCAACACTCACTGTTTATGTACCTGTTCTCATTGTTCGTTATACTGAGGTTAACGTTGAAACCCACCCCACCTCTTTGTGACGTTGTTGGCTGGAAAAACCGTTCTTGAAAGACTGGCAAAAAAAGGGGGCAAGGAGAAAGAGAGGGGAGTGTATGTAGGGTGTGGGGGTTGGGGTGGGGTGGGGAGCTGTCTGTAACACAAAACAGACACGACCAGAGAACGACAACAACAGAAACAAGGTCAGTCGGTGTAGTTATCTCTTCAACAGACCGCGCGAAGGCATTTGAGTCGTGAGCTTGCTTTTGGCACAAGATTCTTCCGACATGCCCCGGGTCCATCACAGATGGTTTACAAAGACACATGCCTCAACTTCCCCCCCTGTTCTCATTGTTCGTTATACTGAGGTTAACGTTGAAACCCACCAACACTCACTGTTTATGTACCTGTTCTCATTGTTCGTTATATTGAGGTTAACGTTGAAACCCACCAACACTGATTGTTTCTGTACCTGTTCTCATTGTTCGTTATATTGAGGTTAACGTTGAAACCCACCAACACTCACTGTTTATGTACCTGTTCTCATTGTTCGTTATATTGAGGTCTGACGTTGAAACCCACCAACACTCACTGTTTCTGTACCTGTTCTCATTGTTCGTTATATTGAGGTCTAACGTTGAAACCCACCAACACTCACTGTTTCTGTACCTGTTCTCATTGTTCGTTATATTGAGGTCTGACGTTGAAACCCACCAACACTCACTGTTTCTGTACCTGTTCTCATTGTTCGTTATACTGAGGTTAACGTTGAAACCCACCAACACTCACTGTTTATGTACCTGTTCTCATTGTTCGTTATATTGAGGTTAACGTTGAAACCCACCCCACCTCTTTGTGACGTTGTTGGCTGGAAAAACCGTTCTTGAAAGACTGGCAAAAAAAAGGGGGCAAGGAGAAAGAGAGGGGAGTGTATGTGGGGTGTGGGGGTTGGGGTGGGGTGGGGTGGGTTGGGGTGGGGAGCTGTCTGTAACACAAAGCAGACACGACCAGAGAACGACAACAACAGAAACAAGGTCAGTCGGTGAAGTTATCTCTTCAACAGACCGCGCGAAGGCATTTGAGTCGTGAGCTTGCTTTTGGCACAAGATTCTTCAGTCATGCCCCGGGTCCATCACAGATGGTTTACAAACACACATGCCTCAACTTCCCCCCCTGTTCTCATTGTTCGTTATATTGAGGTCTAACGTTGAAACCCACCAACACTCACTGTTTCTGTACCTGTTCTCATTGTTCGTTATACTGAGGTCTAACGTTGAAACCCACCAACACTCACTGTTTATGTACCTGTTCTCATTGTTCGTTATATTGAGGTTAACGTTGAAACCCACCAACACTCACTGTTTATGTACCTGTTCTCATTGTTCGTTATATTGAGGTTAACGTTGAAACCCACCAACACTCACTGTTTCTGTACCTGTTCTCATTGTTCGTTATACTGAGGTCTAACGTTGAAACCCACCAACACTCACTGTTTATGTACCTGTTCTCATTGTTCGTTATACTGAGGTTAACGTTGAAACCCACCCCACCTCTTTGTGACGTTGTTGGCTGGAAAAACCGTTCTTGAAAGACTGGCAAAAAAAAGGGGGCAAGGAGAAAGAGAGGGGAGTGTATGTGGGGTGTGGGGGTTGGGGTGGGGTGGGGTGGGTTGGGGTGGGGAGCTGTCTGTAACACAAAACAGACATGACCAGAGAACGACAACAACAGAAACAAGGTCAGTCGGTGTAGTTATCTCTTCAACAGACCGCGCGAAGGCATTTGAGTCGTGAGCTTGCTTTTGGCACAAGATTCTTCCGTCATGCCCCGGGTCCATCACAGATGGTTTACAAAGACACGTGCCTCAACTTCCCCCCCCCCTGTTCTTATTGTTCGTTATATTGAGGTCTAACGTTGAAACCCACCAACACTGATTGTTTCTGTACCTGTTCTCATTGTTCGTTATACTGAGGTCTGACATTGAAACCCACCAACACTCACTGTTTATGTACCTGTTCTCATTGTTCGTTATATTGAGGTCTAACGTTGAAACCCACCAACACTCACTGTTTCTGTACCTGTTCTCATTGTTCGTTATATTGAGGTCTGACGTTGAAACCCACCAGCACTCACTGTTTATGTACCTGTTCTCATTGTTCGTTATACTGAGGTTAACGTTGAAACCCACCAACACTCACTGTTTATGTACCTGTTCTCATTGTTCGTTATATTGAGGTTAACGTTGAAACCCACCCCACCTCTTTGTGACGTTGTTGGCTGGAAAAACCGTTCTTGAAAGACTGGCAAAAAAAGGGGCAAGGAGAAAGAGAGGGGAGTGTATGTGGGGGGTGGGGTGGGTTGGGGTGGGGTGGGTTGGGGTGGGGTGGGTTGGGGTGGGGAGCTGTCTGTAACACAAAACAGACACGACCAGAGAACGACAACTGAAACAAGGTCAGTCGGTGTAGTTATCTCTTCAACAGACCGCGCGAAGGCATTTGAGTCGTGAGTTTGCTTTTGGCACAAGATTCTTCAGTCATGCCCCGGGTCCATCACAGATGGTTTACAAAGACACGTGCCTCAACTTCCCCCCCTGTTCTCATTGTTCGTTATACTGAGGTTAACGTTGAAACCCACCAACACTCACTGTTTATGTACCTGTTCTGATTGTTCGTTATACTGAGGTTAACGTTGAAACCCACCAACACTCACTGTTTATGTACCTGTTCTCATTGTTCGTTATACTGAGGTTATCGTTGAAACCCACCAACACTGACTGTTTCTGTACCTGTTCTCATTGTTCGTTATAATGAGGTCTGACGTTGAAACCCACCAGCACTCACTGTTTATGTACCTGTTCTCATTGTTCGTTATATTGAGGTTAACGTTGAAACCCACCAACACTCACTGTTTCTGTACCTGTTCTCATTGTTCGTTATACTGAGGTCTGACGTTGAAACCCACCAACACT
Source organism: Babylonia areolata (assembly GCF_041734735.1). Taxonomy (NCBI): domain Eukaryota; kingdom Metazoa; phylum Mollusca; class Gastropoda; order Neogastropoda; family Buccinidae; genus Babylonia; species Babylonia areolata. The sequence goes on from NC_134895.1 coordinate 12,046,206, forward strand.
GACTGTTTCTGTACCTGTTCTCATTGTTCGTTATAATGAGGTCTGACGTTGAAACCCACCAGCACTCACTGTTTATGTACCTGTTCTCATTGTTCGTTATAATGAGGTCTGACGTTGAAACCCACCAGCACTCACTGTTTATGTACCTGTTCTCATTGTTCATTATATTGAGGTCTGACGTTGAAACCCACCAACACTCACTGTTTATGTACCTGTTCTCATTGTTCATTATATTGAGGTCTGACGTTGAAACCCACCAACACTCACTGTTTATGTACCTGTTCTCATTGTTCGTTATAATGAGGTCTGACGTTGAAACCCACCAACACTGACTGTTTCTGTGCCTGTTCTCATTGTTCGTTATATTGAGGTTAACGTTGAAACCCACCAACACTCACTGTTTCTGTAATTGTTCTCATTGAGGTCTAACGTTGAAACCCACCAACACTCATTATTTTTGTATCTGTTCTCATTGTTCGTTATACTGAGGTTAACGTTGAAACCCACAAACACTGACTGTTTCTGTACCTGTTCTTATTGTTCGTTATATGAGGTTAACGTTGAACCCCACCCCACCTCTTGTGACGTTGTTGGCTGGAAAAACCGTTCTTGAAAGACTGGCAAAAGAGGGGCAAGGAGAAAGAGAGGGGAGTGTATGGTGGAGTGTGGGGGTTGGGGTGGGGTGGGGTGGGTTGGGGTGGGGAGCTGTCTGTAACACAAAACAGACACGACCAGAGAACAACAACAGAAACAAGGTCAGTTGGTGAAGTTATCTCTTCAACAGACCGCGCGAAGGCATTTGAGTCGTGAGCTTGCTTTTGGCACAAGATTCTTCCGACATGCCCCGGGTCCATCACAGATGGTTTACAAACACACATGCCTCAACTTCCCCCCCCCCCACCCCCAACCCCCCTAGTCACCCTCACCGAATTATCCCTGGCGTTTTACGACTTGCACCGGTCGGCCACACGTAAACAACCAATCATCTGCTCTGGTTCACCTGACGTCAGAGGTCATGTGTACGAAGATGTGTGTGTGTGTGTGTGTGCGTGTGTGTGTGTGTGTGTGTGTGTGTGTGTGTGTGTGTGTGTGTGTGTGTGTGAAAGTTCCGATAATTAGCGCTTATTTTATTGGGCGTGGAGCGTTTTAACCTCTACCCCATAACCGGCAAGCACACACACACACACACACACACACACACACACACACACACACACACACACACACACACACACACACACACACACACACACAAACACACACACACAAACACACACACACACACACATGGATGACGTTTGCTTGGGGTCGGGAAAAAAACCCCCAAACAACAATACAGCACTGCCTGATCGAATGATTTGAGCAACAAAATCAAAAGGATAATTACTAAATGCACGTTTAAGCTTCATTGCATTTGACAACAACTCAAACTTACCATGACAATGAACAGTTACATTGTGGTGAATGATCAGCAGCCTCATGCAAATAATTCATGTACCTGAAGGAAATTTTGTTCCTGTTATTCTTGTTGGCGATGAATTCCAGATCGAAGAATTTTTATGAAGGTCAAGTCAGTGTTGTCCACTTTATGCACAAGCATGCTGGTGGATCACAAGTCCGAGGGGAGATTGGTATGTCCTTCCACAGAGTCTGTAGGGTATTGTATGGTCTATGGAGGGGTCTGTTTGTCCCTTGTGATATATTTTGATTGATTGATTGATTGATCAATTGATTGATATACATACTTATACAGCGCCTATCCTCGATCGGAGACCAAACTCTAAGCGCTTTACAAATACGGGGTCATTTGCACAACAGGCTGCCTACCTGGGTAGAGCCGATTGACGGCTGCCACTGGGCGCTCATCGTTCGTTTCCTGTGTCATTCAATCAGATTTCATGCACGCACACATACACACTCAGACAGACATGTAACATTTTCCGAGGATGACCGTTTTGTTTATTTACCCCGCCATGTAGGCAGCCATGTTTATAATACTATTTGTTTATTTATTTGTTTATTAATTCATTTATCTATTTATTTATTTATTGCCGCCTTGTCCTATCCTCCTTCAGACCAGCACGAAGGCTTGCTTCTAATGTGCTGGCGGCTCTTGCTGTTTCTCTCAAAGTTTGACTGGAAAATCAGACTGAGCGTCTAGTCATTCGGGTGAGACGATAAACCGAGGTCTCATGTGCAGCACGTACTTGGCGCACTGGGAAAAAAAGAAAAAAGAAAAAAAAGCCCATGGCAACAAGAGGATTTTCTTCTGGCAAAAGTATGTTCAAGGAATCCACTCGGATAGGAGCACAGATATACATGTGCACGCACCCAGGGCCTGACAAGCGCGTTGGGGGTAATGCTGCTAGCGTTAGGTCAGCCGTCTGCCTTGCTGATGTGGTGTAGTGTATATGGATTTGTCCGAACGCAGTGACGCCTCCTGAAACTGAAACTTGTGTGCTGAGAGCTGTGAACCTGTGGAGAAAAAAACTATCGCCGACATCTCTCGGTCGTTCCTCAGAGTGATGGATCTGTTCCCAGTTACACGTCATTGCGATACATACTTTTATCGTGCAGCTCGTCATGAAACGAATGATCATAGAGCTAGTGGAACTGATATAGAATGATTGTAGAGCTAGTGTAACTGATATAGAATGATTACCGTTCCTTATCTGAGCCAACAAAGCTCTTGCCTGTTGCGTAATAACTATGCACCTGAACTGTAAGCTGAAATAACAGGAAAAAAAAGAGGAGAAAAGAAAAGAAGAAAAGATAATGATAAAAACTATAAAGAAATAACATAAAATAAAAAGATAAAAAAAAAGTCTTCCCCATCTTTGTGCGTTCTTTGGTTGCAGTCATGACGCTTACTGCAGAGTGACGTGTGAGGCTGTTTTCACCTGGTGGTCTTCAGTGCACCAAAATAGATAATGACACGTCATGGCGAAGTTTTGGGTTCTTCTTCTTCTTCTGCGTTCGTGGGCTGCAACTCCCACGTTCACTCGCATGTACACGAGTGGGCTTTTACGTGCATGACCGTTTTTACCCCGCCATGTAGGCAGCCATATTCCGCTTTCGGGGGTGTGCATGCTGGGTATGCTCTTGTTTCCATAACCCACCGAACGCTGACATGGATTACAGGATCTTTAACGTGCGCATTTGATCTTCTGCATGCATTTACACACGAAGGTGGTACAGGCACTAGCAGGTCTGCACATATGTTGACCTGGGAGATCGTAAAAATCTCCACCCTTTACCACCAGGCGCCGTCACCGTGATTCGAACCCGGGACCCTCAGATTGAAAGTCCAACGCTTTAACCACTCGGCTATTGCGCCCGTCAATTTTGGGTTCTCATCCTTTCAAGATGCAGGCGGGGTTTCTTGTATTGTGAGAGGTGCTGTGTTGCAGTGACCATTATGTTTTGGTGCTGAACCACGAAACATGTAATCAAGTGTCTATTTCTTTAGCGATTTCGCTGTTTCATAAAATTCATTAGTACCGTCGCCTTTTTCTCTCTCTCTCTCTCTGTCTCTGCTCTGTCTGTTTGTCTCTCTGTCTCTGTCTGTCTGTCTGTCTCTCTCTCTCTCGTGTGTGTGTGTTTGCAGGGGGATGGAGATATGTGTTTTGTGTGCGAGCACTCGCGTGTGCGAGTGCGTGCACGTGTTTGTACCGCGTACATGTTTTCATGCCAGTGGGCACCAGAGTGGAC
>NC_134895.1:12054916-12057416 GCF_041734735.1 Babylonia areolata
CCCCACCCACCCCCACTCTCTATAATTATCTGTCTGTCTGTCTGTCTGTCTGTTTGTCTCTCTTTAGCCAGACCAGGAAGGACGGTGGCAGACTGGTTAAGAGGCTCAGCTGCCAATATACAGTCAGAGAGGGTGTGGGTTCGAATCCCGCTCTCGCCCTTTCTGCAATGTTTGAATGGAAAATCAAACTGAGCGTCTAGTCATTTGGAGGAGACGATGACGGGCGCAATAGCCGAGTGGTTAAAGCGTTGGACTGTCAATCTGAGGGTCCCGGGTTCGAATCACGGTGACGACGCCTGGTGGGTAAAGGGTGGAGATTTTTACGATCTCCCACGTCAACATATGTGCAGACCTGCTAGTGCCTGAACCCCCTTCGTGTGTATATGCAAGCAGAAGATCAAATACGCACGTTAAAGATCCTGTAATCCATGTCAGCGTTCGGTGGGTTATGGAAACAAGAACATACCCAGCATGCACACCCCCGAAAACGGAGTATGGCTGCCTACATGGCGGGGGTAAAAACGGTCATACACGTAAAAGCCCACTCGTGTGCATACGAGTGAACGCAGAAGAAGAAGAAGAAGAAGGAGGAGACGATAAACCGAGGTCCCGTGTGCAGCACGCACTTGGCGCACTGAGAAAAAGAAGGCATGGCAACGAGGGTGTTGTCCTCTGGCAATATTCTGTCGAAGAACTCCAGTCTGATAGGTACAGGAATATATGAGCATGCACTGAAGGCCTTACTAAGCGCGTTGGGTCATACTGTTGGTCAGGCATCAGCCTGGCAGATATGGTGTGGCGTATATGGATTTGTACGATCGCAGTGACGCCTCCTTGAGAAACTGAAACTGAAACTGAAACTGTCTCTCTGTTGTCAGACCGTCTAGTCCTTTGTTCATCCTGTCATCTCCTTGGTCTTGGAGAGATGTTTAGTTTCTTTGGTTTCATGTCATTGGTCTCAGATTGTGGAAAATCCTCCTAAGGTTCGGTTGCTCTTGTATGGCCAGCTGAAGGAAGGCCACCGCGAACTTGGAAGACCCTGCAAACGCTTCAGGGACACCTTGAAGACAAACCTCAAAGCCTGTGAAACAGACATCGCTTCCTGGGAAACTGATGCCTTTGACCGCTGTCGCTGGAGGATGCTGTGCTCTAGTGGCATAAAGACGTTTGAAAACAAGAGGATGCTGGCCAGCGAAGGAAGCAGGGCTCAACTTCTGGAGACGTTTCCCCTTGTAACATCGGCCTCTTCTCCCATATGAGGACACACACCGACAGATAAGCCTGCCTGCCTACTCATCCGTCGGTCCGACGGTAGACTCCATTCATTCACTCTTACTCTTACTTTTTTTTGTTGTTTTGTTTTGTTTTGTTTTTGTCACAACAAGTTTCTCTGCATGAAATTCGGGCTGCTCTCCCAAGGGAGAGCGCGTCAGTACACTGAGAACGCCACCCATTTTTTGTATTTTTTCCTGCCTGCAATAAATATATATATTTTTGGTTTTCCTATCGAAGTGGATTTTTCTGCAGAATTTTGCCACGGACAACCCTTTTGTTGCCGTGGGTTCTTTTACGTGCGCTAAGTGTATGCTGCATACGGGACCTCGGTTTGTCGACGTCGTCTCATCCGATTGACTAGCGTCCAGATCACCCCTCAAAGTCTAGTGGACGGGGAAAAAATACTGGCCACTGAACCGGGATTCGAACCAGCGCGCTCAGATTCTCAGGCTTCCTAGGCGAACGCGTTACCTCTAGACCATCACTCCATATGTATGCTGTGTGCTGTTTGTACAGGTTTGTAAGGTGATATTGGTCTCTTCGTTAAATGTAAGCGCCTTTCTGTTTCCCCCCCCCCCTCGTCCTCTCCTGATGGTCTCTACCATTTTCTTTCTCTGTGCGAGAGTTGTGAATGTTCGCACGTGCTTAGGTGTGCGAGCGTGAGCGCATGAACGCACTCGCTTACACTTGAAAGCACACACACACACACACACACACACACACACACACACACACACACACACACACACACACACACACGATGCATACGCAGATGGGCATACAGACTTACAAAGAGACTGACAGATAGGCAGACTGATAGACAGACACATCTGTGTGTGTGTGTGCGTGCGTGCGTGCGTGCGTGCGCGTGTGTGTATGTGTGTTTAGCGTGTGTGTGTGTGTGTGTGTGTGTGTGTGTGTGTGTGTGTGTGTGTGTGTGTGTGCGTGCGTGCAAAAAGCGTCTGGGTCGGTGATTTACGAGTTTTTGATGGGCTATTTCTGCATCCATTCCATCTCGGCTGAGAGCAGAAAGTAGTTTCCACAGTCAATGGAAAGAAATAGAGGCCATTGCCGAGTGAACGGTTTTGAGTATCATTTCATGGAGGGGTAGGCAAAGCCATTGACTTTTAAATTGAAGGGTGCAGGCTTCGACCTGACGCGTTTTGCACCAAACTGATGATCTTGTAATGGAGTTTGCGTGTACTGCCCGACAGCCATTGAGCGC
>NC_134895.1:12062416-12082416 GCF_041734735.1 Babylonia areolata
CCCAAAGGCATGTTCAAACACTTACAAGACCATGCAACATATATTACACATACATGATGGCTTCACACAAAATCATATTCCCTGAAAGAGAAGCATGGTATACATACACATACACACACACACACCCTCTCACTCTCTCTGTGTGTCTCCTTTACTCACGCAATCCCCTCCCTCTCCACAAGCTCTACACCTAAGTACAATAATATGTATGTGCACACTGAATACTACCCTCAGGATTTTTTGTGGGCCTGACTCAGAATAGTAAACAGTTTGTGTATCAGTCTACTCGAACAACGCGGTGTTTTCAATTCGTAGTGCACTCTTTTTTCCTTTTTGGGGGCATGTTTGAAAATGTTTTATTATGTTCCGAGGACCATATAATTATTGACAAATAATTTGGGAATGGTAATTCGAACGAAGTGTCACAATTGCAAAACGTATATTAATGTGGAATTGTAAAGTACAGTAAGTTGTTATTGAGGGAAATTATTGCTTTAGGCGTTATCAGTAAAAGCTATTCAATGAAGGTAAAGAAGAAGAAGAAGAAGAAGAAGAAGAAGAAGAAGAATGCAAAATTGGTCCAGTGATAATCGTAAGGTGATGCTATCAAGGAATCATGCGAAGATTACAGAATGACACTGGTTCAGAATGTATCATCAGTCTAAAAAGTGAAATTAGCCTGAAGATGCAGGATGATAATTCATCTTCCCATAGGAGATTATACTGATCTGTAAATATAAAGCGGCACAGGTCTTTGGATACAGTGTGAATTTTGTGTAATATTTCTGCAATGGTATAAGAAGACACTGGTTCACAATGTAACTTCGGTCTGTAAAATTATATCAGCTTGAAGGTGTAATATGATACTGATCTATGGGTATGAAGCTTTGCAGGTCTTTTACAACATATTGTGGTACAGCCGGATACAATCGGACATTCGGGATGTAGGGAGCACATGTAGGGATTAAAGAAAAGTTTTGTGGTAATAAGGTGGAAGGTGAAACAGATCAGAAAACTACCGTGCAAGATTATGCACGAGACATAACGTGATTATGTATCAGCCACCAATTCTTTGCACTTCCACGATTTTGTACACGTGTGTGTGTGTCTCTCTCTCTCTGTGTGTGTGTGTGTGTGTGTGTGTGTGTGTGTGTGTGTGTGTGTGTGTGTGTGTGTGTGTGTGTGTGCGTGCGTGTGTGTGTTTGTGTGTGTGTGTGTGTGTTAGTCTGTTTTGAGGATGGGCAAACCGCGTAACGGTAGAAAAGTGATGGTTGTGAGAGTTTAAAAAAAAAAGTACATTCTCAATATTACTTACCAGGGGTGATATATGGAAATGGAGTTTCCGTGCACGATTCACAAGCCACTGGATGCGGGAACTGGGGATGGTTTTTTGCGGATCAAAAGAATTGTCTGTCCATCTTCTATGGGAAACCAGACAGACGGAAAAGTGTGCATGAATGGTTTTGGGGTGTGTCTGAATGCCGTTTAGTCCCCACCCCCCCACCCCACCCCCCGCCCCCACCCCTCCGCTTTTTTTTCCTTTCACCTTCCGCCCCATTTCATTTCGCCCACACCCATGCTCAGTGAGTCATCTGTACCAAGAGAGAGAGAGAGAGAGAGAGAGAGAGAGAGAGAGAGATGGGTGGAGACAGACAAATAGAGAGAGAGAGAGAGAGAGGGTGGAGACAGACAGAGAGAGAGGGAGAGGGAGAGAGAGAGAGAGAGGGGGGGGGGCGGTATTGCTTTACTTGTTTGATTTGTACTGACTGGAAACCACTGGTGTAGAAAAGAACACCACGACACCCCGACCCACCCCCACCCCCACTCCACACACACACACACAACACACACACACACACAAACACACACAACCTCTCCACACAACCCCAGCCCCCAAAAGCCTCAGACTCTCCCTCCTCCACTCCGTTTCCACTACCACCACCAATGTGATCGACATGTACCACGTGGCTGACCAGTCTCTATTATGACAGGGCCATAGAACAGCGAATTCGTTTAACTGGTTAACCGGGACGAGCAAATCTGATACGAGTGCTTTACCGTTCCCAATTCTCCTCTAACGACCAGACTTTGTCTGCCCTACGCTGCATGCAAAAGGTGTCGGAGGGGATGTGAAATGTAGTGAGCAGGGGGTCGGGGGGGGGGGGGGGGGGGGTTAAAAACTCAGGACAGGGTCAACAAATACAGTATTGGTCTAGAGGTAACGCGTCCGCCTTGGAAGCGAAATAATCTGAGCGCACTGGTTCGAATCACGGTACAGTCGCCAAGATTTTCTCTCTCCCCCCCCCCTCCTCTAGACCTTGAGTGGTGGTCTGGACGCTTAGTAATTCGGATGAGACGATAAACCGAGGTTCCGTGTGCAGCATACACTTAGCGCACGTGAAAGAACACACGGCAACAAAAGGGTTGTTCCTGGCAAAATTCTGTAGAAAAATCCACTCCGATAGGAAAAAAACAAATAAAACTGCACGCAGGGGGAAAAAATACGAAAGAAAGAGAAAAGGATGGCGCTGTAGTGTAGCGACACACTCTCCTAGGGAGAGCAGCCCAAATTTCACACAGAAAAAAATGTGTTGTGACGAAAAAGATATATACAATACAATACAATACAATACAATACAATACAGATAAAGTACACATGATGAACAATGGTCTGACTCCTCCCCATTATCCCTATCCTCCATCCTCACCCCCCACCCCCTCCCCATCTCCTTCCTCCACGTGAAGTCATGGGCAGAAAATGGCTCGCCATGTTAAAAAAAAAAAAAAAAAAAAAAAAAAAAAAGTCGGGGTGGGTGAGTAAAGCGCCAATATTAGGAATGGCGGAGGTGTATTGGGAATGGCGGAGGTGCATTAAGAATGGCGGAGGTGCATTATGAATGGCGGAGGTGTATTGGGAATGGCGGAGGTGCATTAAGAATGGCGGAGGTGTATTGGGAATGGTGGGGGTGCATGGGAATGGTGGGGGTGCATGGGAATGGCGGAGGAGGTGCATTGGGAATGGAGGAGGTATATTGGGAATGACGGAGGTGCACTGGGAATAGAGGAGGTGCATTGGGAATGGCGGAGGTGCAATGGGAATGGTGGGGGTGTATTGGGAATGACGGAGGAGGTGCATTGGGAATGGAGGAGGTATATTGGGAATGACGGAGGTGCATTGGGAATAGAGGAGGTGCATTGGGAATAGAGGAGGTGCATTGGGAATGGCGGAGGTGCATTGGGAATGGTGGGGGTGTATTGGGAATGGAGGAGGTGTATTGGGAATGGTGGGGGTGTATTGGGAATGGAGGAGGTGTATTGGGAATGTAGGAGGTGTATTGGGAATGGTGGGGATGCATTGGGAATGGGGGAAGTGCATTGGGAATGGAGGAGGTGCACTGGGAATGGCGGAGGTGCATTAGGAATGGTGGGGGTGCATTAGGAATGGTGGGGGTGCATGGGAATGGAGGAGGTATATTGGGAATGACGGAGGTGCATTGGGAATAGAGGAGGTGCATTGGGAATGGTGGGGGTGTATTGTGAATGGAGGAGGTGTATTGGGAATGTAGGAGGTGTATTGGGAATGGTGGGGGTGCATTGGGAATGGAAATGGAGGAGGCGTATTGGGAATGGAGGAGGTGCATTGGGAATGGAGGAGGTGCATTGGGACTGGAGGAGGTGCATTGTGAATTGGGAATGGCGGAGGTTCATTGGGAATGGAGGAGGTGCATTGGGAATGGAGGAGGTGCATTGGGAATGGTGGAGGTGCATTGAGAATGGAGGAGGTGCACTGGGAATGGCGGAGGTGCATTGGGAATGGAGGAGGTGCAATGGGAATGGAGGAGGTGCATTGGGAATGGGGGAGGTGCATTGGGAATGGGGGAGGTGCAATTGGACTGGAGGAGGTGCATTGTGAATGGCGGAGGTGCATTGGGAATGGCGGAGGTGCATTGGGAATGGCGGAGGTGTACTGGGAATGGCGGAGGTGCATTGGGAATGGCGGAGGTGCATTGGGAATGGCGGAGGTGTACTGGGAATGGCGGAGGTGCATTGGGAATGGCGGAGGTGTACTGGGAATGGAGGAGGTGCATTGGGAATGGAGGAGGTGCATTGGGAATGGCGGAGGTGCATTGGGAATGGCGGAGGTGCATTGGGAATGGCGGAGGCTAGACAAATCCTGTCTTGCTTTTTTCATTCTTCTTCTTCTTCTTTTCATTATTGTTATCATAACTAGTAGTGGTAGCAGCAGCTGCATTAGTTGTAGTAGTTATTATCATATTTATCGTTATGTTTAGTAGTTATCATTACGTTTATTATTATATTTATCATAGTATTATTCTTATGTCTGTTATTATCATTATGCTTATTTATTTATTGATCTATTTATTCATTGAAATGAATGGGTTTGAGTTCCAGTTGGTTCACTTTCTGATAGCTTGAGGGGCAGATTTTTTAACGCTCGGTGATGGCTCGTGTATGATGTACTAATATTGTACATCTTCTCTCTCTCTCTGTGCCTTTGTCTGTATCTGTCTCTGTCTGTATGTCTCACGTTTCTCCTCCTCCACCTCTTCCTCCTTCTTCTTCTTCGTTCTTGTTTCCATAACCCACCGAACGCTGACACAAATTACAGGATCTTTAACAACGTGCGTATTTGATCTTCTGCGTGCGTATGCACACGAAGATGGTTCAGGCACTATCTTGACCGGAGAGATCGGAAAAAAAAATCTCAACTCTTTACCCACCAGGCGCCGTTAGACAGATTCGAACTCGCCCCCCTCAGATTGAAAGCCCATCACTTTAACCACTCGGCTATTGCGCTGTTTCAGTGTAAATCATGTATCCAGTGACACATCTCTGTCATCCTCTGTAATGGACAGACACTGTATGCTACGTGTAACTTCATCAAGGTGGATGCTTCTGTAGGTAACTATTGCCAGGAACAACTATGTTCTTGCCAAAAGTTTTTTTAAGGTCTATTTTGGAGGAAAAGAGTGTGTGTGTGTGGGGGGGGGGGGGGGGGGGGAGACAGAGGGGGGGGGGGGGAGGTTGATCCTTGCAGGATTCAAAATCCAGAACCTCTCACTTAGTTCACGTGCTATTTTTCTTTTTCAATTGGCCACATTCCACGAATGTGAAGAAAAATAACAACAACAACAACAAAGGCACACACACACACACACACACACACACACACACACACACACACACACACACACACACACACACACACACACACACACACACACACACACACACACACACACACACACACGTATGCACGCACGCACTCAAACAAACAATCAAACATACAAAGAATAAACAAAAACAAAAAAAAACAAAAAACAAAACAACAACAACAACAACAACAACAAAAAAAACCCCGAAATTTGCAGCCTCCCTGTGAGCATTTAGCAAGGAGGGGGGTTGTGTGTGTGTGTGTGTGGGGGGGGGGGGGGGGGGGGGGGGGGGGGGGGGGGGGGGGGGGGATGTCGTGAAACTCAACACCGCAATAATCTCATCTAAAACGCTCCCCTCTAACAGATTTAGTGCGTAACAATAGACAAAACAAACACACGCCCGTTCCTTCGTAACGACTGTGACAGAGTTATCGTCCATATTTTAACGATGCACGGTTCTGTGCTCTTTGGCAAGGGAGACCAACAGTCGAAATGCCTCTCACCTGCAGTTGCTGGCCGTGTCCTTTGAAGTGGCGCAGCTCCGGTCTGTAGTCTCTAGCAGCAGAAGCTCTTTTGTGGTGGTGGTGGTGGTGGTGGTGGCTTCACAATGAGGGGAAATATATCTGTGCTGAGTTGTTTCCCTTTGAACCTCTAAAAAGCACTCCCTCCCCCCTCCATAAAAAAAGTTTTCTTTAATTTTTTTGCACTCTTTTGCATTCTTAATTCTTCCTCTGTCTTTCTTTTTACCTGTCAGCCTGTCCGTTTGGCTGTCTGTCTGTCCGTCTGTCTTGGGTCTGTCTTTCTATCTCCAGTTTGTGTGTGTGTGTGTGTGTGTGTGTGTGTGTGTGTGTGTGTGTGTGTGTGTGTGTGTGTGTGTGTGTGTGTGTGTGTGTGTGTGTGTGTTTATTGTTGATTAAAAAAAATGTATCCGCCTTCTTGATTTTAAGTTAAATCAGCCAAAATGTCTCCCGAGAAGATTAAGAAATAATAATATGATAGATGGAGCGTTGTGTTTATCAGGAGAGTGTGACAGAGACAGAAACATACACAGATAGATAGAGAGACAGAGACAGAAAGAGATACATACAGCTCAAGAGAGACAGGTCGAGAGAGAGAGAGAGAGAGAGAGAGAGAGACAGACAAACAGAGAGAGAGGCAGAGAAACAGAGCGAAACAGAGAGAAAGAGAGAGAGAGAGAGAGAGAGAGAGAGAGAGAGAGAGAGAGAGAGAGAGAGGGGGGGAGCGTCACAGAGAGAAAGAGACAGGGAGAGAAGAGTGTCAGAAAGAGAGCATCAGAGAGAGAGAGAGAATCGGAGAGAGAGAGAGAAAGAGAGAGAGAGAGTGGGGGGGGGCCTCAGAGACAGAGACAGAGATACATAGAGAGAGATATAGAGAAATACATAGAGAGAGGTACAGAGGTAGAGACAGATGGGTGGGTGTATGCACGCGCGTACGTCGCGCATGCGCTTTCACGCTTAAGTGATCCCGAGAAAAAAAAAAAAGAAGAAAAAAAAAAGAGAGGTCAGTGACTCTCCACACTGTCCTCGCTCTTCAACACATTTTGTCAGGAAACCAGCAGCCGGCAGACACCAGTTGTGATTCTGATCGGATGATGAACGAAGCTCTCACTCCCCCCACGTCCGCCAGCACCACCACCCCTCCCCCCGCCCCGCCACACACACACACACACACACACACACACACACACACACCTCCCTTCAACCCCCCCCCTCCCCCTCCCCATCTGCTTCCCTCCACATCCTGATGTCACAAGCCAGACACGCTACACAGAGCAACCAGCAGAACATGACTGATTGGGGAGAAAAAAAGAAAAAAAAAGGGGGGTGGGGGATGGGGGGGGGGGGGGGGAGGGGGAGGGGGGAGCAGGGGGAGGGGGAGGGGGGAAGGGGGGTTGAGGGTCGGAGGTGGGTGGGTGGGTGGGTGGGGACGGTATATGCGCCAACGTATGATGGATTTGGAACTGCGATGGATAGAAGACTCTTGTTCCTTCTTTCTTTTAAAAATTCTGTTATTATTAATTAATTGATTAATTCATTGATTTATAGATTAATAAATAAATAAATTTAATTAATGTATTTATCTATTTAATTAGATAGACATTGTATTTATTACGTCTGCCATTGGTCTGAGCAGTGTACTGTTGTCTCTGCACTAAGTTACTGCTGCCTCTACTCTCTCCCGCACCGGAGTTCTTGGCAAGAGGAGACGCTGTTTCCGTGAAGAGCATGACATGTATCCTGTGACATATCTTTGTCATCCTCAGTAATGGACAGACGCTGCCTGCTATGTGTTTCTCTACCAAAGTGGAGGCTTCTGCAGGTGGCTTTGGTTTGCCAGGAACAGCTATTTTCTTGCCAAAAAGTTTTTTCGAGTCTATTTTGGAGAGACAGGGGGTGGGGGTGTCTTGATCTTCACATGACTTAAGAAGAACCAGAGCTTCTCACTTTTTTCACGTGCTATTTTTCTTTTTCAATGGACCAGGAATGTGAAACAATAACAACAACAACAACAAAGGCACACACACACACACACACACACACACACACACACACACACACACACACACACACACACACACAAGTCGAACTAGACTTCGAGTTCGACAAACACACACACACACACACACACACACACACACACACACACACACACACACACACACACACAGAGCAAATAAACAAAAAACAAACAACCAAAAAAACAAACAAACGAAGAAAAACCGAAATTTGTGGCATGAGGAGCACCGGAATAGTCTCATGTAAAAGGCTCCCCTTCCGACAGATTTAGTGTGTAACAATTGCAAGAACAAACACTCGCCCGTTCCTGCGTAACGATAGTGGCAGGCAGGGTTATCGTTCATGCTTTAATCAACGATGCACGGTTCTGTGCTCTTTGGCAAGGGAGACCAACTGCCGAAGTGCCGCTCACATGCAGTTACTGGCCGTGTCCTTTGAAGTGGCGCCGCTCCGGTCTGTAGTCTGTAGCAGCAGCAGCTCGTTTGTGGTGGTAGTGGTGGTGGTGGTGGTGGTGGCTTGACATTTATGGGAAATATGTCTAGAGGGTACTGGTTGTCACAAGGACAGATTGAAAGACTAGACAATGCCCAAGAAGAAAGAAAAACACCCTTAGGTGCTGGAGAGGACCCAGAGAAGCACTGTCTCCACCCGCCCCTTGGAACAATCCTGCACCACCCTTGGAGGCCTGCGCTGTGTTCACGATGGGTGCAGGCACGCACAGGACACTCCATTAAGAATTCAAGGGACATAACTGCTCCCGCGAACAGAGGCAAAAGAGACCACAGGATGCAACTCGCGACAGCCTTAAAAGAAGTATCCCCATGGGTGTACCAGTCAGTATTTCATGACTGCAGAGCCCACCGGCAAAAGACACCACCCTCCAGCTGCTGAGCACACCCCACAGACCAAACCGCCCCTGCCCGCAGGCAGATGAAGACAGTGCCACTCCAGACACAGACATACGGTCTTATGTGCCTCAAGAGAGAATCCCAAGTTGTAGTCTTTCCCACTGTCAACAGGACTTTCCCTGTGGTCAGTGGGTCTTTCCTCACCGTAACTGGACCTTTCTCCAGGGTCAGCCTAGTCCTTGAGTAATGAAGTTTTTGAATCTTGAAAACAAACATCTCTCTCTATCTCTCTCTGTTTGTTAATCATCAATGTTCACATAGCCCCATCAAAAGAGGACGTGGGCTTTTCTGAATAAATAATCCGTATCCGAATCTCTGTCTGTCTGTCTTTCTTTCATCTGTCAGCCTGTCCGTCTGTCTGGGGGGCCTACATGTCTGTCTATCTCTCGTCTTCATCTTTTTCGCCTTTTTCAGTTTTGACAGCCAGAATATGACCAACAAGGATCATGAAGTAGTAATATGATGGGTGGAGTGTTGTGTTCATGAAGAGAGCGAGAGCGAGAGCTATTTAGATAGATAGATAAATAAATAGATAGATAGATAGATAGACACATAGAGATACTGAGAGCGAAAGAGAGACAGATCCACACACACACACGCGCACACACACACACACACACACACACACACACACACACACACACACACACACACACAGAGAGGGAGATTTTAGAAGGGAGAGATTAAAAAATTATCACTCAAGGATAAAAATTTCAGGCTTGAGAGAGAGAGAGAGAGAGAGAGAGAGAGAGAGAGAGAGAGAGAGAGAGAGAGAGAGAGAGAGAGAGAGAGAGAGAGAGAGAGAGAACGAACGAACGAATGAAGGAATGATTCAAGTTATTGTGGTCAGGTCCAATTACCCCATTCACAAAAGGACATGGTGTGAAAGGGGTCGTACACGCGGAAAAGTAATATAACGAAATAAGGATAACGCGCACTGTACAAATGATCATGACATGGATACCACGACATGAGACCAGTTATAATTATGTCATGCAAAGACAGAAGTACATAAATTTCCAAATCTGTCTCACCAGAAAATTTACACATTTAGCTGGAAACTTATCCAATATATATATATATACAAAATTATTTGTCTAGGATACAATCTGGATAGCTGGATGTCAAACTATGCAGAAACTTATTTGAATGTGTGTGTGTGTGTGTGTGTGTGTGTGTGTGTGTGTGAGAGAGAGAGAGAGAGAGGATGTGGGTGAATGTATGCGCGCGCACACGTGCGCATGCGCCTTCACGCTTCCGTGATCCCGAGAAAAAAATGAGGTCAGTGACTCTCCACACTGTCCATGCATGCTCACGCTCTTCAACACATCTGCCAGAGAACAAGCAGCTGGCAGACACCAGTTGTGATTCTGATCGGATGATAAACGAAGCTGTCACCCCCACCCACCCCCACCCACCCTCACCACCGCCGCCACCCACACCTCACCCAACTCCTTACACCCCTCTCTCCTTCCTTCCACAAGTCAGACATCATGCTACACGGAGCAACAGGCAGAACATGACTGATTGGTGGAAAAAGGGAGAGAGAGAGAGAGAGAGAGAGAGAGAGAGAGAAAGAGAAAAAAAAAGAAGGTGGGGGATGGGGGTTGGGGTTGGGGTTTGGGGGGTGGGAGGTGATGCGCCAGTGTATGATGCATTTGGAACGGCAATGGATGGACGACTCTGTTTCTCCCAGTCTTTTCATAATTTAATTAATTAATTTATTTATTCATTCATTTATTCACTTCTTCACTTATTCGTTTGTACTTTTACTTTGTTTCATTTATGTCATTATTTTTATTCATTGATTTATGTATTTATCTATTATTATTACATATATGCGCGCGCGCACACACATGCACCCCCCATCACCCCACCCCCCATATATATATATATATATATATATGTATATATATATATATGTATATATCTATGTATATATGTATATATGTGTATATTTCTTATATATATATATATATATATATATATATATGTATATATCTATGTATATATGTATATATGTGTATATTTCTTATATATATATATATATATATATATATATATATAGAGAGAGAGAGAGAGAGAGAGAGAGAGACTTTTTTTTGACGAATGGGTTTGAATATCAATTACGTCTACTGAACCAACAGATAGGAGTTCTGATTCATGATTCACTTGTCGATGGAGTGTGAACGGGCCACATTTCGCATCAACACACGTCCTTTTAATTGGTGATTTTTTTTCCGTGTTCAGTGTTTCCATCAACATAGAAAGTCTGCATCGTGTTTCTTCGTTTTTCTCCTGCCAGGCACTATGTCTGGTGGATAGAGGTCTGCCAACAGGACCTTGTGGATTCCTAGACACCCTTTTTTGGTGTTCATCGTGTGTGGGGTGTTTTTCATTTCCTGTCAGTGTTCCAGGATGTTTGTAGTCTGTGTCTCTGTCTGTCTGTGACTTGCCTGTCTGTGTTCATGTGTGTCTGTGTCCTTCTGCTTCTTGTGTTTGTGTCTGTGTCTGTCTCTGTCTGTGACTGTGTCTGTCTGTGACTGTGCCTGTCTGTGTCTCTGTCTGTGTCTGTCTGTGTCTGTCTGTGACTTGCCTGTCTGTGTCCATGTGTGTGTGTGTGTCCATCTGCTTCTTGTGTTTGTGTCTGTGTCTCTGTCTGTCTCTGTCTGTGCCTGTCTGTGACTGTGCCTGTCTGTGTCTGTCTGTCTGTGACTGTGCCTGTCTGTGTCCATGTGTGTATGTGTCCATGCGTGTCTGTGTTTGTCTCCGTTAATGTTTGCATTGCTTTTAAACGACATGAAACCCCACTTAGAACAAGATTTAGATGGATTAGAAAACATAGTTGATGAGGTTAGGAAAATGAATATGAGTGAACAAGATTGTAAAATTTTCTTACAACTTTTTGTTCTGCATTGCTCACAAGATACTGTGATTTTCTCAGAGACAGCTGTCAGTTTGCAGAATGGTCTTACCTCAATGAGACAGTATTGTGAAAAATGGAAGCTTAATCAGAATGCTAAAAAAGTGTGAAGTAGTAGTATTTTCTAGGGGCAAAGTAAGAACATTTCCTGATTTTTATATCGATAAGGACAAAATTGAGGTTGTAAGTGACTTCCAGTATTTGGAATTAAAGTTAAATTACAATAATAAAATGCATGTTGTCCAGCGAAATTTATACGGTCTTGCTTCAAGAGCAACATTTGCATTACTGAGGAAAACTAGTCAACTTAATCTTCCTGTCGATTTAATTATTGATTTATTTGATAAGACAGGTCTTCCTATATTTACATATGGTAATGAAATGAAATTACGGTGCTTAGAGCCTCGCCGACCATTAAGGCCATCTCAAGGCTATCGTCACATTAATACCTACTACAAGGATAAAACACAAACAATTAAAACGAGTCACCACTTCAAACTTTCCACTCAAAGTTTAAAAAAAACTTCCATAGTTTAAAACCTTCAAATCTGATTAAAAATGTTCACTTCTTTCAAGAAGTCCATCAGCGCCCACGGAGGGACATCACGAAACAAGGTCTTCAAAGAAACCGCCGTGTAATGTCCGTGTTTCACGGTGAGAGGCTCATCACAGGGAATACATCGAGGGGCCTCTTCCCCGTTCAACAAGTAAGAATGAGTAAAAAAAAAAAAAAAAAAAAAAAGTGTGTCCCGCACGCAGTCTGCACAGCACAGACTCCTCCTTTCTGTTCTTCACCCCTGAAGGGAGGGTCTCTTTTAGGTCTGGACGGATCTGGAAGAGCTTGTTGTCCGTCTGGGTGTTACATATGGTAGCGAAATTTGGGGTTTTGATATTTCTGAAATAGTGGAAAATTTGCAATTAAAATTTTATAAACTAGTTCTAAAACTAAGACAATCCACCCCATCATTGATGTTTTTTTGTGAAACTGGTAAATTTCCTGTGTCTGTCTCTGTTAGATCCAGAATGCTATAGTGTTTTGGTCTAGGCTTGTTACAAACCAAAGAACGTCTAAACTGTCTCCGGTTGTTTATACATGTCTCTTCAATCTATACAATGATAACGTACATCAGAACCAATACTTGAAAAGTGTTCATACTGTCTTGAATGAAATTGGATTAAGCTGTTTCTGGTTGAACCAACACAATGTTGATGTACATCCTACATGGTTCAAAGAGAAAGTAAAACGTTGTTTAAAAGATAAGTTTTTGCAAGACTGGTATAGACATGTCGATGACGATACTATGTATATTAATTACAGGATGTTTAAACCAAACTTTGGCCAATATGCTTATTTTACAGTGTTAGCAAATAATTGTGTAACTGAGTTAGTTAAGTTTAGAACAACTAATAATCCTTTGCCTGTTAATAGACTGCGTTTTGACAATTTACCCAGAAATGAAAGAATGTGTGATAAATGTTCCATAAACGACATTGCTGATGAGTTTCACTATTTGTTTGTGTGCCCATTTTTTTTTTAAAAGCACCAGTCAAACATGTTTATTTAGTTATTGTAGAATCCGCCCAAACTCCATTAAATTCCATCTATTGTTTTCTGAAAAACAAACAAACAAAAGAATACTGTTAAAACTGAAATCCTAGGTTTCTGCTATACGTAGATCTTTTTATTATTATTATTATTATTATTATTATTATTATTATTATTTTATTAATGTTTTGTCTATTGATACGATTAAAAAAAAATTTTTTTTGTGGATTTGTTGTTTGTTTGTTTAATGAGTGAAAAAGTACTTGTCAATGTGTATATGAAGTGACTGAACAAATGAGCCTCTTTTTGTTTTTGACATCACTCTTTTTGTGTTTATTGGATATGTGTAAAGGCTGAATGTATGAATGGGCACACGAAATAAACTACTTGCCTTGCCTTGCCTTGTTTGTGTATCTGTGTCTGTCTGTGACTGTGACTGTGCCTGTCTGTGTCCACGTGTGTCTGTGTTTGTGTCTGTGTCTGTCTGTGTTTGTGTCTGTCTGTCTGTGACTGTGCCTGTCTGTGTCCACGTGTGTCTGTGTTTATGTCTGTGTCTGTCTGTGTCTGTGCCTGTCTGTGTCCACGTGTGTCTGTGTTTGTGTCTGTGTCTGTCTGTGACTGTGCCTGTCTGTGTCCACGTGTGTCTGTGTTTGTGTCTCTGTCTGTCTGTGACTGTGCCTGTCTGTGTCCACGTGTATCTGTGTTTGTGTCTCTCTGTCTGTGACTGTGCCTGTCTGTGTCCATGTGTATCTGTGTTTGTGTCTCTCTGTCTGTGACTGTGCCTGTCTGTGTTTGTGTCTGTCTGTGACTGTGCCTGTCTGTGTCCACGTGTGTCTGTGTTTGTGTCTGTGTCTGTCTGTGACTGTGCCTGTCTGTGTCCACGTGTGTCTGTGTTTGTGTCTGTGACTGTCTGTGACTGTGCCTGTCTGTGTCCACGTGTGACTGTGTTTGTGTCTGTGACTGTCTGTGACTGTGCCTGTCTGTGTCCACGTGTGTCTGTGTTTGTGTCTGTGTCTGTCTGTGTCTGTCTGTGTCTGTGCCTGTCTGTGACTGTGCCTGTCTGTGTCTGTGTCTGTCTGTGCCTGTCTGTGTCTGTCTGTGACTGTCTGTGACTGTGCCTGTCTGTGTCCACGTGTGTCTGTGTTTGTGTCTGTGACTGTCTGTGACTGTGCCTGTCTGTGTCTACGTGTGTCTGTGTTTGTGTCTGTGTCTGTCTGTGACTGTGCCTGTCTGTGTCCACGTGTGTCTGTGTTTGTGTCTCTGTCTGTCTGTGTCTGTGCCTGTCTGTGCCTGTCTGTGACTGTGTCTGTCTGTGTCTGTGTCTGTCTGTGTCTGTCTGTGACTGTGCCTGTCTGTGCCTGTCTGTGACTGTGTCTGTCTGTGTCTGTCTGTGACTGTCTGTGACTGTGTCTGTCTGTGTCTGTGTCTGTCTGTGACTGTCTGTGACTGTGCCTGTCTGTGTCTGTGTCTGTCTGTGACTGTCTGTGACTGTGCCTGTCTGTGTCCACGTGTGTCTGTGTTTGTGTCTGTGTCTGTCTGTGACTGTGCCTGTCTGTGTCCACGTGTGTCTGTGTTTGTGTCTCTGTCTCTCTGTGACTGTGCCTGTCTGTGTCTGTGTTTTTTTGTCTGTGTCCGTGTGTGTGTCTTTGTTTCTGTCGCTGTTTGTCTGTCTGTCTGTCCGTCTCTCTCATTGTTCTCTTTCTGCCTTTTTCATACGCACAGAAACAATCACACACACACACACACATACACACAAACACACACACACACACACACACAAACACACACACACACACACACACACACACACAAACACACACACACACACACACACACACACACACATCACTCACCTCCCACACCACACACACCTCTACCCCCACTACCACCCCCCTTCCCCTGGAGATATCATCACCCACATTATTCAACACACACATAATTCAACATTCACATTATTCATCACCCACATTATTCATCACCCATATTATTCAACACACACATCGTTCAACAACCACATTATTCAGCACCCACATTATTCATAACACACAGCATTCAACAACCACATTATTCATCACACACATCATTCAATAACCGTATTATTCATCACCCACATTATTCATCACACACATCATTCAATAACCGTATTATTCATCACCCACATTATTCATCACACACATCATTCAACAACCACATCGTTCGGCGCCCACATTATTCATCACCCACACTATTCATTACATACATCATTCATCAACCACATAATTCACCACCCACATTATTCATCACCCACATTATTCATTACATACGTTCTTCATCATCCACAATATTCATCACCCACATTATTCATTATGCACATAATGCACCACCCACATTATTCATTACCCACATCATTTATCACCCACATCCACATTATTCGACGCACATATAATTCATATCCCACATCATTCATGACCAACACCCACATTATCCTCAACTATACCCACATTATTCACTCACATCCACATTATTCATCACCCACATTAATCATCACCCATATTGCTCATCGCCTATTGCTCATCACCTATACCCACATTATTCACCCCAATACACACACATTACTCACCCACATTATTCATCACCCACACCCACATTATCCATTACCCACATTTTCATCACCCACACCCACATCATTCATCACCCACACCCACATTATTCACCACCCACACCCACATTACATCACCCACACCCACATTATTCATCACCCACACCCACATTATCCATCACCCACACCCACATTATTCATCACCCACACCCACAATACATCACACACACATTATGCATCACCCACACCCACATCATGCATCACCCCCACACACATTATTCACCACGCACACCCACATCATTCATCACCCACACCCACATTATGCATCACCCACACCCACATCATTCATCACCCACACCCACATCATTCATCACCCACACCCACATTACATCACCCACACCCACATTATTCATCACCACACCCACATTACATCACACACACCCACATCATTCATCACCCACACACACATTACATCACCCTCATTACATCACCCACACCCACATCATTCATCACCCACACCCACATCATACATCACCCACACCCACATCATGCATCACCCACACCCACATCATACATCACCCACACCCACATCATGCATCACCCACATCATGCATCACCCACACCACACCACCACCCCTCCACCCAGAGCAGCTGACTGACCGGACAGCGATGTGAGACAGCCCAGTGTTTGACAGCACGAGAGAACACACCCATGGTCCCTGGTAGCACTGGCTGACTGGCTGACTGACAGACTGACAGACTGATGGTGTGAACTGTGTAATTAGCTCAGTAGTGGTAGCACTCCACACCTCTGCCACCCCCCCCCCCCCACACACACACCCCGGCCCCTCCTTCCCCCCGCCCCCCCCCCCCCCCCTTTCCAGAAGACCCCAACAGTCAGGTACATCAGAGGGAACCCGAGCATGCTTGTCAAAACACCACCACCCTCACCCTCTCTCTCCCTATTATCACCCCTCCACCTCTCCCCCTCCACCACTCCACTCAAACCCCCACCACACGCGCACACACACACACACACACACACACACACACACACACACATTGGCTGAGGAAGATGTTTGTTCTTCACAGGTAAAAGCCTGCCAAGATGATGTACAAAGTCACTGGTGCGATCAGAACATGAAAGGGGGCGGAGGGGGGGGCAGAGAGAGAGAGAGAGAGAGAGAGAGAGAGAGAGAGAGAGAGAGAGAGAGAGAGAGAGAGAGAGAGGCTGAGACAAAGACACAGACACAGACACAGAGAGAGAACGCTAGATTTTTTTGGTCATTGCTCGGAATATGATGACGATGATGATGATGATAATAATAACAATCATCATCATCATCATCATTATTATCTATCATCATCGTTATCATCAAAATCATAATCATGAAATAATGATAAAAAAATTCACACTTACACACACACACACACACACACACACACACACGCACACACACACACACACACATACACACACACACACACACGCACACACACACACACACACACACACACACACACACACACACACACACACACACACACGCACACACACACACACGCACACACACACACACACACTCATGTGTATCAGTAAAAAAAACTTACATCGAAATAATTTTGTCTTTGCATTATACCTAAAAATGCGAACCAGATGTCAAACAGAAAATCCGATCGGATGTTGCGTATTTCCTGAGCAGGATGCATAAAAGTCAAAGACAAAGTTTCTCCTTTTATAAATGGTGTACATTAACCATCCCAACGACGACTGTCCTAAAACCCCCTTGGCCGAGAGAGTGGGGATGTAACTTGGGCAAGAACTCTCCACAACAATAAAATTCTAGCTCAGCTACTCGAGACAGTAGCTGCCTCTTCTGCTGTTCTGATGGTGGCTATCGTCCATCCATACGCCCGGAAACCAACATGCCATGATTCTAACCGACTCAATGAACCTCATACAGAAAATTGAAAACGGAATGGGAAGACCCAGAGTGGCATAAGGCAATGCGCAACTTTCAGATTAAAAAATTCACATGGTCATACTGCCCGGGACATGCAGGTGTTAAGGGAAATGAGCGAGCTGACAGACTTGCTGGTAACGCAACACCAACGAGCGGCCTACATCTAGGAAAATCGGAAATCCTCAGAAAAGTCAAAGAATATCAAAAAGAACAGGTACAAGGCCATCACACAATCGATCGCCTCAAAAAAATAAAAGCAGAGAGAGGGAGTGGCCGTAAGTCTAATATGAAAGGTAGAGCACGATGCTTTGCTAATCAAACAAATATCGGCATCATTTCCAAACCAACATTGCGCAAATTTCTTCAAAACGGAACAGAGTCTCTGTGGGCTTTTCCAAATACAATAGACTGAGCAACACACTAGACGCCACGTTCTTGGCATCAGAGATCTTTTCCCATCCCTCTTGCGGCCAATCAGTGGCAGCCTCTGTGCGTGTGTGTATGTGTGTGTTTGTGTGCATGTGTGGGTCTGTATTTTTGAGTGCGTTTGTGCATGCGCGAGAGTGTAAGTGTACACAAGTGTCAGTAGAGTTCTGTGCACGTGTGTGTGTGTGTGTGTTTGTGTGTGTGTGTGTGTGTGTGTGTGTGTGTGTGAGGGGGAGGTGGGGGTGCGGATGGGTGGTGGGGTAGAGGATGAGGTATGTGAGTGTATGCATGCCTACACTATGGGAGCAACAGGATATTGGAACGTATATATATATATATATATATATCTTTGTACATATGTGTGTGGAGATATGGGCATATGTGTGTGCGCTTGTACAAGTAAGTGTTCATCTGTGTGTGTGTGTGTGTGTGTGTGTGTGTGTGTGTGTGTGTGTGTGTGTGTGTGTGTGTGTGTGTGTGTATGTGTGTGTGTGCCGTGGAAGCTGTGATACGTAGACTAGAAATGAGCGTGTGGAGGAGGGGGGGGGGGGGGGGGTAGAGGAGGTGCAGGGTAATGTGTGTGGTGTGTGTGTGTGTGTGTGTTGGAGCTCATGTACGTTTATATGTATTTGACTGTGCTTTCATATCTGTGAAACTGCATGTTCGGTGCATATCTGTTATGCATGTGTGGGTGTATATGTGAATGTGTGTCTTCATGTTTTACATCTATTTGCTTATTTACCTTTTTTTTTACATTATAGTTATTATTTATTATTTATTTATTTATTTGTGTAAGCTTATCTATCATTTATTCACCTTTTTTTTTCCCTCAAGGCCTGACTAAGCGCGTTGGGTTACGCTGCTGGTCAGGCATCTGCTTGGCAGATGTGGTGTAGCGTATATGGATTTGTCCGAACGCAGTGACGCCTCCTTGAGCTACTGAAACTGAAACTGAAACTGATGGTCATGGTCGAACACGTCTATCATGATGATGATGGAGTCTCCCGTCGGTCCGACGGATGAGTAGGCAGGCAAGCTTATCTGTCGGTGTGTGTCCTCATATGGGAAAAGAGGCCGATTCTGGATGCCCAGCACTTCCCACAGGTGTTGCAAGGGAAAACGTCTCCAGAAGTTGAGCCCTGCTTCCTTCGCTCACGCTTCTCCTTAATGGCCAGCGTTCTCTTGTTTTCAAACGTCTTTATGCCGTTAGAGCACAGCATCCTCCAGCGAGAACGGTCAAGGGCATCAGTTTCCCAGGAAGCGTCTACCATACATCATACTTATTAGCAAGTATGAATTCGCATTTGAAGGAAAAGGATGTCTTTGTTGAACAGAGCCTTCAGCTGCTCAGGAAACCATTCAATGTGCAGTTTCCAAAGATGAACCATAAAAATTTTGTGGTAATTGCTTACAGCCTGTTAGTCTACAAATCATTATTATTATGCCACCGAAAACGGAGTATGGCTGCCTATATGGCGGGGTAAAAAAACAAAACAAAACAAAACGGTCATACACATAAAAGCCCACTCGTGCACATACGAGTGAACGTGGGAGTTACAGTCAACAAACGAAGACAAAGAAGAAGAAGAAGAAGATGAAGATTCTTCTTCTTCTTCTTACACAATAAGTATTTCTGTCCTAAAATACTGCACTGTACTGATAAACATCTACCCACTTTACTTTCAAACGGTGAGGTGGGTGGTGGTGGTGGTGTCGGTGAAAACATTATATTGTGGTGAGCTGGTGTGATGTTGTTTGAAGACCTTTAATGACACGAAACTGCCTTCGTGTTTGGTTGAGCTGACGGGCACAATAGCCGAGTGGTAAAAGCGTTGGACTGTCAATCTGAGGGTCCCGGGTTCGAATCACGGTGACGGCGCCTGGTGGGTAAAGGGTGGAGATTTTTTACGATCTCCCAGGTCAACATATGTGCAGACCTGC
>NC_134895.1:12092416-12097416 GCF_041734735.1 Babylonia areolata
CTCTCTCTCTGTGTCTCTCTGTGTGTCTCGGGGTGTCTGAGCTGCAGTCAATGGTGACACACGTGAGTTATTTAGCTCTGCTAAATTCATTGATTGCTGGAGACTTCAGGAGTGTCTGGTTTTAAAACCTTGCATGTACCTTCGTAAGTACTATGCCTTCCTCTCGGCTGGATTTCCGAGTCAGGTGTGGTTGTTTCCACCCAGTTTTCATGGCGTTTATGTTCAAGAGAGCAAAGAAATGTATCGCCTTGCGACAGAAGACATTGAACGTGAAGACGGTGACAGGCGGTGTCGTGGTAGGTTGTCTCCTCACGTACTTGTTCTGGGGCAGTTTATTGCTACAGTGCGGTGATGTGGAACAGAACCCGGGACCACGAAAGGACAGCTTGCGACAGACCTGTCTGACGGGTGGAGGTCGCAGAGCCAGCACAGAGAAGACCACTTCTTCCCCCACGACTTCTCAGCCTGCTGATGAACCATCTCGGACTGACCTGATGTCCGTACTCCAGTCACTACATGAGAAATTTGATGCCATGCAAGAAGACATCAAGGACATTCGGGATGTTCAAACCGCCCTGCAGGAAGAGGTTCAGTCCCTGAAGGAAGAAGTTACTGATCTCCGCCGAGAAAACGAAGACCTGAAAAAGAGGATGCAGGAAATGGAAAGTAAGACGGACGACCTTGAAGGGCGCTCTAAACGTAACAATGTTATCTTCTATGGTCTTAAAAGGAATGAAAACGAAACGCAGGCTGACTGCGAGGGAAGAATCAACGATCTTTTGGTGGACACGCTGGAGCTGTCTGGTGACATTCAGTTGGACAGAGTACACCGCTTGAACTCCCGGCCCAACTCTCCAATCATCGCATGCTGCACCTTTTTTAAGGACAAGCAGTCAATCCTCAAGGTCAAGTCCAAACTGAAGGGCAGCGACATCTTCATTGGAGAGGACTTTTCGCTGCGAGTCAGGGAGGTGAGGAAGAAGCTGTCGCCACACCTGAAGAAGGCCAGGAGTGAGGGGAAGCGAGCGACTATGATCTTCGATCATCTCCTTATTGATGGGAAAAGGTTCTATCTTGGTGAAGGAGATTCTCTTAGGGGGACTGACTAGGGGGGTGGCCGGCCCAATTCGACACCGGTGACAACTGAAAACCGTGCACGAGATGGCTGTGCAAAACCAGTGGACAGGAACGAGGTCAGTGACAAGAGCACAGTGAGTTATGAACCGGTTGACAATGTAAACATTGAATCCACGAGGGCTCAGGGGTGGGTGACCGATGTGAATCATGATGAAAGAAATGTGTTTAATTCTGACAATCTGAACGTTACGATTGGTGAGCCTGTTGTTTGTAATGATGTTGTTTATAATGATGTTTCCGGTGGTGATGTGATGAGAACTATATGTAATGGTTATGCAGAAAGTGATGTTGATCATATTTCCCAAGTACAAAAATGTCCACCACTGAGAGAAGTTGACGTTGTTAGTCTTGCTGAGGGGTCATTTCAAAACGAAACTGTTAACAAGGAGAGTGAGAACAGTGTGATTTGTGGCATGATGAATGAACGAGTTGAAAAAAGTGCACAAGCGAGGCTAAAAGGAAGAGAGTGTGTGAGTGACAGAGAGCTACGTGTTGATGACTGTGGCGGCTCTAGAGAGCACGGACTTTGTTTTTCGTTCCTGCACTGGAATGTAAATGGACTTTTCTCCAAAATAAGTGACAAAGATTTTCTATCATTTGTGTTAGAATTTGATTTCATATGCATGGTTGAAACCTTTATAGAAGACTTTCGATGTATTGCATTTGACGATTATACTGTTTTTGGTAAACCAGCTGTTAAATTTACCAAACAGGGAAGGCGCTCAGGTGGTATACTATGTCTTATCAGAAACAGATTTATTCCTTACGTTAAAGAAATTAAGATGAAATCTCCTAATAGTCTAGTGTTTCTAATTGATAAAAAATTGTTTGGTTTACCGGAAGATGTCATATATGTGTGTTCTTATGTTCCACCTGAGGGCTCACCGTATTATACTTACTTCGATATTGAAAATGGTATAAGCGCACTTGAAGACTGTCTTTTTGACTGTATGCTTGAGTTTAATGATGCACATGTTATTTTGTCTGGCGATTTAAACAGTAGAATTTCCAACCTTTCTCAGGATTTTTTAAATGGCATTGATATCCATTGTAATCAATTTAAAAATAGTCATGCATTCATTAGCAGCCGTAGAAAATCAGCTGACTGTGTTGTTAATAACTATGGCAAATATCTGCTAAGTATGTGTACTGCACTTGGTTTGTGTATAATGAATGGTATATGTAATGGGGACACTGAGGGTAAGTATACATATATATCAGACACAGGTAGCAGTGTTAATGATTATTTTTTGTTATCTATGGATTTGTTTATCAGTGTTGTTTCCTCTTGTAAATTGATAGTATCAGAAAGAATTGAGTCAGATCATCAACCCATTGAATTGTATTTAAGTTTTGCAGACACAAGAAATGAAACACATGTGCACATACCAGATGAAAAACATATTATAGAAAAATTTGTATGGAACACTGATTTACAATATACTTTTACACAGGCAATGAACTCTGATGAAACACTACTGTTACTTGATCGTGCAATTGAATTGATTGACTTTGATTGTGATGCTGCTTTGAACATGCTTAATGACTGTCTTAAAGTGCATGCGGAATGTATGAAAAGAAAAAATAATCTGGCAATGCATGATAAACACAGCGACTGGTACGACAATGAATGTAAAACTAGCAATTTAAAAGCGAAAAAATTGCTAAGGATATTTAATCGGACCAAAGATAAAGATGATAGTGATGCCTATTGCGTGGCAAGAAGAGAATATAAAAATTTGATAAAAAGAAAAGAAAAGGAATACAATGATTTGTTACTGGATAAGCTTATCAGTGCGGTAAATAATCAAAGAGAATTCTGGGATGCTGTACATAAAATTTCATTTAAAAAGAAACAGGTTAGGAATAATTTAACAGTCGACGACTGGTTTCTGCATTTTAAAAGTTTACTTGAATTAGAGACATCTGCAGATGTATCTTTTATAACTGAAGATGGTATTGATGAAAACCACAATGATGATAATGAAGGGGACATTGATTACATGAACCGGCCAATATCAAAAGAAGAGGTATTACTTGTTATTAGAAATTTAAAAAATAGTAAAGCTGCTGGACCAGATGGGGTAATTGGGGAAATGTTAAAATATGCTGGGGATAGAGTGGCTGACTTTTTCGTAAAGCTTTTTAATGTCTTATTTGATGAAGGTACTTTTCCGGAAAATTGGACAGACTCTATTGTACTCCCTTTGTTTAAAAAAGGTGATATAAATAATCCAGGTAATTATAGAGGTATAACATTATGTGATGTAAGTAGCAAGTTGTATAGTGCAGTTATAAATAATAGACTCCAAGAACTGATAAATGAACATAATTTGACAGGTGAACATCAAGCAGGATTTAAAAGAGGTTATTCAACTGTTGATCACATGTTCACGTTATTGGCACTGATACAAAAACAATTTTCTTTTAATCGTAAATTGTATGTGGCCTTTATTGATTTTGAAAAAGCTTTTGATTCCATAGAGAGAAATTTATTATGGCCTATTCTTTTGAAAAGCGGTATTAAGGGTAAGATTTTTCGTTGTATCTATAGTATGTATACTAATGTTAAAGCCAGAATTAGATGTGGTGCCAGATTAACAGATTACATTAATTGTACCCGTGGTGTAAAGCAAGGTGATGTTTGCAGTCCTGTTCTGTTTTCCTTATTTATTAATGAGATAGCATTAGAAGTAATCAGAGAAGGTAGACATGGAGCAACATTTATGCCTAATTATTTTGAATTATTTATACTGTTATTAGCTGATGATGTTGCTTTATTATCCGAAACTGTGATAGGTTTACAAACACAGCTTAACAATTTATATCATGCGGCTTCAGCTCTACGTTTAAAAGTAAACATGAATAAAAGCAATATCGTTGTATTCAGGAAAGGAGGGTATTTAGCTGCCAGGGAAAGATGGTTTTATAATGGCGTTGTAATGCCAGTTATTAATGCATATAAATACTTAGGAATTTACTTTTCCACAAAGTTGAGTTTTGGGGCAGCCTGTAGCGATCTTAACAGTAGGGGAAAAAACGCTTTATTGTATATTTTACAGAAATTATCGAAACTGAAATGTAATTCTTTAAACATATATTTAAAGCTGTTTGACTCACAGATTCAACCAATAGTCCAATATGGTGCCGAATTATGGGGACTCGATAAAGCTGCATTTCAGTGTGAAAAGATACATTTATTTGCACTTAAGAAGTTCTTAGGCGTAGAAGAGCGAACTCCCAATG
The DNA here is from genome assembly GCF_041734735.1 of Babylonia areolata. NCBI lineage: Eukaryota > Metazoa > Mollusca > Gastropoda > Neogastropoda > Buccinidae > Babylonia > Babylonia areolata. The sequence goes on from NC_134895.1 coordinate 12,096,800, forward strand.
ATTTGATATACGGGGAAACAAACAGATATCCTATCTATATAAATTCAGTTATAAAATGCATTAAGTATTGGTTAAAGTTACTGAGAATGCATGAATCTAGACTGCCTCACAAAGCCTATAAAATGTTATTTGATCTTGATGCGCGTGGCAAAAGAAACTGGGCTACAAGTATACGCTGTAAACTGTTTATGTTTGGATTTGGGTATGTATGGCTCAATCAAGGTGTAGAGGGGATTGATGAGTTTCTTCGGACTTTTAAAGAAAGACTTATTGTTTGTAGATGGCAAGAATGGGATTTCCATGTTAACAACAGTGAAAGATTTAATGCCTATAAAACCTTTTGTACTATACCCGATGTCAAAACCTATTTATTGATGAATATAGATAAACATTTAAAGTATATAATGACTAGATTTAGACTTGGTATTTCGGAAATTGCAGAACATAGTCACCGTTATAAAGTACATGATGAGTCTGATTTATTATGTCCACTGTGTAAGAAGGGGAAGGAAAATGAAGTGCACTTTGTTCTATCCTGTCCTGTTATGTATGACTTAAGAATGCAATACATACCGTTGAAATTTTTTAAGTTCCCTAGTCAGTTTAGATTATCGCTA
>NC_134895.1:12102416-12107416 GCF_041734735.1 Babylonia areolata
CAAAGAAAGAAACAAGAACAACAACAACAAATTAAACACAGATACCGCCCCCACACCCCACCACTCCACACCCACCCATACACTCACAATACACACAAGCACACGTGCACGCACACACACACACACACACACACACACACACACACACACGTCACAGCACACAATCGTCAACAACACACAATCAACAATACAACCAACAATTTCAGAGAAGGTTCATGCTTGGTTAATAATGCGACCTGTTCGGTACTGATACAACATTCCATTGGGTTTCCATGTTCGGTTTATGCTGAAGCCTGCATCCTGTTTCTGAAAAAGGATGAATGAGACAAGTGTATAGCGGACATATATAACTGTTCGAATGTAAAGGATTTTAGTAGCACAGTTGTTGGGTGGTTTTGTGTGTCTCCCTCGGCTATCCATCTAGCTCCAGACCATAATAATATCCCTTCCACCCGTATATCTCGAATATCTTGTCACTGTTTTTAATTTCTAGAACTCTAATATCTTCTTTATTCTTATTTTGATACTTATCTGATTTACAGATGTCTTCTTCTAACGGTCTTTCTTCTTCTGTCATTTTTGACTCACTTGTGTAAACAAAGTGAATCTATGTTTTAACCCGGTGTTCGGTTGTCTCTGTGTGTGTGTGTGTGTGTGGGGGGGGGGGGGGTAGGAGGGGAAGGGGGGGGGGGTAGGTGTGTGTGTGGATGGGTGGGTGGTGGTGGTGTTTTCATTTATTAGTTTTTCTTGTTTGTTTGCTTGGGTGATTGCGAGGGCTGGTAACAGAGGGGGGTGGAATATGCATTCGAAGGAGAGTTCCAGGGACACAGACAGAGATAAAAGGAGAGACAAAGAGAGACACAGAGAGAGAAAGAGGATGAGATAGAGAGACAGGGAGAGACAGAGAGAGGATGAGACAGAGAGACAGGGAGAGAGACAGTGCCTGAGACATACACACACAAACAGAGAGAGAGAGAGAGAGACAGACAGACAGACAGAGACAGAGAGACAGAGGGACAGAGAGACAGGGAGAGAGATACGCCTGAGACATACAGAGAGAGAGAGAGAGAGAGAGAGAGAGAGAGACAGACAGACAGACAGAGACAAAGACAGAGAGACAGAGACAAAGACACAGAGACAGAGACAGAGAGGATGAGTCAGAGAGACAGGGAGAGAGACAGTGCCTGAGACATACAAACACACACACAAACAGAGAGAGGAAGAAAGAGAGGCAGAGAGACAGAGAGAGAGAAAGAGAGGGGAGGGAGAGAGAGAGAGATACAGATACAGATAACGCGAGAGAAACATGGAGGCAGAGACTGAGAGTGAATGAGTCACAGAGAGAGAGAGAGAGAGAGAGAGAGAGAGAGAGAGAGAGAGAGACAGAGACAGAGACAGAGAGACAGAGAGAGGCAGAGACAGAGGGACAGAGGGAGAGTGTGTGTGTGTGTCAGAAACAGAGAGAAACAGAGATACAGACAAACAGAGACAGAGTGACAAAGTGAGAGAGAAAAATAAGCGATAAAGATTGACAGTGTGTGTGTGTGTGTGTGTGTGTGTGTGTGTGTGTGTGTGTGTGTGTGTGTGTGTGAGAGAGAGAGAGAGAGAGAGAGAGACAGAGACATAGACAGAGACAGAGAGAAGCACGACAGACCAGGAGCACAGAGTACATTCCGTTGCACGCACCCCTTTCAGCAAAAAAACAACAACTTCCCCTGGTGTCTGTTGTGATTCTGAGTGCACTCCACCCAGCAGCTTTTTCTGGGGGAGGCAGGTGAAGGAGGAGGGATGCAGTGTGCTTTGTTTGTTTCCCAGCGTATGAGCAGATATGGATACACAGCATGATTCCACAGAGAGAGAGAAAAGGGAGGGGGGGGGGGGGGGGGGGGGGGGGCAAGGAGAGAGAGGGAGAGAGAGAGAAGGGGGAGCATGATTCTTCCCCTGGTGTCTGTTGTGATTCTGAGTGCACTCCACCCAGCAGCTTTTTTTTTGGGGGGGAGGCAGGTGGAGGAGGAGGGATGCAGTGTGCTTTGTTTGTTTCCCAGTGTATGAGCAGATATGGATACAGAGCAGGATTTCACAGAGAGAGAGAGAGAGAGAGAGAGAGAAGGGGGGGAGCAGGGAGAGGGATAGAGAGGGGGGGGGGGGCAGGGAGAAAGACAGAGATAGGGGGTCACAGGGAGAGAAAGAGAGAGGGAGAGTGGGGCAGGGAGAGTGAGAGAGAGGGGGTGGGGGGGCAGGGAGAGAGAGGGGGCAGGGAGGGAGAGAGAGAGAGAGAGGGCAGGGAGAGAGGGACAGACACAGAAACAGAGACACAAAGACAGAAAGACAGAGTGAGAGAGAGAAAATGAGAGATGAATATCGACAGAGAGAGAGAAGAGAAGACAGAGGGACAGACATACAGACATACAGACAAACAGAAGCAGAAACAGAGACCAGGAGAGCACAGAGTACATTCCGTTGTATGTCCTCCCCCCCACCCCCAGCCCCCCCACGTACACCCTACCCCCCCCCCCCCTTTCAGCAAAAGCTTCCCCACGGTCCCTGTTGTGATTCTGAGTGCACTCCACCCAGCAGCTTTTTTTGGGAGAGGCAGGTGGAGGAGGAGGGATGCAGTGTGCTTTGTTTGTTTCCCAATGTATGAGCAGATATGGATACACAGCATGATTCCACAGAGAGAGAGAGAAGGGGTTGGGGCGGGCAAGGAGAGAGAGAGGGAGAGAGAGAGAAGGGGGAGCATGATTTCACAGAGACAGAGAGAGAGAGAAAAGGGGGGGGGCAGGGAGAAAGAAAGAGAGAGGGGGGCACAGAGAGAAAAAGAGAGAAAGAGAGAGAGAGAGGCAGGGAGAGAAAGAGAGAGAGGGGACAGGGAGAGAGAGAGAGAGAGGGGACAGGGAGAGAGAGAGAGAGAGAGAGAGGCAGGGAGAGAGGGACAGACACAGAAACATAGACACAAAGACAGAAAGACAGAGTGAGAGAGAGAAAATGAGAGATGAATATCGAGAGAGAGAGAGAGAGAGAGAGAGAGAGAGACAGACAGACAGACAGACAGACAGACAGACAAACAGACAAACAGAAGCAGAAACAGACAGAGAGATGCACATCAGACCAGAAGAGCACAGAGTACATCCCCCCACCCCCAGCCCCCCATGTACACCCTACCCCCCCACCCCCCACTTTCAGCAAAAAAAACTTCCCCTGGTGTCTGTTGTTATTCTGAGTGCACTCCACCCAGCAGCTTTTTTTTTTTTTGGGGGGGGGGGGGGGGGGGGGGGGGGCGCAGGTGGAGGAGGAGGGATGCAGTGTGCTTTGTTTGTTTCCCAGTGTATGAGCAGATATGGATACAGAGCATGATTCCACAGAGAGAGAGAGCGAGAGAGAGAAGGGGGAGCAGGGAGAGAGATAGAGAGGGGGGGGCCAGGGAGAAAGAGAGAGATAGGGGGTCACAGGGAGAGAAAGAGAGAGGGAGAGTGGGGCAGGGAGAGTGAGAGAGAGAGGGGGGGGGGCAGGGAGAGAGAGGGGGCAGGGAGGGAGAGAGAGAGAGAGAGGGGGGCAGGGAGAGAGAGGGGGCAGGGAGGGAGACTGAGAGAGAGAGAGGGGGGGGGCAGGGAGAGAGAGGGGGCAGGGAGGGAGACTGAGAGAGAGAGGGGGGGCAGGGAGAGGGGGCAGGGAGGGAGACTGAGAGAGAGGGGGGGACAGGGAGAGAGAGGGGGCAGGGAGGGAGACTGAGAGAGAGAGAGGGGGGGCAGGGAGAGAGGGACAGACACAGAAACAGAGACACAAAGACAGAAAGACAGAGTGAGAGAGAGAGAAAATGAGAGATGAATATCGACAGAGAGAGAGAGAGAGAGAGAGAGAGAGAGAGAGAGAGAGAGAGAGAGAGAGAGAGACAGACAGACAGACAGACAGACAGACAGACAGACAGACAAACAGAAGCAGAAACAGAGACAGAGAGATGCACGCCAGACCAGGAGAGCACAGAGTACATTCCCCCACCACCCCCACCACCCAGGCCCCCCATGTACACCCTACCCCTCCTTCCCATCCCCCCTTTCAGCAAAAGCTTCCCCACGGTCCCTGTTGTGATTCTGAGTGCACTCCACCCAGCAGCTTTTTTTTTTGGGGGGGGAGGCAGGTGGAGGAGGAGGGATGCAGTGTGCTTTGTTTGTTTCCCAGTGTATGAGCAGATATGGATACAGAGCATGATTCCACAGAGAGAGAGAGAGAAGGGGGCGGGGGGGGGGGGGGGAGCAGGGAGAGAGAGATAGAGAGAGAGAGAGGGGGTGGCATGGAGAAAGAGAGAGGGGGGGGCACAGAGAGAGAAAGAGAGAGAGAGAGAGAGAGGCAGGGAGAGAGGGACAGACACAGAAACAGAGAGACAGAGACAGAGTGAGAAAGAGAGAGGAAATGAAAGATAAATATCGACAGAGAGAGAGAGAGGGGGCAGGGAGAGAGAGAGGGGGGGCAGGGAGAGAGAGAGGGGGGGGCAGAGAGAAAGAGAGAGAGAGGGGGGCACAGAGAGAGAAAGAGAGAGAGAGGCAGGGAGAGAGGGACAGACACAGAAACAGCGAGACAGAGACAGAGTGAGAAAGAGAGAGGAAATGAAAGTTAAATATCGACAGAGAGAGAGAGAGGGGGCAGGGAGAGAGAGAGAGAGGGGGGCAGGGAGAGAGAGAGAGGGGGCAGGGAGAGAGAGAGGGGGAGAGAGAGGCAGGGAGAGAAAGAGAGAGAGAGGGGGGGCAGGGAGAGAGAGAGGGGGGCAGGGAGAGAGAGAGAGAGGGGGGTAGGGAGAGAGAGAGGGGGCAGGGAGAGAGAGAGGGGGGGCAGGGAGAGAGAGAGAGGGGAGGCAGGGAGAGAGAGAGAGGGGGGGGGCAGGGAGAGAGAGAGGGGGAGAGAGAGGCAGGGAGAGAAAGAGAGAGAGAGAGGGGGCAGGGAGAGAGAGAGAGAGGGGTAGGGGGCAGGGAGAGAGAGAGGGGGGGGCAGGGAGAGAGAGAGGGGGG
>NC_134895.1:12127416-12132416 GCF_041734735.1 Babylonia areolata
GAGAGAAAGAGAGAGAGAGTGTGTGTGTGTGAGGAGGGGTGAGAGTGAAAGAGAGAGAGACACAGAAACAGAAACACAAAAATAGGCGGAGACAGGCAGGGGGAAAAAGAGAGAGACAGAGAGATTGAGAGAGGGAGAGACAGAGACAGACAGAGAAAACAGAGAGAGGCAGAGAGAGAGCCACAATGAGAGACAGAGACTGACAGACAGAGAGGAAGAGACAGAGGCAGAATAACAAAGAACCCACACAGACGCAGAAGAGCAATTAGTAAATAGGAGCTAGATTTATAATAATGCTGTGTCTATTAACTGCTCGACTGCAGTCTCCTCTCTCTCTCTCTCTTTCATTCTTTTTATTCTCTCTCTCTCTCTCAAGGCCTGACTAAGCGCGTTGGGTTACGCTGCTGGTCAGGCATCTGCTTGGCAGATGTGGTGTAGCGTATATGGATTTGTCCGAACGCAGTGACGCCTCCTTGAGCTACTGATACTGAAACTGAAATCTCTCTCTCTCTCTTCTTACACCCACGCACACACACACACACACACACACACACACACACACACAGACACACACACACACACACACACACACAGAGACACACCCACAGACAGACACAGACACACACAGGCACACACACACACACACACACACACACACACACACACACACACACACTTCAAATCCCTAACATGTCTCCATCCTTTTAGCTATGGTTTCCATCCCAGTCCACATGCTGACTTCAAATTTGCACCGACCGAAGCAAACACGAGAGAAAAAGACAGAGAAAAGAAAAGGGAAAAAGAAAAAGAAATATAAAGAAAAAAAAAAGAAAAGAAAAGAAAAGAAAAAATTCAATCACATGTTAATTTTCAATCCAACGTAAAACAGATACCGTTTATTTTTCCAGTCTATGGAACGGCGAACAGCTTTGAAAATAGAAATTAAAGCAAGAAAGAAAGAACGAACGAATGAAAGAAAGAAATAAAGAAAGAAAGAAAGAAAAGTGAATAAGGAAAAGAATAAGAAGAAAAAGAGAAAGGCATAACCCGACCCTTATTTTATTTTATCTCATTCTTCTTCTTCTTATTATTATTTTTATTTTTATTTTTTTAAAAGAAAACCCAATTAGGACTCTGCTTTGCTGTGATCAATCACCAGATCGTTTTATCACCCTGTGTTTGTATTGCCAGAAGGCAGACCGCTCGACAAACGCGTTTTATAACAAACTAGAAATGGGTCCACCTTGACCCACTTAGCTCTGACGAGGCCAGCCACAGCAATTCATCTAGCGGTTGGTTGGTTGGTTGGTTGGTTGGTTGGTCGGCTCAATGGGTCACGGCGAAATCAGTCAAACAGTCAGCGATTTATTACATCTGTGGGCTGACAGATGTTGCCTGCTTAGATTTAACAGCGTGTGGAAAGTGTGTTGCCTTTATGATATCGGACAATTTGATTTCTTTCTTATCTGGTCTGTTGTGATCATTATTTCTTTTCTGTCTTTTGTTTTTTGGTGGGTTTTTTTCACGTTGCCTCCAAGGAAGAGGGATAGATAAGCTGACAGACAGACAGACAGACAGATAGATAGATAGATAGATGGATGGGTGGATAGATAAACAACCAGACAGACAGACAGACAGACAGATAGATAGATAGATAGATAGATAGATAGATAAACAACCAGACAGACAGACAGACAGATAGATAGATAGATAGATAGATAGATAGATAAACAACCAGACAGACAGACAGACAGACAGACAGATAGATAGATAGATAGATGGATGGAAAGCTAAACAACCAGACAGACAGACAGACAGCCATACATACACACATACAGACAGACAGACAGACAGATAGATAGATAGATAGATAGATAGATAGATAGATAGATAGATAGATAGATAGATAGATAGATAGATAGATATGGTTTCTCTTCAATAAACGAGAAAATCTTTCGCCTTTTACTAAAGATTTCCGTGGAGAGGAACAGATTAATGAGTCTCAGACTAATTTGTCAAGCCCTTCTCTGAAGGGTAATTTTTAGTGGAGTGATGGCCTAGAGATAACGCGTCCGCCTAGGAAGCGAGAGAATCCGAGCGCGCTGGTTCGAATCACGGTTCAGCCGCCGATATTTTCTTCCCCTCCACTAGACTTTGAGTGGTGGTCTGGACACTAGTCATTCGGATGAGACGATAAACCGAGGTCCCGTGTGCAGCATGCACTTAGCGCACGAAAAAGAACCCACGGCAACAAAAGGGTTGTTCCTGGCAAAATTCTGTAGAAAAATCCACTTCGATAGACAAAACAAATAAAATTTTACAAAAACCCGCACGCAGGAAAAAAAAAAGAAAAAAAAAAAGGGTGGCGCTGTAGTGTAGCGACGCGCTCTCCCTGAGGAGAGCAGCCCGAATTTCACACAGAGAAATCTGTTTTGATAAAAGAAAGAAAAAAGAAAATAAACAACCAGGCATATAGACAGATAGAAAGATAGATAGATAGATAGATAGATAGATAGATAAACAACCAGACAGACAGACAGATAGATAGATAGATAGATTGATAGATAGATAGATAGATAGATAGATAGATAGATAGATAGATAGACATATAGACAAACACACAGTGGCGGTATCCTAACACGACTCAATATGTAGACAGACAGACAGACAGACAGAGGCGGTATCTCAACACGACACCTCACCCACCCCCCCATGTACACACAACCACACCCAGATTCTCCTGCCATAGTCCCAGTGCCAGCAGTCCATAGGGACCTCTTGATGCTAGGTCGTCATGCATGAGGGCACCCGCCAGAGGAGACAGTGCCCTGCTGTTGAGCCAGTCTAGTCTTCAGTGACGCTGTTGAACTGATTCAACGTAAGCAGGACACCACCAACTAATGGCAATAGTTATTCGCTTTGTCGCCGAACCAGACAAAGGGAGTGTCTCCACCAAGTGTTAACTCCACCACCACGTCCCTCCAGCGACAGTCCCTCATGAGTCTGTCAACACGGAATACATTGACAGGAATTCATCATAGACACGAAAAAGTGGTGGAGGATGGAAAACTAAGACCACCATCATAATATTAGGATGTATTTCATGTTCCAGTTTCTCAATGAGATGTCACTGCGTTTGAATAAATAGATATATACTGCCACCGGGGCTGATCTACCTTCTCTAGAAGACATATATTATAAGCGGCTACTCAAAAAATCAAAATCAATCAGCCAGGACGAATCACATCCAGCTTTTGGGATTTTCGAGATGCTCTCCTCTGGTCGACGGTACAGAAGTATAAGGACGAAAACCAATCCCTTCGCCAATAGCTTTTTCCCCAATGCAGTCCCTCGAACAAATCCAGTGTGATAAATAGAATTGTGCAACCAACAACCATGTACCGAAAGATCTAGTCATCAGCCCCATCCACATGTAATATGCAGCTTTTGTTCAAACGTGTGTGTGTGTGTGTGTGTGTGTGTGTGTGTGTGTGTGTGTGTGTGTGTGTGTGTGTGTGTGTGTGTGCGTGTGTGTGTGTGTGTGTGTGTGTGTGTGTGTGTGTGCGTGCAGTTTTTTTTATATTGATATGCACTTGTATGTATCCTAATTTCTACTGTATCTGTGTTTGTGTACGATTTTCGATTTATGTTCGTATCTTGTTATGTACTATCCCCCTCCCCCTAATATTCCTTGTGACCCCGGTACGCTTGGTAATAAAGACATATTCTATTCTATTCTATATGCTACACTACATCTGCCAGGCAGATGCCTAACCAGCAGCATATAACCCAACGCGCAAAGTCAGGCCTTCAGTGCATGCCTATACATTTGTGTCTCTGTCAGAATGGATTTCTTCACAGACTTTTAACTCACTCAGTACGGCCAGTCCTCTCTTCTCCTCTACACAGACCCCTCGGATGTCCAGTGGGTGTCTGAATGACCCAACCTTTAGCTTCCGTCGTCAGAACTGTGGTATTCTTTGTCAACATTAACCTCTTCAGTATAAGAGCGTTCCGCTTGTAATATTTTGATGATGGTAATTGGGATGAAACGCTGTTAACGTCGTCTCTTTCGCCGTTCATATGGAGAGAGTTAACCGAGGACAATACTTATCTTGTCGTGGTTCTTTACCAGTGCGCCAAGTGCGTGCTGCACGCGGGATCTCGACTTATCGTGTCTTCCGAATGACTAGACGCCCAGTTTAATTTTCCAAGTCAAACGTGGGAAAAAGGGCGAGAGCGAGAATCGAACCCAGGCCCTTCACGGACACTATATTGGTAGATGAGCTGTCTTAACCATTCTATCAACCTCCACTTTCCACCTTCCACCATCATAATTTTTATCAGGACATAACAAAACCACAACATTAGCGTCTTTTTTTTTCTTTCCAAAATCGAAGACGAAAGATGATGTGGTTGCTGCTGTGAAGGTTCACTTCGGTTTAGACTTTTTCCTGCAATTTATTTTATTTCATTGTCTATCTGCTTATATTTTCATGTTATTTATTTATTTATTTATTTATTGACTCACCTGTGTAAACAAAGTGAGTCTATGTTTTAACCCGGTGTTTGTTTGTCTGTGTGTGTGTGTGAGTGTGTGTGTCCGTGTGTCTGTGTGTCCGTGGTAAACTTTAACATTGACATTTTCTCTGCAAATACTTTGTCAGTTGACACCAAATTAGGCATAAAAATAGGAAAAATTCAGTTCTTTCCAGTCATCTTGTTTAAAACAATATTGCACCTCTGGGATGGGCACAAAAATATAAAAAAAGAAGCCTAATTATATGCAGACTGCATTTACTGTTATATTTATATTTTTTGTATTCTCTAAACTTGGCACTTTGACCTCTTATTCTGACACAACAACAAGAGGAGTTATTATTATCATTTTTTGTTCAAACAGGAACTTCTTTTGCTAAGCATGGAATTTTTATTTTATTTTGCAAACGTTTTGTTGCAGATAGTAAAAAAGGGAAATTACTCTGTAATTAATGCTAGGG
>NC_134895.1:12137416-12142416 GCF_041734735.1 Babylonia areolata
GAGAAAGAGAGAGAGAGAGAGCGAGAAAGAGAGAGAGCCTGAGAGAAAGAGAGAGAGACAGACAACCAGAGAGATGACATAGAGAGAGAAAGATAGAGAGAGAGAGAGAGAGAGAGAGAGAGAGAGAGAGAGAGAGAGCCTGAGAGAAAGAGAGACAGACAGACAAAGACAGAGAAGAGACAGAGACAGAGAGACAGAGGAGTATTAAAATTGCAAATTATGACAGTGACATACTGTTTTGCAACGGTGAAAGCACTGGAGCATGTCAGCATATTTCTCGCTAAATTTAACGTCACCACGAAAATTGAAACACACGGAATTGCGACTGTTACAATAAGTTATACGAATTCATGTGTAGGACACACACACACACACACACACACACACACACACACGTAGAGTGAATAAAAATCTGGAGCATGAATATATAACACAATATGTGTGTGTGAGAGAGAGAGAGAGAGAGAGAGAGTGTGTGTGTGTGTGTGCGTGTGTGTGTGTGCGCGCGTGTGCATGCATGTGTGTGCGTGCTTGTGTGTGTATGTGTGTGCGTGCGTGCGTGAGTGTTCTCGTGAATGCAAACAGACAACCGCATGTGTGTGCGAACGGGCAGGCGCGCACAGGCGCAGCTGTTCATAATAATTATGTGAAAACGTTTGAGCGACCGTGCGTGCGTACGTAACGTACCTGTGTAGGTACGTGTTTGCTGCGCGTGTTTGTGTGTATATACGCTATTCGCACACACACAGCGCGACCCGTGCAGCAAGCAACCTTCGCTTGTCAACAAGTGGGGAGAGTCCGGGTCATCCCCACTCAACCGTGCATAATGACAAGGTGGAGATAAGTGTGCATGGGTGAGCCTGCCTCCTACCGCTTCATGCTCTGTCGTTATCGGCCTTGTTACTGCTGTTTTGCTTCCTCTCTCTCTCTCTCTCACACACACACACACACACACATGCATCTATCTCTCTCTATATATATATATATGTACATACGCTAAATTGGCTGCTTTTCTGAAAGGTATAGGAAGAAATTCAGTTTCGTATACATTGGCACAGAACAGACAGGGGTAACTTTTCTTTTCTTCTTTTATTTTTTTATTTTATTTTATTTTTTCGAAGGTTGTATGTGAATACAGGTAAGTAACTGTGTCAGTGAAACAATAAAGAGTGGTAACCCTTACCATGTGCAAGGGACACAACTTCAAGTCACTGCTGCATTATGCCACCGATTCAGCTAGAACATTGGGTAAATAAAAAGTACGTTGGAAGTGTGAAACGTTTCAAAACGGTAATAGTTACAGCCACGAGAACACGATTTCCTTTAACTCTCTCCATACGAACGGCGAAAGAGACGACGTTAACAGCGTTTCACCCCAATTTCCACCATCAAAATATTACAGGCGGAAGGCTCTTACATTGAAGAGGTGAATGTTGACAAAGAATAACAACGGAAGCTAAAGGTTGGGTCATTGAGACACCCACTGGACATCCAAGGGGTCTGTGTAGAGGAGAAGAGAGGTCGTATTGAGTGAGTTAACTAAGGTTCCATATCACTGACTGTGGGTTGTTCAGTGTTCCAGTGAACACACCAGTTTCTAGCCTTCTTCTTTTCTTCTTCTTTTTTTAAAAAAAATGTAATTATTCCTGGCACGTACGGTTGTTGTTGTTGTTTCTTTCATAGTCACTTGTGCACTAAACTTGAAGTATTTCGCATATTGTGACATACACGAGTGTGTATGTGGATGTGGCAATTTTAGCATTGTCTTGAGCCAGCTTTCACATGGTTTGACCGTGAACTTCTGTTGACTTGCTTGTCTTTTTTTTATTTTTTTATCTTGATCATTATTTTTTTCTTTCTTTTTTCATAGTGGGGCTTCCATCCTCCTATTTTTTCCTACTTTAAAAAAAAAATCATTGACTCACTTGCGTAAACAAAGTGAGTCTCTGTTTTAACCCGGTGTTCGGTTCTCTCTCTCTCTCTCTCTCTCTCTCTCTCTCTCCGTCTCTGTCTCTGTCTCTGTCTCTCTCTCTCTCTCTCTCTCTCTCTCTGTGTGTGTGTGTGTCCGTGGTAAACTTTAACATTGACATTTTCTCTGCAAATACTTTGTCAGTTGACATCAAATTAGGCATAAAAATAGGAAAAATTCAGTTCTTTCCAGTCATCTTGTTTAAAAAAAACAACTTGCACCTCTGGGATGGGCACAAAAAATAAAAAAATGAAGCCTAATTATATGCAAACTGCATTTACTGTTATATTTATATTTTTGTATTCTCTAAACTTGACACTTTGATCTGATATTCGACACAACAACAAGAGCAGTCATTAATATCATTTTTGGTTCAAACAGGAACATCTTTTGCTAAGCATGGAAGTTTTATTTATTTTGCAAACGTTTTGGTGCAGATAGTAAAAAAGGGAAATTACTCTGTAATTAATGCTAGGGGACTTAATTTGCCACATGTGAGTCTTGAAGGCCTTGCCTCTCTTGTTTTCTTTTTTTCTTGTCTTTTTTTCTGCTTTTGTTATGACATTTTTCCTTCTTTTTTTTTCTTCGTTTTCTATGCACTTTTCATTTCAATCTGGATAAAACGTTCACAAAGTCAAGCCCTACCCTTAACCAACCAAACACAATCTCTCATTTACGTTTTTTTTTCCCCTCAGGTATCGCGGTTTGGTGATGATACCATAAAAATGTGATCAAATCAGTCCGGATATGGGCCATTGCGGTCGGCTGGACTAGAATTATTAAGCAACAACATCAAGATAATCAAGTCTAAGGATTATCACATGATCTTGAAAGCATGTCAAGGTCATCGAACGATTTCTCTCTCTCTCTCTCTCTTTCTCTCTCTATCTGTGTGTGTGTGTGTGTGTGTGTGTGTGTGTGTGTGTGTGTACCATTCTCTTTCTTTCCCTCTTTCTTTTTGATTTCTATCGATCTATTTATTTTTTGGCTCGCATACACATATACACAATCAAACACAAAAGCACGAACCCCCCCCCCCCCCGACACACACACACACACGCACGCGCACACACACACACACATACACACTAACACAAACCTCAAGGGGGAAAGAAAACGGTTTTGAACGCGCGCACGCTTCCACATACACACACACACACACACCCACGCGCGCGCGCACACACACACTCACACACACGCACACACACATACTCTTTCATGCTCTCTCTCTCTCACAATGCCCAAACTACAGTGACCTCAGGTTGAAATATTGTATAAATAGTTCCAACTCATACTGGACACGGGATCAGCAATGTGCAAGTATTTTGAATGGTGGACTCGACAGTAAACTAAATCTTTCAAAGTTTCTTTTTCTGGCTTTTCTTCTTCTTCTTCTTCTTTGTTCGTGGGCTGCAACTCCCACGTTCACTCGTATATACGCGAGTGGGCTTTTACGTGTATGACCGTTTGTTTTTTTTTTACCCCGCCATGTAGGCAGCCATACTCCGCTTTCGGGGGTGTGCATGCTGGGTATGTACTTGTTTCCATAACCCACCGAACGCTGACATGGATCACAGGATCTTTAACGTGCGTATTTGATCTTTTGCTTGCGTATACACTCGAAGGGGGTTCAGGCACAAGCAGGTCTGCACATAATTATGTTGACATGGGAGATCGTAAAAATCTCCACCCTTTACCCACCAGGCGCCGTCACCGAGATTCGAACCCGGGACCCTCAGATTGAAAGTCCAACGCTTTAACCATTCGGCTATCGCGCCCGTCTTTCTGGCTTTTAAGCGCAGAGACTTAATGAATCATGAATCATTACCAACAACTAGTTAAGGTACGAAAATGATTAATTATGTTTTGCCATTGCCTTATTCAAGTGTCTTCTCACAAGGATGGTCTCTAACTGATACAGTGAGGACGAAAGATTTATTTATTCATTTATTTGTTTATCTGTTTACCTGTCTGTTATTTATCTACTTATTTGTGTGCCTTGTGTAGGTTTCTTTATGTATATTATGTTTGCAACGGGTCACAGGCCTATACGCAATTAAAACATTTGTTCTTGTTCTCTCTCTCTCTCTCTCTCTCTCTCTCTCTCACACACACACACACACACACACACACACACACACACACACACACACACACACATTCAACACTTCCCCACCCTCCAAACCATTCCACTCCCCCACCCCACCCCCCAGCCCCCACACATGCCTTCCTCAACTCCACGACAGTTTTTCTTTCTTTCTTTCTTTCTTTCATCTTTTTTTCAACTTTTCAATTTGATCCCAGACCACGCATCATCGGCATCATCCTCACGCTGACCCAAACCGATCAATCACATTTACATCTTCATTCCAGTCGCTTCCAGCAGACACAATTTCCACCTTCCCCTCAAGGGAATAGAAAACGGCTTTGAACACGCACACACTTTCGCATACACACACACGCGCGCGCGCGCGCACTACACACACACACGCGCACGCGCGCGCGCACACACACACACACTACACACATACACACGCACTACACACACACACACACACACACACACGCACACACACACACGAACGCACCTCCACATACACACTACACCCATCCACACCCATCCACACCCCCCCACCCCCACCCCCCCACCCCCCATCCCCACGAAAATCGGCCTTTTGGGGTTAAAAAAGAAAAAAAAGAAAGACAGAGAGAGAGAGAGAGAGAGAGAGAGAGAGAGAGAGAGAGAGAGAGCGAGAGGGAGAGGGAGATTCAACTCCACTGTTCCAACATACATGAAATCTTTGATGATACTCTTGAGTGTATCGGCTCAGACATAGAACTTGGAAGTGGTTCGGCTGTGTCAGTCTGAAGTGTGAAACTGCATGTTCGGTGCATATCTGTTATGCATGTGTGGGTGTATATGTAAATGTGTGTCTTCATGTTTTACATCTATTTGCTTATTTATCATCATTGTTATCTTATTTATTTATTTATTTATTATTGTTATCAATTTATTATTATTATTATTATT
>NC_134895.1:12147416-12152416 GCF_041734735.1 Babylonia areolata
ACCATGCAGACCTCCCTCCAGCCAGCAGAACACAGTGCCAGTCCTGCACCATGCAGACCTCCCTCCATCCCACAGCCAGAGCCAGCAGAACACAGTGCCAGTCCTGCACCATGCAGACCTCCCTCCATCCCACAGCCAGAGCCAGCAGAACACAGTGCCAGTCCTGCACCATGCAGACCTCCCTCCATCCCACAGCCAGAGCCAGCAGAACACAGTGCCAGTCCTGCACCATGCAGACCTCCCTCCAGCCAGCAGAACACAGTGCCAGTCCTGCCCCATGCAGACCGCCCTCCATCCTACAGCCAGCAGAACACAGTACCAGTCCTGCACCATGCAGACCTCCCTCCATCCCACAGCCAGCAGAACACAGTGCCAGTCCTGCACCATGCAGACCTCCCTCCATCCCACAGCCAGCAGAACACAGTGCCAGTCCTGCACCATGCAGACCTCCTTCCAGCCCACAGCCACAGCCAGCCGAACACAGTGCCAGTCCCGCACCATGCACAGCTCCCTCCATCCCACAGCCGCAACCAGCAGAGGAGTGGAACCGTCTAAATAGGAGCAACGGAAAAAAAAAACTCAGACAGGACACAGCAGAACACAGTGCCAGTCCTGCACCATGCAGACCTCCCTCCATCCTACAGCCAGCAGAACACAGTGCCAGTCCTGCCCCATGCAGACCTCCCTCCAGCCCACAGCCACAGCCAGCAGAACACAGTGCCAGTCCTGCACCATGCAGACCTCCCTCCATCCTACAGCCAGCAGAACACAGTGCCAGTCCTGCCCCATACAGACCTCCCTCTAGCCCACAGCCAGCAGAACACAGTGCCAGTCCTGCCCCATACAGACCTCCCTCTAGCCCACAGCCAGCAGAACACAGTGCCAGTCCTGCACCATACAGACCTCCCTCCAGCCCACAGCCAGCAGAACACAGTACCAGTCCTTCACCATGCAGACCTCCCTCCAGCCCACAGCCAGCAGAACACAGTGCCAGTCCTGCCCCATACAGACCTCCCTCCAGCCCACAGCCAGCAGAACACAGTGCCAGTCCTGCCCCATACAGACCTCCCTCCAGCCCACAGCCAGCAGAACACAGTGCCAGTCCTGCCCCATACAGACCTCCCTCCAGCCCACAGCCAGCAGAACACAGTGCCAGTCCTGCCCCATGCAGACCTCCCTCCAGCCCACAGCCAGCAGAACACAGTGCCAGTCCTGCCCCATGCAGACCTCCCTCCAGCCCACAGCCAGCAGAACACAGTGCCAGTCCTGCCCCATGCAGACCTCCCTCCAGCCGACAGCCAGCAGAACACAGTACCAGTCCTGCACCATACAGACCTCCCTCCAGCCCACAGCCACAGCCAGCAGAACACAGTACCAGTCCTGCACCATACAGACCTCCCTCCAGCCCACAGCCAGCAGAACACAGTGCCAGTCCTGCACCATACAGACCTCCCTCCAGCCCACAGCCACAGCCAGCAGAACACAGTGCCAGTCCTGCACCATACAGACCTCCCTCTAGCCCACAGCCAGCAGAACACGGTACCAGTCCTGCACCATGCAGACCTCCCTCCAGCCCACAGCCGCAACCAGCAGAGGAGTGGAACCGTACTAAATAGGAGCAACGGAAAATAAAAACTCAGGTTATTTGAAAGACCTGGAACTGGTGTTCCAGCCGTTGCATTCCCCGCCGACAAACGACGACAACCTGCTGCTTCACCACAGCAGCAGAAGACATGGGGAGATCAAACCCTCAAACACCTGGTCGAAATCGACTCTCACAGCAGTTGACAGTGGAGTGCCAGACAGATACAAGCATAAACTAAAACCGAAAACACATCTCACTGACGCGAGTTGCTGTGCACGTGGGATGCGGGCTGAGCGCGTTGTCTGGCAGCTGACAGAAAAAATACGTCAGCTTAGGGGAGACCCACACTCCCGATATTTGTATTTGTATTTCCTTTCGTCACAACAGATTTCCCTATGTGAAATTCGGGCTGCTCTCCCCAGGGAAAGCGCTTCGTTACACGACAGCGCCACCCATTTTTTTTGGGGGGTATGTTTTCCTGCAGGCAGTTTTACTTATCTTTCCTATCGAAGTGGATTTTTCTACAGAATTTTGCAAGGAACAACCCTTTTGCTGCCGTGGGTTCTTTTACGTGCGCTAAGTGCGTGCTGCACACGGGACCTCGGTTTATCGTCTCATCCAAATGACTAGCGTCCAGACCACCACTCAAGGTCTGGTGGAGGGAGAGAAAATATCGACGGCTGACCCGTGATTCGAACCAGCGCTCTCAGATTCTCTAGCTTCCTGGGCGGACGCGTTACCTGTAGGCCATCACGCGTGACAAACAACCAACAACCCTTCTGTCATTAAGAATATTGCTGACTTCTATTTAGAACCCCGTCGTGCCCCACTCCCAACCCCCCAGGCCCCACCCCCACCAAAAAGAAGAAGAAGAAGAAAAATATGGGTGACTTGAGGAGGAGGGGTAGGGACGGTGCTAGGGGGGCGTTGCAGGTGGGGGCTGGGGGGCAGGAGTGATTAGGAGAACCGGGGACGGGGGTGGGGTGGGAGGACGGGAAGGAGAATCTGAATTTTTCAGAAGACAGCAAAAATAATGTAGACCATGTGAGCTCTCTCTCTTGGTGGAGAGGGGGATCGGAGGGGTGGGTTGGGGGGAGGGGGGGGGAGAGGGGGGGAGAGGGGGGGGGAAGGCAGCGCTATTTGTATGTGGGCCTGACATGACGGTCCGCTGTGGAGTGGTCAGATAGATATCCAGGTAATGGCGGTGACTTGACCATCCCACGCCACCACTCCCACAAGGTAATTGATCTGGATATAGTCAGCATCAACAATTCACTGATGTTCTGGATCTCAACGGGAGATACATACAACACAGTCCTATCACTTTCCACAGCTGCCCGCTAATGGTGATGTGAAGAACAGGAGGGAAAGAGGACGACGAAATATAATGCTGAAATGTGAAATGCACTAGTACCTCATAACTCAATGTATGTCTGTCTGTCTCTGTAAATCTGTCTCTCTCTATCCATCTCCCTCTCTCTCTCTATTTGTGTCTGTCTTTCTATCCGTCCGTCTGTCTGTCTGTCTGTCTTTCTGTCTGTCTCCGCCTCTGTGTATATCGCTCTATCTCTCTATCTTTGTCTTTCTCCAGCTCTCTGTCTTTCGGTCTGTCTGTGTCTCTGCCTTTCTTTCTTTTTTCTGTTTCTCTGTCTGTCTGCCTGTCAGTCTGTCTGTCTTTCTGTCCGTCTGCCCTGTCTCTCTCTTTCTCTCCGAAATATACCAAAGTACACGCATCTCTGTCTGTCTCTGTCTCTCTGTCTCTGTCTGTCTGTCTGTCTCATAAATATTTCAACGTAAGGGCATTTAACAGAAGGAAAATTGCCATATCAAAACGCTCCATTTACAGTTGCCAGTTTTCTGAATATTCCGGGTTTCGGAGGTAACGGCAGTGATGTCTATACGTTTTTATTTGTAAATTTGCAAGTCCTATAGATAATTCGAGATCGATATGTCCCCCCTACCCCTACCACCCCTGTATATGGAAGATGGTATAATGCATGCAGTATTCTCTGATATGCGGTTATGTTCACACCCCTTCAAATGGAGCTTTAGCCTTGAGAATAAAATTCTCTTCTGACCTGTCCCCTCTGTCTGTGCTTAAAAACACACATGCGCGCAAGCAGTGACATACAGATGTGTGTGTGTGTGTGTGTGTGTGTGTGTGTGTGTGTGTGTGTGTGTGTGTGTGTGTGTGTGTCTGTGCGTGCCCACGTGTCTTTTTGTGTGTTTGTTTGTGCTCGATCGCTCTCGTTCATGTGCGCGTGTTTGCATCTATACGCACGAAACAAACCGCATATCTGTGTGTGTGTGTGTGTGTGTGTGTGTGTGTGTGTGTGTGTGTGTGTGTATGCTCGCTCGCGCGCATGTGCGTGTGTCTGTATCTATATCATTATATACCCAACTCATCCATGTATAACTTTAACCACCAGTAAAAAGCACCGGAAGAATGACTGAAGCAGTTATCACACAAGCACAACAGCACACACACACACACACACACACACACATACACTACCACACACACACACACACACACACACACACACACACACACACACACACACACACACACACGCCAGCACACACACACACACACTCCAGATGACTACCAAAACCCAATCTATCTGCACGGCTCCTGAATAGGAAGGTGTCTCAATTCCAGTAATATGATCATGCTTATGGTGAAGTAACTGACCCCAGCCAAACTGAATCTCAGCAGCTATGTACATGGTGGTCGGCCTAATCGTTTGGTCAAGGCCAGGAGAGGCGATATTCTGATCAATATTCATGCTCGCTGTTTAGATGATCCGTGTGTGGGGGGGAGGGGAGGGGGGAAGGGGGGAAAGAGGGGGGGGGGGGGGGAGGAGGGGGATAATGTCGCTTAGCTGCTGATTAGATGAATGACATGGGATCCTGGAGTAATGTGGCCCTTTTAATTAAACACGTACAGAAATGAGTTTAGAGCGTGCATGACTGTGAAAAACTCAACACACACACACACACACACACACACACACACACACACACACACACACGCACACACACACACACACCTCCTTCTTTAAAGTCATGTCGTCTAAAGCAACCATTCAAAAAAGCACTTAAGAAATATTTGATGGAAAAAATATGATCCCTTGATCCTTCGATTTGACTATCATTGTATCTGCTGTCTATATACTTGTCTGTCTATTTTTCTAACTTTAAACCTTCTCTGTCCTTCTGACTTCTGTCTCCTTTCCATCTCTCGACTGTTACCTTTACCCGTCTGTCTGTTTCTCTCTCTCTCTCTCTCTCTCTCTCTCTATATATATATATATATATATATATGTGTGTGTGTGTGTGTGTGTGTGTGTGTGTGTGTGTGTGTGTGTGTGTATGTATGTGCATGTATATATATGTAGCTTTCTCTCTCGTT
>NC_134895.1:12157416-12167416 GCF_041734735.1 Babylonia areolata
GAAGAAAGAAAGAAAAAGAATGAAGTTAGGCTACACACCTATTCCTACCTGGGTAAAGACTGAGAGGAAAAAAAAGAGGAAAAAGAAAAAGAAAAAAAGAAAGAAAGAAAGAAAAAAAAAAAGAAAGAAAGAAAGAAAAAAAAAAGAAAAGAATTTGGAGTGAAGTAAGGCTACAAACCTGTTCCCAACTGGGTAAAGAGTGAGAGGAAGAAGAAGAAGACGAAGAAGAAGAAGAAGAAGAAGAAGAAGGAGAAGGAGAAGAAGGAGAAGAAGAGGCAGAAGAAGAAAATCGGAGTGAAGTGCCTATTACCAAGGACACACACACACACACACACACACACACACACACACACACACACACACACATATATACACACACACAGACACACACACACACACACACAACATCATGCTTGAAACGAGGACTCAAACCCGGATCACTAGTGAACACTGGACCAGAAGTCCTTGACAATCCAACTGCTAACCGACTCTGCCACGGCGCGTCTGAATAGACCCACGGGGGGTGGGGGGTGGAGGAGGAGGGGGGCGAGGAGGGAGGTGAGGGGGTGGGGAGAGGGGCTGGGAGAGGGAGGGGGGGCAGGCCATAGGAGACAGGGGGAAAAGTCAGGCAGTCAGTGTTAGGTTGGGTTCGGACGAACGGTGCACGTTGGAGGTTGAGTTGTCTTGGCTTCGTTAACTACTGGCTCTGTGTGTGTGCGTGTGTGTGTATGTGTGTGCTTGCTTGCTTGCTTGTTTGCTTGCTCGTGTGCATTGTATTGCCTCTGCGTTGGAGTCGACTTCGGTTGAGAAGGATTTTCAAAAGGTACGTTGAGAGAGGTGTGTGTGTGTGTGTGTGTGTGTGTGTGTGTGTGTGTGTGTGTGTGTGTGTGTGTGTGTGTGTGTGTGTGTGTGTGTGTGTGTGTGTGTGTGTGTGTGTGTTTAATTTTCTGATCTCTTGTTCTGTTGAAGATTTTGTTTTGTGTTTTCGTTCTCGTTTCTCTCTTTCTTTCCTTCTTCTTTTTTTTTTCGTTTGAATAATTTTCTAATTTTATTTTTTATCTCTTTCTCTTTTTTTTTTCTTAATAACGCGCGCGCGCGCGCGCGCGCGCGTGTGTGTGTGTGTGTGTCCCAAGCTGCTTGCGTAAAGCTGTGTACGTAACTGAAACAATTGTAGCTTTAGCTGATGAATGTCGTCTGCTGAAGAATTCAGGAGGAAACTGTGTGTAGGATTGAGAATGTTTTTGTTTGACGGTTTTCCTGTTTTCCCACTTCGGCTTGAATGGAGTTCGTGTTTGCGTGGGGCATACTAACACAGTAACCCTTGGTTGACATGTACCGTTTGTTGAAGAAAGAGTAAGGTATGTACGACTATCAACGATTTGTCTTTTGTGAAACGTTTCAGTTTTTTTAGTTTCTTGAGTCGCGTACAGTGTAGGTAATTTACGTTGGCATTGTAATTTTTGTTGGTTGTGGTTGGGGACAAAATACAAAGTGTGTGGACTGATGAATATGTCTGTTCGTCATTTTCTGATTTTGTTTGAACTAGAGTGAGTTGGGTTTTTATTTTCTTCCGATGTTGGTTTTACGATTGATCGTGTTGAAACTGGGCATTTTCTGTCTTCTTTAACACAGAGGGTAACCAAGATGACAGTGGTTAACAGGTGCAACTGATACATGTTGATTTCGTTGATTTATTCTTCTAAATTTTATATATTTGTTTACTGATGAAAATCAACGAGTGTGTTTCATTATATATATATATATATATATATATATATATATATATATATATATATATATATATATATATATTGTCCGGATACATTTGATTATGTATTCAGGCCAATTGTTTCTTGTTTTCTTTCGAGTGCGCGTGTGTGTGTGTGCGTGTTTGTGTGTATTCAGTCGTACGTATGCATGTAAATAATTCTGTATGTATGAGTACTTTCTATCCATCTGTCTGTCTGCATCTCCTCATCCATCCATCCATCTGTCCATCTATTCGTCTATCATTACGTCATTCACACATGTTCGTGTATGTATTTGGGGGTACCAACTTAGGTAATATTATCATTATAATTATTGATTATTATTACTATAATCATCATTATTATTATCGTTATCATTATTATCATTTTTAGATTATTATTATTATTATTGTCATTATTATTATTATTATTATTATGTTGTTGTTGTTGTTGTTGTTGTTGTTGTTGTTGATATTATTGTTGTAAGGTAGGAGATTTTGAAAGAATGTTTTCCTGCGTTCGTGGGCTGCAACTCCAACTTTCACTCATAATTATGTACGAGGGATCGAGCTTATACGTGTATGACCGTCTTCACCCCGCCATTTAGGTAGCCATACTCCGTTTTCTAGGAACAGCTCCTTCACTTCTGTATATTCTGAGTTCTCAAAAGAAACAGAAAGAAAGAAAGATATAGTGGAGGAAGGGAAGGGGAAAAAAGCAATTATCCAAAACCATACGCGTTCAATTATATGTATTATCTGAATTAGCGCTATCCCTGTCTGACGTCTCTCCCGCTCCTTCTCTATGTGTAAGTGGCTGACAATAAGTCTGTTGTTTGTGTGCTGGTATCTCTTTCTGTCTCTATTTCTTTGTATATCTCTCTCTTTCTCTGTCTCTGTGTCTGTCTTTGTCTGTCTGTCTCTGTCTGTCTCCCCTCTCTCTGTCTGTATCTCTCCTCTCTCTGTCACACACACACACACACACACACACACACACACACACACACACACCACATCCCTGTAATCACAAAGAAATTGTACTGGAAATCAATGTGCGTGTTCATCAAGCCACTTCGAGCACGCGCACAAGATTCTGTGTGTGTGTATATGCGAGTACACCTCTCTGTGTGTGTGTGTGTGTGTGTGTGTGTGTGTGTGTGTGTGTGTGTGTGTGTGTGTGTGTGTGTGCGCGAGCGCACCTGTGCATGTGTGTGTGTGTGTGTGTGTGTGTGTGTGTGTGTGTGTGTGTGATAGAGAGATAGAGGGAGTGAGTGATACTTACTTCGCACAGCATACCTGTACTTATCTGTTAAATAAGTGCCATAATTGTTCTCTTTCCTGCCTTGTCTTTTCTTTTTTTCGCTGGTGCTCAGTGGTTACATGGGGAATGATCTTTAACGTTTGTTTAAACCGCACGAGTGATAGCCTCTAAAAGTTTGCTAATACATCAGGTCCTCAGACGATCGAATAGTCCAGCATTCTCCATGAATCGATCGATGATGTGAAGAAAGAGAGAGAAGAGAGAGGGAGAAAAAAAAGAGTACCAGTTCTTTCTTCGTATAGTCAGTCTGTGTGTCAATTAATTACAATGATAATAATAATAATAACAATAAGTAGTAGTAGTAGTAGTAGTAGTAGTAGTAGTAGTAGCAGCAGCAGAAGCAGCAGCAGCAGCAGCAGTAGTAATAGTAGTAGCAGTAGTAGTAAATTACCATCATGATCGTCATCATCATAATCACTGTCATCTTATTTGTATATAATCTCTATCATGATCCTTCTTCTTCTTCTTCTTATGATGATGATGATGATTACTACTACTACTACTACTGCTACTACTATGATGATGATTATTATTATCACTATCATCATCATCGTCGTCACCATCATCACCATCATTATCACCATGATTCTTCGTCTTCTTCTTATTATCATTATTATTGTTAAGGTTATTATTATTATTATCATTATTCTCAAACGAATAACGAATGAACAGGCCAACGAATCGATTGCTCGCTCAATGTATTCATCAAGCGATCAATCAGTCAGTCCTATATCGTCAGGTAATAACAATGGGGACCGGAAAGAACGGATAAGAAAGGGACTTTACTCATCGCCTTCTTCTCCGCCCCCCCCCACCCCCACCCCAACCCCTCCCCACCCCACATCACTTATCACCCTCCCTATCCCTAACTTTAGTAACAGCCCTTCTGGTAATTTCCTGTCCCATTATTTCTTCCTTCCTTCCTTCCTTCCTTCTTTTTTTCTTGTGTGTGTGTGTGTGTGTGTGTGTGTGTGTGTGTGTGTGTGTGTGTGTGTGTGTGTGTGTGTGTGTGTAATTTCAAGTGGATTGTGTGGTGCATGTTGGACACATAATTATGTTCAGCAACAGAAGAGAGATAGGGAGGCGTCCTTTAGTGACAAAGAGTTCGTTCTCTTGCTTTCGTCTGTCTCTTTCTGTCTGTCTGTCTGCCTGTCTGTCTGTCTTTTTCTTTCTGTCAGTCGGTTTGTCTCTGTCTGTCTCATTTTCCCCTTTGCCCTGAGGGCTGGACTTTAAAAGAGAAAAAACAACAACAACATGAATTATATACGTTTGCTCTAGTCATCTCATGTAAGATAAAAAATCGTTTGTTCGTTCGTTCATTCATTCATTCATTCATTCTGTCTCTGTATCTATCTCTCCCTGTCTTTCTCTGTCTGTTTGTCTTTACCTCTGTCTATCTGTCTGCCGTTTCTCTCTCAAAACATAGCTATTACTTTTCCTTTGTAAATATTGCTCACCTTTTTCTCTGTTCTTTTTTTCTTTTCTTTTTTATCTCTTTCTCCTCACAGTTCTCAGTTTTACCTCTGTCTTGGTTTTGCCCTGTCTTTTCTTCTCCATTCTGTATTTTTCTCCCCATGAAGAAGGGTCTAGGGCCCGAAACGTCGGGATACTCTCTTCATAGGACAAGTCACCACCTACAGGTTAGTCTCAACCGTTTTCTCGCCATAGCTATTACTGTTATTCCTCATCCCATTCTCATATTTGAATACACGCGTGTATAGGCGTGCGCGCGCGCGCGTGTGTAACCTGTGTGTGTGTGTGTGTGTGTGTGTGTGTGTGTGTGTGTGTGTGTGTGTGTGTGTGTACCAGTGTGCCTAGGTGTGACGGACCTCCTGTTCGTAAAATGGCCATACATGTTGTCATAAAACAGTTACAACTGATTTAATCACGACATAAAATCCACAAAAAAACTTGTCAGCCGTGGCTGTCTCTTTCTTTCGTTTTCCACAGCTTTGTACTCCTATATCTCTGTCTGTCCATCTCTCTGTTGTTGTTTTTTCCCCACAGGCTCTCATTCTTCTCTCTCCCTCTCTCATTTTTTCTCTACACCCCCCCCCCCCCCCCCACACACACACTCCTCCATCTCTCTATCTCTTTTCAGTCATGTATCTGTTTATATGCAATTGTTATATGTACACATACAGCACCATTAAGGGTCGTGGGGGTGAGGGTAATGTCCCGAATGTTGTGTTATGGCGAGATAATGGCAAGACAAGACAATGTAAAATTCTTCGTTTCGAGGATGACAGATAAGTTCAGTTTCAGTTTCAGTAGCTCAAGGAGGCGTCACTGCGTTCGGACAAATCCATATACGCTACACCACATCTGCGAAGCAGATGCTTGACCAGCAGCGTAACCCAACGCGCTTAGTCAAGCCTTGAGGGAAAAAAAAGAAAAAAAAGGTGAATAAATAATAGATAAGCTTACACAAATAAATAAATAAATAATAATTATAATGTAAAAAAAAGTGAATAAATACTAGATAAGCTTACACAAATAAATAAATAAATAACTAAATAAATAATAAATAACAATTATAGATAGATAAGCACTGGTGCATCCAGTCACTGCCCTGAACAGGGTCAATACTACACAATACTGAAACAATTAATATTAATCAAAGCATGGTGCTGATAGAAAAACACAGGAGAGAGAAAGTGGAGTGATGGCCTAGAGGAAACGCGACCGCCTAGGAAGCGAGAGAGAATCTGAGCGCGCTGGTTCGAATCACGGCTCAGCCGCCGATATTTTCTCTCCTCCACTAGACCTTGAGTGGTGGTCTGGACGCTAGTCATTCGGATGAGACGATAAACCGAGGTCCCGTGTGCAGCATGCACTTAGCGCACGTAAAAGAACCCACGGTAACAAAAGGGTTGTTCCTGCCAAAATTCTGTAGAAAAATCCACTTCGATAGGACAAACAAATAAAACTGCACGCAGGAAAAAAAAAAAAAAAAAAAAAGGGTGGCGCTGTAGTATAGCGACGCGCTCTCCCTGGGGAGAACAGCCTGAATTTCACACAGAGAAATCTGCTGTGATAAAAAGAAATACAAATACAGAGAGAGAGAGAGAGAGAGAGAGAGAGAGAGAGAGAGAGAGAGAGATTTAGATTCAGTCGGATATCAGATTCGGATATTTTTATTCATTTAAGGCCTTAACCCCATATGGAGAGGGGCAAAAGCATAATTGTATAATTCAACCAAGAATAAGACAAGCACTATAGGTTATTTGATAAAACAATAAAAATTACAACACAAAAATTAAGACATGATAGTCTCTCTTAATAACTGAAATGTTTTACAAAGATACAATGCTAAATTTCGAATAACGCTTTCATTTTTTTGGATGCCATCAGTAGACCCATACGGAATAAGCATGGCTTTGCATAAAAGAGAGAGAGAGAGAGTCAGTGATGAAGAGAGAGAGAGAGAGAGAGAGAGAGAGAGAGAGAGAGAGATTCAAAGAACTTTATTACTCAAGGATAGACCTTTTAGGCATTGCCCATTCTTCCAATCTGTCCTTGTGACAACACTAACAACAATAACGATAACGACACAGCGATAATTTTTTTTTCGTAAATACTGCTACTACTACTACTAAGAAAGAGAGAGAGAGGGGAGAGAGAGAGAGAGAGAGAGAGAGAGAGAGAGAGAGTGTGTGTGTGTGTGTGTGTGTGTGTGTGTGTGTGAGAGAGAGAGAGAGAGAGAGAGAGAGGGAGAGAGAGAACGCACGTGCTCACACGACCATTGACACTTCCCATTTCAACACGACGGATCTATCTTGTTCTGTTTGATATATCAAAGATAATTTCCAAGATACTTCAGAGATATCTGCAATGCTACCCGCCCTGACAGACGTTTCTGGGCAGTGCGGTAGGTGGAAAGATCTCCACAACAGCTGTTGACTATCTTTTGATTGGTGAGGAAATACCAACATACATACCAAGAGCGCGATATTCACACACAACCTCGATGCAAACTGCCTTCTCGTCGTCTGGGTTGTCTAGACTTCAAATGATGTGCATTTGCGTGCGTGCGTGCGTGCGTGCGTGCATCCATGAGTACGCGCGCGTGTGTGCGTGATTGTGGTTGTGTGTGTGTGTGTGTGTGTGTGTGTGTGTGTGTATGTGTGCACGCGCGTGCTCGCGCGTTTTTGCATGTAAGTGAAGCACATTATGTACACAGGAGAAATGGCGGGAGTGTAGAATGACATTGGATAGGACTTTTCCTTTTTGTGTGTGTACCCTTCTGCTAACTGGAAACAGACAGACAGACAGACAGACCGATTAATGTTTGGCACACACACAAACGCGCGCGCGCGCAGCACGTTTATCTACAAGCCTGTAACCTATTTGATAGAGCTGTGGGAAGGTGGGTGGGTGTGTGTGTGTGTGTGTGTGGGGGGGGGGGGGCACGGGGGGGGGGGGGGGGGGGGCGAGGGGGGAGGGGCATGGGGCAATGGGGGTGGAGGGGTCGTCTTGATATACGAATGAACATGCTGACTGAAGATTGCAAAGATGCCAGAGTAAAGAGTGGAGCCTTTGGTCCCACGGAGATATTGAAGACTTAATGATTTCGTAACAAAATACCTGGCTACCTTTTTTTTTCAGTAATGCGTGATATTCCTGACCAAGCTTTCACAAAATCATCAGTTTCATGTATTGGAGACTTAAGTGCCTGTGTATCTTGTCATCATCACTATAGTTATTGGTAGTATCTTATTATCATTGCTATCATTACTGTCATTATAGTTATATGTATATTATTAATGTCCTTTTTCCCTCGCGTTTTCTCCTTCTTTTCTGCCTTCCTCTCTCCTCTCTCTGGTGTGTGGGTTGTGTGGATGTGTTCACTCTTGAAGGGTCATTCGGGCGCCACACAGAGGAACTGTTCACCGCATTTCTCCAGGTGTGTCGGTTGGTTGTATGTCAAACGTTAGCTGTGCTTGACTATGTATACATAAGTACATGCATGTATATGAATGTGTATTGTGTGCGCGTGCGTTTATGTAAGTTTGTGCCTGCCTATGTGTTAGGGTAGCTGTTAGATACACATGTATTGTTAAAATGTATGTACGAAGTGTGTGTGTGTTTGTGTGTGTGTGTGTGTGTGTGTGTGTGTGTGTGTGTAGTCATATTTTGGTGTGTGTATGTAACATAGATGTAATGTTTTATGTTAACAAAGCGTTTTTGTAAAGCACCTAGAGCAGATTTCTGGACAGTGTGCTATATAAGTATCCATTATTATTTTTATTATTATTAAACTTGGGTCTCTGAAAATAGCGTGGACAACCCCACAACACGGCAGAAACTTACATTTTTTAAAAATCACATTGTGTTGTTTATCTGTGAGAAATGACCACTGATTTCCGTCGGCACAGAGCGCGGCTATGACTTGTCCTTCTTCACCAAGCGGTTTTGTTGTATGTGCGTATCGATCAAGTATTGATTTTCAAGTGAATTGTGCCTGGGACCATTGAACTTTTACAGCAGATGGATTGTGTGTTGTGTGTGCGTGTGTGAAATTTTCACTGCACTGGTCTCATCAGAAACACACACACACACACACACACACACGTGCGCGCACACACACACACACACACACACTCGCGCGCGCGCACGCACACACGCACACAAACACACACACACACACCAAAGCTAACCAACCAAGCAAACAAAAGAACCGGCGTCCGAACCATCGCTAAGGTGTCGCGGAGGTACGAAGGGACTCCAGTGTGGGAGGAGAAAAGACCGGAAGGAAACTGGGAGGGAGGATGAGGTGAAGGGATTTCCCCAGGGGACGAGAAAGGGGGGGGGGGTGATGCAGGAGGGAATGAGGAACACGTGGGGACGAGGAGGAGGAGGAGAGTGGGGTTTAGTGGCGATAGGGGAGGCGGAGGGGAGAGGGAAGTCAAATCCGGTTGGAGCGTGACTCGAAACAAAGGGGGGTGAGATTGTTGTCGCCGCTTCTTCTTCTTCGGAGGATTAACCACCGGTCCATTGTCCACCCTCCCCTTCCCTTTCCCTCACCTATGTCAGGACATCACTGACTGACCTGGCCGCTAAGGTCTTGTCGTCCTCCCCACACCCTCCCCGCCCCCTGTACCGGGGACTGAGACTGATGACACATGGCCTCTGCACCGCTTCACCTCAAATGCACATGTTGCCCTTTTGACCAGGTACAGCTGGAGTTTAACGACCCTATTGGTTGGTGTCTTACTGGGTGGGGTCTTGGCGTGTTGGTGGGATCTTGCTGGCGTCTGGGCGTCTTGCTGAGGTCTTGGCGTCTTGCTGGGGTCTGGGCGTCTTGCTGGGGTCTGGGCGTCTTGCTGGCGTCTGGGCGTGTTGGTGGGATCTTGCTGGGGTCTGGGCGTCTTGCTGAGGTCTGGGCGTCTTGCTGGGGTCTTGGCGTCTTGCTGAGGTCTTGGCGTCTTGCTGGGGTCTTGGCGTCTTGCTGGGGTCTTGGCGTCTTGCTGGGGTCTGGGCGTCTTGCTGAGGTCTTGGCGTCTTGCTGGGGTCTTGGCGTCTTGCTGAGGTCTTGGCGTCTTGCTGAGGTCTGGGCGTCTTGCTGAGGTCTTGGCGTCTTGCTGAGGTCTTGGCGTCTTGCTGAGGTCTTGGCGTCTTGCTGAGGTCTTGGCGTCTTGCTGGGGTCTCGGCGTCTTGCTGAGGTCTTGGCGTCTTGCTTGGGTCTTGGCGTCTTGCTGAGGTCTTGGCGTCTTTTGTCTGTTGTGAAGAATGAGGTGTTCTAGTGGACAGAGTCCTGGACGACCCTCCGGGTGCACAATCCTACTGGTGTATCTAGCTGAGAGGGAAACTGGAAAGTAAAAACTCATTCAATCATTCATTCATTCATTCAGTCAGTCAGTCAGTCAGTCTCTCTCTCTCAATCTCTCACGCACGCACGCACGTACACACACACACACATACAAATTGAT
>NC_134895.1:12169916-12172416 GCF_041734735.1 Babylonia areolata
TCTTTATGTCTTAAATGATATGATTATTGTCTGTTCACTTTCCCCTTCATGAGGGGCCTAGGCCTAAAATGAATAAACCATCTGAATCTGTATCCGTTTTTCTGTCTGTATCTCTGTGTGTCACTGTCTGTCTCGCTATCTCTGTATCTGCCTGCCTGTCTATGTTTCGGTCTCTCAATGTCTGTCTGTCTGTCTCTCACTCTCTGTCTCTATCTCTATCCCTCTCTATCTGTATATCTCTCGAAATATCTCTTTCTAATCCTCTCTCTCTGTCTCTATATGTGTATGTATTAGTATGTAAATATATATATATATATATATATATATACTGTCTCTCTGTGTCTCTCCCTATGTCTGTCTCTATCTGCCTGTCTCTCTCTCTCTTTACTTCTCTGTATCTCTCTTCCTCTCTGCTCTATTTATCCCCCTCTTTCTATTTTTTCTTATTAATGCCCGTTTGTTTCCCCTCGCTCTCACTCTCTCTCTCTCTCTACCTTGCTGTCAGCGACTTCACAACTAAAAAATAAACTGGAAGCCGGAACCAGCCAAATGTCAAAATTGTCTCACAGTTGATGTTTTTCACATGCTGGAATGGATGAAAGAAACCGTGCCAATGCAGTCAGCACGGTTGCAACAGAAGCAGCAGCTCTGTTACCATTGAAGTAAAGGTTTCACAGAATGATGGGCAGTGAGTGATAAGAACAGTTTAAGACAATGGCCCAGGATGCGAACCAGTGACCTTTGGAACCCCACCACTCTCTATTCACTGAATTCCGGAAGTGTTCACCCATTGAGCGGGCGCTATCAAACCGCCGCTTTTCTGAGCGTCCTTGACATTCATGGTGACTGGCAGGTCGCAGCAGTTGGAGGGGGACAGAGTGATCTTCTCTTGTACAAACCGGAAAAGGAGTGGGGTAGTTAGGGAATGCTGTGGTTTATTGACCGTTTGCCAGAATTAGTCAAATGAGGCCCCCCCCCAGCACGGTTGCCGATTCTAAAGGTATCGAACGTTGCCTGGCCGCACAATTGTCCTAACAAGCTTGTGTCGTTAGATGAGGTGGTGGTGGTGGTGGTGGTGGATTTTGTAACATCCGATATGTAGTTTGTGTAAGATTTGAAAGGCTCATATGTCTGTCTGTCTCTCTTTCCACTTCAACTCAACCTCCGAACTTGCACGTAACCAATGTATATGTTGTTGAATGAGGTTGTGCGTGAATATATATATATATATATATATATATATATATATATATATATATATATATATATATATATATAAACAAATAGTAAGGAATGGTAACTCTCTCCATTCACAAGGTACACAACTTCAAGTCAGTGCTTCTTACGCTACCGATATATATATATATATATATATATATATATATATATATATATATGTGTGTGTGTGTGTGTGTGTGTGTGATTAAACATGCCCTGTGTAGGCGGATGTGGCGCAGCATGTATGGATCAATCCTAACGCTTTGACGCCTCTTTGAAACTGAAACAGAAACTATCCACCCGCAGTGCAGTCTCTGCAAGCACGTCCTTCCCAGTCTATCCCTACCAACACCCGCTGTCAGGATACAGCGAATCAGTGATGTGATCAAATGTGCAGCCATAAATCAGTTCTCTCAGCTTTCAACCCGAACAGCCACAGGAGGGGGGCAGGGTGGGTGTTGGGGGGGGGGGGGGTGCGGCGGGGTTGGGGGGTGGGGGGGGGGGGGGGGGAGCTAAGCCAGTTAATCATCCAGCTGCACATTCCAGTCTAAACACTCATTTCCTCAGAACCGGTCACTTCCAAACATAAACTAATCCCCCTCCTCCTCCCCCCCTTCCCCGTCCTCCACCCCACCCCCTCCCCCGAGATAGCTTCTCCCATGATTGTGTGTGACACGGGTCGGTTTGGCTTTGGAAACTGCTTAGTTAATTAACCTGGCAAGTGAAATCAATTGACGGTCAAAGCTGACCACTGCTGGATGCACTGTGTTGCAGCCAGATGATCGACTTCCGTAGCTTTCCCCTCTTCGCAGCGGGGACCTGTATAATCAATGGTTGCAGCATACACACCTTCGTTCAGCAGCTGCAGCGGCTAATTATTCAGGGATGCAGGAAGCTGCTTGTCTTTTTGTGTTCAGGTCTGGCGAGGGGTTTTTTTTTGCACACGTTGCACGCTAATTGATATATTAAACGCTACTCACACACACCGGTGGTTTTGGGGAGTGGTCATCATAACCAATGCTTGAACGGTTTCTGTCTTGTGGGAAAGGTTTATTGTTGGAAACTAAGTGGAATTTTCTTCTTTTTTTTCTCGTTTTGTTCTTTGGCGTCTGTCCTTTTTTGTGACTGTTGTGTTGATGCTAGTTTTATTACAGTTTTCGGTTCTTTAGCGAAGGTGTAAAATAAGGGTCTGTATCCGTCTCAATCTCTGACTGTGTGTCTGTCTGTCTGTGTGTCTGTCTGCCTATCTCTCTCTCTCACTCTCCTCTCTCTCTCTCTCTCA
>NC_134895.1:12177416-12182416 GCF_041734735.1 Babylonia areolata
CACAGTGTCGTCACATTTTGTCCTCTTCTCGTCAGAGCCTTATTCAGTACCTTCTTCCTCTTCTGGTTTATCTATGTTTTGTTTTATTCTGTTTGATTTGTGTGTGTGTGTGTGTGTGTGTGTGTGTGTGTGTGTGTGTGTGTGTGTGTGTGTGTGTGTGCTTTGTTTATTTTCTGTTTTTCGTGTTTAAGTGAGTGTTCTTATTGTTGATGTTGTTTGGCGCATATTTGTTATGCATGTGTGGGTGTATGTGTGAATGTGTATCTTCATGTTTTACATCTATTTGCTTATTTATCATCATTGTTGTCTTATTTATTTATCTATTTATTTATTCATTTATTTATTATTATTGTTATTATTATTACTACTACCCCCTTTTTATATATATTATAATTATTATTTATTTATTTATTTATCTACTTATTTATGTACGCTTATCTATTATTTATTCACCTTTTTTTTCTCAAGGCCTGACTAAGCGCGTTGGGTTACGCTGCTGGTCAGGCATCTGCTTGGCAGATGTGGTGTAGCGTATATGGATTTGTCCGAACGCAGTGACGCCTCCTTGAGCTACTGAAACTGAAACTGATGTTGTTCTTGATCATCATCATCATCATCATCACCATCTTCTTCTTCTTCTATCATATTCATGGGCCGTTTAAAGAAACATGTCCAATATTCAGTTTGTGTCCTGGGCTCAGAGATCGTTGATAGTGATAATACCGATGATGAGGTACACATCTCTAGCAGGATAAATGCGTGCGTATGTGTTTGTTTAAATGTGTTGGAACTCTGTCTCTCCGTGTGTTCGTCTATTACTCTCTTTCTTTCAGTCTCTCTCCTCTCTCTGTTTTTTTTTTCTTTTCTTTTCCTTCGTCTGTGTATCTGTCTGTCTCTTTCTCTCTCCCCCCCCCCCACCCCACATCTCCGTCTCTGCTTCCTCCCCCCTCTCTCTTTGTCAGTCTGCCTGTCTTACCCCTCTCCACTGTGTTTCTGTCTCCGTCTATCTCTCTCTCATTTTCTCTCTCTCTCTCTCTCTCTCTCTCTCTCTCTTCTCTCTTTCTCAGTCTCTTTCTGTCTCTCACTGTCTCTCTCCGTGTCTCTCTCCGTGTCTCTCTCTGTCTCACTCTCTGTCTCCCTCTCCCCCTCTCCCCCTCTCGCTTCCCCATCAACATAACCATCTCATTGCCAACCCCCACCTGTCAATCACTTTTGATACTGTCAGAAAATCGTCAGAGATGTCTGTTGACGTAACACCCTGTCTTAATTAACCCGTCCATCAGTCACACGTTATCAGCGCGGGGTTTTCAACGTACCGACTTACCCATCTTTTTCTGCCTATCTCCTCCCAGCCTGTAAACCCTCCTCTTCGTGACTTGGACGGCACTGAACCCGTCTCGAAGCTCGCGCTGTACTGAATGACCTTTCGTTTGAACTAAATTGATGAGCAAACCAGTCATACGTATACGACGCGACCACAGACACTTCAGACAAGTATGAGTATGACTGGATCAGCTGATCATTTCAAAATGTGGCAAGGCCAAGATCAAGTTCAATTCCGAAAAAGTCCCCCATGGTGGTACATGGATTCCAAAGAGAGAGAGAGAGAGAGAGAGAGAGAGAGAGAGAGAGAGAGAGAGAGAGAGAGAGAGAGAGAATAAAAATCGAAGAAGAAGATAGTCAAAACTAAGTTGAAGTTGGTCAAGAGAAAAACTTGCTGGCCTTTTGGGGGTTAAGGAAGCAAAGTCCTCACTGGAAAACTGTCCCTATGGTAAAGACTGCGTACTGAAGTAAAAGCCTTTTTTCCCCCAGCACCGCCCCAAGTTTGTTATTCATAATGAAAACAAAGAAAGCCAAGTCGTTTGCCTTCTTTTGTCCAGAACCCGTTGGAAGAAGAACTTAGGAACACTTTATCCCACTCCAACCGTGTTTAGATTGAACGGAGTTTGTTTTTGAATCTAAAAATGAAAACAAAAAAGATAAAACAATTTACTCTGCACTTCATATAAATATTTAAAAAGTCACGAATGGCTTGTTAGCTGGTTGGATTATTTATAAATGGATTGTTCAAAGAAGCTTATGATTTTAGACTCTAAATAAACCAAACATAAAAAAACACTTTTTTTTCAGAATAGGTTTAACATACAAATATCATATGAAGGACTAAACATCCTATTCTGAATCTGTCAATCAAAACAGTACTTCCGTGAAGTGCCAGTGAGTGCTGTTAGAGACGTACCAAAATGATGTGGCGAGAAACGTGGCAGAATGGTGAAGACGCTCATCTGCCAATACACAGAGTCCGTGAGAGTCTGGGTTCGAATCCCGCTCTCGCCCTTTCTCCCAAGCTTGACTGGCGTATATGGATTTGTCCGAACGCAGTGACGATCCTTGAGAAAATGAAACTGAAACTGTGGCGAGGATGCACTAGTATGGACGAACAACACTTGCTTAGTTCGGCAGACATATCGGAATTCGATGTCTGGAAACAGAACAGTGATGAAGGGAGACCACTCGACCTGCAACACGAAGGAGAATCCTATGGAATCTCATTGGTCGCAGAAGAACGGACGGTATTCATGGTACGTCAACTTCTTCAGGAAGCCAGATCATTGGTCCCTCAGGCTGGATATTACAGCCCCGTGAGATCGGCTGGACTGTAAGCAACAGTGATAGATAGACATTGATCCTTCCTCGTGAGGTGAATAATGGCAACAGAGGGCGTTGTCTCTCACTGGTCCTTTCCGAACCAATGGAAGTGGAGGGTGTTGAACTCCGCGTGACGGGTGTAATAGCCGAGTGGTTAAAGTGTTGGACTTTTAATCTGAGGGTCCCGGGTTCGAATCTCGGTAACAGCGCCTGGTGAGTAAAGGGTGGAGATTTTTCCGATCCCCCAGGTCAACTTATGTGCAGACATGCTTGTGCCTGAACCCTTTCGTGTGTACACGCAAGCAGATCAAACACGCACGTTAAAGACACTGTTATCCATGTCAGCGATCGGTGAGCTATGGAAACAAGAATATACCTGCATGCATGCCCCCGAAAACGGAGTATGGTTGCCTACATGGCGGGGTAAAAACGGCCACACACGTTAAAGTCCACTCGTGTACATACGAGTGAACTTGCGTGTTACAGCCCGTGAACGAAGAAGAAGAGCTCTGTGTGCTTTTAAAGTTGGGGAGACTGGGTACCATGAGTC
The DNA here is from genome assembly GCF_041734735.1 of Babylonia areolata. Classification (NCBI taxonomy): domain Eukaryota; kingdom Metazoa; phylum Mollusca; class Gastropoda; order Neogastropoda; family Buccinidae; genus Babylonia; species Babylonia areolata. The sequence continues at coordinate 12,180,616 of NC_134895.1, forward strand.
AAAAGAAAAGCGGAAGTCATTTCTTTTTTGTTTCCTAAAAATGAATTTTGAGTTGAGGAAAACATTGTTAATCAATCATAATAATAATAATAATAATAATAATGGATACTTATATAGCACACTATCCAGAAATCTGCTCTAGGTGCTTTACAAAAACGCTTATGTTAACATAAAACATTATATCTATGTTACATACACACACCAAAATATGACCACACACACACACACACACACACACACACACACACACACACACATACGCACACACACACACACTGCATACATACATTTTAACATACATGTGTATCTAACAGCTACCCTAACACATACGCACACATAGGCAGGCACAAACGTACATAAACATCTGCAGAACAGCTGAGGCTAAACGACGTGTGCTGGGATAGGAGGTCAATAAATTTTGCTGAGAACTGAGAGTGAAAATGAAAAGAGAGATGGTAGTGTGGAAGATTACTTTTTTTATACAAACGCGCGCGCACACACACACACACACACGCACACACACACACACACACACACACACACACACACACACACACACACACACACACACACACACACACACACACACACACACATACACACATGCACACACACGCAAGCACGCACACACGCACATATCCACAACGCTCACAGTCCATCAGCTTCATCACAAATCCGTCCCCTCAAAACCACCAAAACTTCCCCAGCCCCTGCTCATCCTCCCCCCCTCCCGCGCGCGCGCGCGCACACACACAGACACACACAGACACACACACAGACACACACACACACACACACACACACACACACACACACAATGTTTCCTCTATAGAAAACCGACAGTCCCCCGTAGCTTTCACTGCCCAAAATCTGACGGCACAGACTCTTGCCCACCGCACACACACACACACACACACACACACACACACACACACACACACACACACACACACACACACACACACACACACACACACACACACACACACACACACTCCCCTTACGGTTTGAGTATTCGCCGTTGATGAATAGGCCAACGATCAGACGCAAGCTGTAGCCCCCCCACACCCCCTCTCCACACACAACTCCCTCCTCCCCCCACGCCCCCCGCCTTCATCCCATGTAATAATACGAAGCGAAAGTAGTGGGGGTGGGTAGGGTGGTGGCTGTGGGGGATTACAGGATCCATTCCCCAGCTGAACACCCTGGGGCTGTGGCAAGACCGCACCACCACCCCGATCGTTGACAGACTTGTTGGGGTCTGGGGAAACTGGAAAGTCTGGCTTTCAGTTCAACTAGCTCGCGGTTATTAACAGCTTGATCATTTTTCTTCACAATTTTTAAGGAGGAAGATAGCAGAATGGTTACGACGCTCATCCGCTAATACAGTAGAGTTCGTGAGGGTGTGGGTTCGAATTCCGCTCTCGCCCATTCTCCAAAGTTTGACTGGAAAATCAAACTGAGAATCTAAATCAGATGAGGCGATTAAAAAGAGGTCCCGTGTGCAGCACGCACTTTGCGCGCTGAAAAAGAACCCATGGCAACGAGCGTGTCGACCTCTGGCAAAATTCAGAAGAAATCCACTCTGATAGGTACACCGATATATATGCAGGCACTCAAGGCCTAAGTGCATTGGGTTATGCTGTTGGTCAGGCATTGCCTAGCAGATGTGGTGTAGCGTATATGGATTTGTTTGAACGCTGTGTAGACTCCTTGAGAAACCGAAACTGAAACTGATCACTTGAATATGACTGCTGCCCTCAAAAGTTGTAGGACTTCAGGGAGTCTCTAGCTTTCAGCT
>NC_134895.1:12189916-12194916 GCF_041734735.1 Babylonia areolata
TACGCCAGAAGTCATCTTACTGCTCTGTGGATTAGTCCACACAGCTATGGAAAGATTAGCGTGCACACACACACACACACACACACACACACACACACACACACACACACACACACACACACACACACCACACACTGAGAGAGAGAGAGAGAGAGAGAGAGAGAGAGAGAGAGAGAGAGAGAGCATGAATTAGACATAGGGGTAAACGATAGGGAGAGTCAGACAACAGAATACAGTCAGGCGTGCAGAAAGACACACAAGGCATGCAGACAAACAGGCACATACACAAACAGACACTGAGACGAAGCAGGCAGACAGACAGACAGACCGACAGACAGAGGGACAGACCAACATGGAGACAGACAGACAGACAGACAGACAGACAGACCGACAGAGGGACAGACCAACATGGAGACAGACAGACAGACAGGGACAGAATCAATGGAACAGCAGTGTTGTGGATGGGTACTGAAACCAGCGGTGTGCAATGACAGCAGTCTGACTGCCTGTCACAGCCAATCAATGCAGTTTGCAAGCGGCAATCTGACCTGGAGCTTGTATGTATTATCACACACGTTTCGTATTTCGGAGAAAGCATAGCTCACTCACTTCTCATCTGTGGCACAGGCTGGTCGCACTCCCCACCCCCCCACCCCCCCCAACCCCCAACTCCTTCGCCCCCCTAGGCCCCCCTCTACCCCCCTATCCCGCCCTCGCGATGCCCCTCCCTCCCCCGAACTTTTCCATACCAGCTTCCCCCCCCCTCCTCTCTACCCCACATCCCCACTTGTCGTCTATGGATCATCAGTGCAGACAGCATAATTAAATCAGCGGGTGGCTAATGGGGGAGTTGATCATATGCCTCTACCCCCCCCCCCCCCCCCACCCCCCCCCCCCCCCCCCCCCGTACTTCTCCCAATGAGAATGAGTGACAACTGTATGAAGATGTATATGCTTAAGCAGTTAATTAATACTCCGTAATGAGTGACAACTGTATGAAGATGTATATGCTGAAGCAATTAATTAGTACTTCGTAATCAGTGACAACTGTATGAAGATGTATATGCTGAAGCAATTAATTGATACTCCGTAATGAGTGACAACTGTATGAAGATGTATATGCTGAAGCAATTAATTGGTACTCCGTAATCAGTGACAGCTGTATGAAGATGTATATGCTGAAGCAACTAATTGGTACTCCGTAATGAGTGACAACTGTATGAAGATGTATATGCTGAAGCAATTAATTGGTACTCCGTAATGAGTGACAACTGTATGAAGATGTATATGCTGAAGCAATTAATTGATACTCCGTAATGAGTGACAACTGTACGAAGATGTATTTGCTGAAGCAATTAATTGATACTCTGTTCCTCATACCAACTATCTCGGTTATCGATACAGAGAGCAATATAAATACAGCGGGTGGTTAATGGGAGAGTTGATAATTATAAACATCTGCCCCTCCCCCCTCCGTCTTTTTCCGATGAGCATGAGTAATGACTGTGTGAAGTTGACGAGTCAAGTCAAAATGATCTTTACTGAGGGTAAAAAAACACACAACCTTATACAGCTTTTTTTGGTATTATCCTGCCCTAAGAAAAAAAGAGAGAAAGAAATGGGGAAGTGGGGGTCGGGAAAGGATAATATCAAATAAACAATTACAAGTAACACACAAGAAATTCTATCGAAAACAACAACAAAAATAATACGAGCGTAAATAGCAATAAATATACATAATATGATACTGACACATTTACGACATGTAAAGCGACATCCTCACATCATTAACTTAATTCAGGAAGAAAAGAGCGAGAGATAGAACGATATATCTATATCTATATCTATCTATCTATCTATTTATCTCTCTCTCTATCTCTGTCTATATATATATATATATATATATAGACATATCTCTCTCTCTCTCTGTATATATATATATATATATATATATATAGAGAGAGAGAGAGAGAGAGAGAGAGAGAGGACAGACAAGAACAGACAGCCGGATAAAGGTAACAGTCGAGAGATGGAGAAGAGAGACAGAGAGTCAGAAGGACAGAGAGTCAAAGGTTAGACAGACAGGTATATAGACAGGCAGACAGGTATATAGACAGACAGACAGGTATATAGACAGGCAGACACAAGGACAATCACATCAAAGCATGAAGGAATCATGTGGGTTTTTTTTTCCATCAAATATTTCTTAAGTGCTTTTTTGAATGGTTGCTTCGGACGACATGACTTTAAGGAGGAAGTTAAACCATTCCATATCGTTCCCCCAGAATATGTTCAACTAGTTTTTGACTCACTTGTGTAAACAAAGTGAGTCTATGTTTTAACCCGGTGTTCGGTTGTGTGTGTGTGTGTGTGTGTGTGTGTGTGTGTGTGTGTGTGTGTGTGTGTGTGTGTGTGTCCGTGGTAAACTTTAACATCGACATTTTCTCTGCAAATACTTTGTCAGTTGACACCAAATTTGGCATAAAAATAGGAAAACTTCAGTTCTTTCCAGTCATCTTGTTTAAAACAGTATTGCACTTCTGGGATGGGCACAAAAAAATAAAAAAAGAAGCCTAATTATATGCAAACTGCATTCACTGTTATATTCATATTTTTTGTATTCTCTAAACTTGGCACTTTGACCTCTTATTCTGACACAACAAGAAGAGGAGTCATTATTATCATTTTTTGTTCAAACAGGAACTTCTTTTGCTAAGCATGGAATTTTTATTTATTTTGCAAACGTTTTGGTGCAGATAGTAAAGAAGGGAAATTACTCTGTAATTAATGCTAGGGGACTTAATTTATCACAAGTGAGTCTTGAAGGCCTTGCCTCTCTTGTATATAAATTGTTTTGGGGTCGTGGGAAAGGTAGTATGTGAGTGTGTCTATTTTCATTCGTAATAAAATTCTGGATTATTTTCTTTGGTGCCGTTCCATTCACTATACTGTGCATACACATACATTTGTTAAGTAACAGTCGACTTTTGATCGGAAGAATGTCTAGATTTTTATAGTCAGTATCTGTCACAGTATTAGGTTTTAGCTTAATCAGTTTTAGAGCTCTTTGGTGTAAGCGACTGATGTGTTTGAGCTTAGTTTCGCTGGCATTATCCCACAAGATAGATGCATAGTTTATGAGGGATAGAATGTGTGCGTGAAAAAATAGTTTCCTAGAATGAAGATTTAGAAAATGTTAAACCTTGCTAAGTTGGTATATTCTTTTGGAAATTGTTTTTCCTAGATCGGCAATATGATCAGACCATGGCAGGTCATTGTCCATTATGACCCCTAATAATTTATGTGATGTAACTGATGTTTTCCCGTGGTTGTATAAAGGTGTAAAGGAAGTATGCTTTTTTGTCGCTTCTGTCGTGTAGTCACATACATAACATTTAGTTTTGCCAATACAATACAATATTGGTTACTGAAACAATTGATTGATATTCCGTCCCTCATATCAAATACATGGGTCATCGATACAGACAAAACAGCGGGTGGTTGATTGGGGTGTTGATCATATATATACCTCTGACCCCCCTCACTCCCCCCCCCCACACACACACCTCCCCCTCCACACACCTCCTCCTCCACACACACCCAGTGAACATACAAAATGGAGTTGTGAAACAAAACAATTGCTCGCTATTCCGTTCCCCATTCTCACGCACACAGGTCTCCACCTCACATCCGCGATCGATCACCGATACAGAGATAGAACAGTCGGTGGTTAAGGGGAGTGGGGGGGAGGGTGGTGTGTGTGTGTGTGTGTGTGTGGGGGGTGATCCTAACCCTCTGCCCTTCCTCCCCGCCCTTCAGGGAGCATGAGTGATGACTGTATTAAGTGTCGCTACTGAAGCAGTTCACCGCTACTCTATCCCTCACATCCGCTATTGATCATCAACGCAGGCATTAAAACTGCAGGTAGTTAATGGGGGTGGATGTGGGTGGGGGGGGGGGGGGAGTGATCATAACCCCTGCCCCTTCCCCACCCTCTGTAAATGAGCATGAGTTTTAAGTTGCGGTAACTGAAGCAATTACTTGTTCACCCACCGTCAGTCACATCCTCTGTTGACCATCAGTACAGGTAGCACTAGAACAGCCGGTGGTTAAAAGGAATGATCATAAGCCTCTGCCAGTCCCAGCCTACCTCTCTTCCTCTCCACCAGTGGGAAGAGTAACGACTGTATTGAGTTAATTGACTGATACTCCGTCCCTCATAATAATCGCTATTGATCATCAATACAGGCAGCATTAAAACAGCGGATGGTAGAGGGGGAGGGGGATCATAAACCTCCGCCCCTCCCTCCCTCCCTCCTTCCTCTCAGCCAATGAGCATGAGTAATGATTGTATTAATTTGCGGTTACTGAAGCAACACGGGCAGCATTAGAACAGCCAGTGGTTAAAGAGAATGATCATAAACCTTCGCCCCTTCCTCCCTCGCTCCCTCCCTCTCATCCAGTGGGCATGAGCAACGACTGTTTCTAAGTTGTGGTTACTGAGGTAATTAAGATTAACGATACTCCGTCCCTCATATCCGCTATTGATCATCGATACAGGCAGCAGTTAAAACAGCGGATGGTAAATGGGGAAGGGTGGGGGTGAACATCAACTTCCGCCCCTCCCTTCCTCCCCTCCAGTAGGCATGAGTAACGACTGTATTAATTAAGTTGTGGTCACTGAAGCAATTAATTGCAACTCAGTCCCCCCCCCCACCCCCGCTGTCCACGTCAGTCCCGCTCAGTATTGAAGAACGATGACGGCTATACCAATTAAGCGGTGGTTAATGAAGTGATCACCGCCCCGCTGTCCGGCTTCTTCATGGTGATCACCAGGGATGGCTGCACGTGTGTTGACAGAGATGGAGTCACCTGTCAGTGGTGTCATGTTTTTTTCTACTGTTTTTCTTTCTTTTCTCTTTTTCTTTGCTCCACCCCCGTCCCCCAAAACAACAACAACAAGAAAAATAACAACAAAAAACAAACAAAAAGCAAAACAA
>NC_134895.1:12204916-12224916 GCF_041734735.1 Babylonia areolata
CTGCCATTGAGTGCTCATCATTCATTTCCCGTATCATTCAGTCAGGTTTCAGTCAAGCATACATACACACTCATGCAGATATGTAACATTTTACGTGTATGTCCGTTTCGTTTATCTACCAATCCATGTAGCCAGCCATACTCCGATTTCGGGGATGTGCATGCTGGGTACGTTCTTGTTTCGATGACCAGCCGAACGCTGATATGGATTTCAGGATCTTTAACATGCGTACTTGATCTTCTGTGTGCGCCTGCTTCGTACTTGAGTTGATAAACACTCAGTACGTGGATGGTTTGGCAAGCTTCTTTAAACATAACGAATCTGAAGACTGCCAAAGTGATAACTTCCATCGCTGTTCTGTCTCATCTACCTCTGACACACTCGTGTTATCAAGTCTCAGCAATCAACATCACTGACAGGGACGGCGACACACCATGTGGGTACATCCGGCCTGTCTGAACGGTCAAGGGTGTGGGGTGGTGGGTTTCTGGGTGACTGGTGCCGTGGCTTGTTAGTGCTTCTTGTTCTGCTCGTTGGTTCGTTGCCCAGTCACTGCAAGGTGACTTAGGCACCTGCGCATTCATTAATTTCAGCGTAACGCACACACAATGACACACACACACACACACATACGTACACACACACACACACACACACACACACACACACACACACACACACACACACACGTACACACACACACACACATCGTGAGTTAGCAACAGCAAAATTCGCTGCGAGGTACACTTCAATGACAAAAAATTTCATTGCTGAGGAACTGACACTAAGATCAGACATTGATTTTCCTAAAAGAGCTAAAGCCATTTCATCACAAGAAACAGTTGCAACTTGCATTTCAAATCTGTTAAAAGAATCTGAAGTTAACATGAAAGAGTTAGCTGCAAAACCACATCATTCTCCTGTTCCTTTTTGGGAAATGTTGAAAGCGGATTTTGATATCACTTATTCTGAAACAAAAAAGGAAGAAAACATCAATATCACGACAAGTACTGCCAGAATTCATATAACAGAAAAATATCAGAATCATCTCCATGTATTTACAGATGGATCTGTTCTTGATGACAAAAACGCTGGTGCGGCTTTCTATATTCCTGCCTTTAAAGTTGAAAAATCTTACTTTATTGGAAAACACCTTTCCATATTCACAGCTGAGCTAATTGCTATTATACAAGCTCTGAACTACTTAGTGAGCCATCAAATAGTTTTCTCGAAAATAGCATTCTTTGTTGATTCCAAATCAGTACTTTATGCTCTAGAATTATTCAGCCTTGAAACAAGACCTGACTTAGTTATTGAGGCAAATCATTTGGTACATTGTTTAAGGATTAAAGGGACTGAGGTCAGTTTTTGTTGGGTGCCTTCTCATGTGGGCATTCTTGGCAATGAAACTGTTGATAAAGCAGCTAAAAGAGGAGCGCAAGATTCAGAAAAATCAACAAAAATACATGTCCGTCTCTCCGTGAAAGAGGCATACACTTTGTTAGAAAAATCAGCATGGGGTCGATTTCATAACCGATGGAAGTTAAAGTTTTTAAACCATAAAGGAACATTATTCCCCGAGAATATTATTAAAGAAAAGATACCGAATCCATCAGCTTGCTATACAAGATTAATAACCTCTACTTTCTTCCGTATAAAACTTGATGCGCTGAAGATAAAGTATAGTAAAAATGTTACATGCATCTGTGGTAAGCAGTTCAGCTTGCATCATTGTTTGTTTCACTGCCAGCAGTTACATACCTTCTTGCCCAAGTATTTCAAAGAGAATAATAATTCTGCAGATGATTTTTATAAAGTTATTTCTGACGAGGCTCTTATGGTCGAACTTTCACAGGCATTAATTCATAGCCCTATTTCTACATTCCTTTAATGCACTTCAGAATTCTGTTAATGGATTCTGATTATTATAATTATTATTATTGACTTGTTACTGTTAAATGTAATAGCATGTTAGTTATACCCCATGCCCCCCCCCCACCCCCTTTTTTTTTTTTTTTTTTTTAACGTCTAATATCACTGATAGTGAAAAGACGCTAAACAAAAGAACGAACACACACACACACACACACACACACACACACACACACACACACACACACACACACACACACACATACACACTCAATGTGGCGTATAGAGAAGAGACAGGGCAGAGGGAAGAGAGACAGAAAGAGGAACAGAAGGAAAATTTATTTTCTTCCTCTTCCCTGTATTCATTTCAATCTGTCTCTCCTTTCGCTTGCTACTGATGTTTTTTTTTTTTAATGAACTTCTTTTCAAGGCCAAGGGGGACACATTTTCACGGGTGTTGATAACTGTGCAATATTTAACAAGTAACAGACATTGTTATTTAGCACTCAGTTCAATCCAGTTCAGTTTCTGAAGGAGGCGTCACTGCATTCGGACAAATCCATATACGCTACACTACATCTGCTAAGCAGATGCCTTGAACAGCAGCGTAAGCAACGTGCTTTGTCAGGCCTTGAGACAGCACAGAATTAAGGACGCTTGTTTAATTATTATGCGTCAAACAAGGGAGAAGGAAAAATTAAGGCGGGGTGATTTCTGTGTGAAATCCGGGCTGCTCTCCCCAAGGGGAGCGCGTTGCTACACTACAGCGCCACCTTTTTTTTTTCTTTTTTTTTTCCTGCGTGCAGTTTTATTTGTTTTTCCTATCGAAGTGGATTTTTCTACAGAATTTTGCCAGGAACAACCCTTTTGTTGCCGTGGGTTCTTTGACGTGCGCTAAGTGCATGCTGCACACGGGACCTCGGTTTATCGTCTCATCCGAATGACTAGCGTCCAGACCACCACTCAAGGTCTAGTGGAGGGGGAGAAAATATCGGCGGCTGAGTCGTGATTCGAACCAGCGCGCTCAGATTCTCTCGCTTCCTAGGCGGACGTGTCACCTCTAGGCCATCACTCCACATCTGAGGTGAGAAGCAAAATTCCGAACTGGTTACGATCCAGTGGAAATGGGTCTGCGCAAACCATTGAGAGGCGGTGTGTGAGTCAGGAGTCAGCGTGGCGAAGGTTCAGCGCAGTCCCCCCCATTACTCTCTTAATGATAGTGTTGTGGTTTACATTGCCCATCGTTCGCTACTCTCCCTTTTCTGTCATGCCACACTTCCTCCATCGTCATCTGCAGCTGATTAAGAGAGGAGAGAGAGAGAGAGAGAGAGAGAGAGAGAGAGAGAGACCGAGACAGAGTCTGGTACAAGAGAGAGAGAGAGAGAGTCAGGGACAGAGAGAGACAGACAGACAGACAGTGAGAGGGAGAGAGAGAGAGACCGAGACCGAGACCGAGTCTGGTACAAGAGAGAGAGAGAGTCAGGGACAGAGAGAGACAGACAGACAGACAGTGAGAGGGAGAGAGAGAGAGACCGAGACCGAGACAGAGAGTCTGGGGCAGAGAGAGCGAGAGAGTGAGAAAGAGAGAGACAAACAGACAGAGAGACAGACAGACAGAGACGCAGAGAGAGGGAGCGGAGGAGAGAGAAAGGGGGCTGGCGGGGGGGGCGGGGGGGGGGGGGGGTAACTTGCTCACAATTTCAGCATAGTTTTTCTTGTGTTCGAACACATGAACTATGAAAACTAAAGCCACAAACCTCTATTCCAATGGCTTTGCATCACTTTTAATGTTCGTGAACACGCTTTGTAGTGTGTGGGTTGAGTCAAAATTGAATTAAGGACGGCTTCGTTCAGTTTTGTGTTTACCACGTGCTGAACAATCCCTTTTCTTTGAGCAGCGTCAACATGTTATGACGTAATTAAAACTGCGTGATTTTCTGGTTTATTGAGAAATTAAGATGATTTATCAAACACCAACACATAACCACTGTCAGATGTTAATGAAATGAACTGTTATTATTAGAAATATGTTTTAACACGCGCAAGAAACTATGCGAAAACATTCCATGTTTTATTTTATTCATCAATGCATTCCGCGTGTTCAAAATATTTTGCTTAATTGACTGAACCTTTACAGCACTCATATTCCCATACCAGCAGGAACTGTTCATTGTCTTTTGTAATACAAGTTCTTGTTTTTTTATTTTAGAAAACGAATGCAACAACAAACATAACCAACAATGATACCAATAAACCAACAACAAAAACCCATGACAATGATGAAGATGATCATAAATATGATTACTGATTAATCAAAAAATATTAATAACAACATAAAGAAGAAGAAGATGATGATGATGAAGAAGAAGAAGAAGAAGAAGAAGAAGAAGAAGAAGAAGAAGAAGAAGAAGAAGAAGAAACTTCTTGGATACCATTTTTTCAAGGAATGTTTTCGATATAGTTGTCAAGAGATAGAGACAGAGACAAACACGTAGACAGAGGAGTTCCAGATCAAGGAAGAATCCCATTAACCTAGAAAGGACCCCCCCCCCCCCAACCCCCAACCCCCCCGACCCTACCCCCAAAAAAGCCCGGATGCGAGGGGGAGGGGGAGGAGAGAAAGAATGACGAAGCCTTCTTCACTTCCTCAGTGAACCAATAATGAAGACGCCCCCAGCAGATGGTGTTCTCTCTGTGATTTGCGCTCCACACACATCAACATCATCGTCACTTTCATTTCCTCATTTATCCTTCTGTCCCAGGGGATGGAGTTAGTGTGGGGGGTCACTGGGTTTCTGGGACGCCCCTTTTCTTTTCCTCGAGGGTTTGGTGGGAGAACGAAAATAAAAATAGGTGTGTGTAGGGGGTGGGGGGTTGCGGTCGCACGCGCGTGCACTTACACACACACACACACACATACGCACACACACACACACACACACACACACACACACACACACACACATATACGCACACACACACACACACACACACACACACACACACTTCTAAATGCAGGTGTGCGAGTTTGTTAATGTGTGCCTGCGTGACTTGTGCATGTGCATATTTGTGTGTATGAGCGTGAGCGTGTGTGTGTATTTGTGTGTGTTTGTCAGAGAGAGAAAGAGAGAGAGAGAGAAAGGGAGAGAGAGGGGGGAGGGAGGGAGAGAGAGAAAGAGAGAGGGGAGAGAGAGAGAAAGAGAGAGTGAGACAGAGAGACAGAGAGAATTTGAGGGCGGATTGGGGGGATTGGCTACAAGGAGAAATTCATTTCCGACCCGATTATATTCCAATACACAGCACATCAATTACACAGGAAAGAAGGAAACTTAAATACAAATCTTACATCAACAAGTGTCTCTTTCTTAAAACATACTGAAAGCATTCGACGTGCAGTGAAACTGAGTTTAAAAGGAAGCAATAAATATCCGACATATAGACAACATCCGTCATGAGCTTGACAGCACTGGGACAGTTAGAACGATAGTGATGTGTTGGAGGAGGGGGTGGGGCGACGAGCAGGATGTGTGTGTGTGTATGTGTGTGTGTGTGTGTGTGTGGTGGCGAGAGTTCAGGATATGAAAAACAGCTTTATGTTCCACTACGGTCTTATCTCCCTTTCCCATTGACGAATCGAACTCCGCGTTCAACACCCGAGCGCAGCGTGGACATTCATGGCAGAGTGTGGGTGGTGAAGGTGGTGGGGTGTATTATTTGGGATGAAAGAAGGGTGTGGGGAATGGGGGTGTGGGGGATGTTGAAGGGCATGTTTGATGTTGGGGGACCCGTGATTTCTGAGACACACCATTCTCTCCTTTTTTCTGTAAGAGAGAGAGAGGGGGGGAGGAATTAGGGGTGGGGGTGGGGGGGGGGGGGGTCGGCAAGTAGGAGAAATTCGATTCCGACCTAATTATATTCCAATACACAGCATATCAAACACACAGGAAAGAAGGAAACGTAGTATATAAACCCTACATCAACAAGTGGCTGTTTGATTACACCGAAAATATCCGACATGTAGCGAAACTGAGCTAAAAGGGAAGCAATAAATATCCAACAACTAAACATCATCCGTCATGGGTTTGACAGCACCGGAACAATTAGAACGATAATGATGTGTTGGGGAGGAGAAAAGGAACGACCAGATGTGTGTGTGTGTGTGTGTGTGTGTGTGTGTGTGTGTGTGTGTGTGGCGAGAGTTCAGGATATGAAAGACAGCTTTATGTTCCACCACGGTCTTATCTTCCTTTCACGTAAATGAATCGAACTCCGCGTTCAGCATCTGACAGCTGCATGGACATTCACGGAAGTGTGCTATTGGTGAGGGTAGGTGGTTGTGGGGAGGAAGGTTGTAGGATGTCAGTGTTTGCAGGATGATATGGGGGGACCCATGATTTCTGGGACACATCATTCTCTCCTTTCTTTCTGTGAGAAATGATAGAGTGAGAGAGAGAGGGGGAGGGAGGGGGAGAGAGAGAGGGGGACAGAGAGAGTGGAGAGAGAGAGAGAGGAGGGGAGACAGAGAGGAGTGAGGGACAGAGAGAGTGGATAGAGAGAGAAGAAAGAGAGGGGAGAGAGGTAGCATAGTGAAAGGGTAGAGACAGAGACAGAGACAGATTGATGGATTGATCCTTAATGCTCAAGAATGATGACTGGTCAAATTAAGAAAGAGCGAGAAAAGAAAGAGAAGAGGAGAGAGAGGGGGGGGGGGGGGAGGGGAAGAGAGAGAGAGAGGGAGGAGGAGGGGAAGAGAGAGAGAGAGGGGACGAATCTGATAAAAAAGGAGGAAGATTAGAAAGAAACTAGAAAGGAAGGGATACATTTATAGATAAAAAAGGAGAAGGGAAACAAACTCGAAAGGAGAAATAATGACTGTCTATTAGATAGACAGAATAAATGAAAAAAAAGGTTATCTAACAGAAAAAAAAATCCAAAAAGAAAATGAAAAATAATAGGTTACCATCTAACAGAAACAACGAAAGAAGGAAAGAACGAAAGAAAGACTCTCTGACAGAAAGAATGAAACAATGGAAACAAGACCATAATAATGATTTTAAAAATCGGAAAACGTCACACCGTGTTTACAATATCAGGACAAAGAAAACCGGAAGCAGCAAAGTATAAAAAAAAAATAAAATAAAAAAATATATAAAAAAAGATACGAAAGTAAATACTTAATTTTCCCGTTGCCAGGCGCCTCTTTATTAATTAATTTGTTTCCAGTGCCGGATTTAGAAAAGCGGAGGAGCCAAGAACTGACCGTTGACAAGCACAACACACGACCTCACTTAGAACGAACCAATAGAGAGCTAAATGAGATAAGTACCCGTCTGCCCCTGTCAACCTTTTGACAGACGTACAGAACACGGAACATTAATTAGAGACAGGCCTGGCCAACATCCGATAACATACAAACATCATTTTGAAAAGAGACTGGGGCTGAGAACGGGAAAGGGAGGGTGTGTGTGTGTGTGGGGTGGGGGGTGGGGTGGGGGGGGTTAGGTGGGGGGTGAGAAAGGGTAATGGGGGATATGGGGGTAACGTGTTTCGTGAGCTCGTGTGTGCATTTGTATTGTGTTGTATTGTATTGTATTTGTATTTGTATTTCTTTTTATCACAACACATTTCTCTATGGGAAATTCGGGCTGCTCTCCCCAGGGAGAGCGCGTCGCTACACTACAGCGCCACCCTTTTTTTTTGTATTTTTTCCTGCGTGCAACGTTATTTGTTTTTCCTATCGAAGTGAATTCTTCTATAGAATTTGGCCAGGAACAACCCTTTTGTTGCCGTGGGTTCTTTTATATGCGCTAAGTGCATGCTGAACACGGGACCTCGGTTTATCGTCTCATCCGAATGACTAGCGTCCGGACCACCACTCAAGGTCTAGTGGACGTGGAGAAAATGTCGGCGGCTGAGCCGTGATTCGAACCAGCGCGCTCAGATTCTCTCGCTTCCCAGGCGGACGCGTTACCTCTAGGCCATCACTCCACATGTGTGAAGGCAATAGAGTGTGTAGTGTATTGTATTGTATTGTATTGTACTGTATTGTATTGTATGGTATGGTATGGTATGGTATGGTATGGTATGGTATTCCTTTTTGTCATAGCAGATTTCTCTGTGTAAAATTCAAACCGCCGTCTCCAGCGAGAGCACGTTACGAAATTGCAGTGTCACCTTTTTCCTTTCTTTCTTTCTTTTTTTTTTTTTTTTTTCTTTTTTTTTTCAAGCAAATGTGATGTAGCTTATATGAATCTGTCTGCATGCTCTGGCTCTTCTTTAAAACTGGAATTGAAACTGAAAACAACAACAACAACAACAAACCAACATCCTTTAACAGTTTTTTTTTTCCTGCAGAATTTTGCCTTGGGGCAATCTTTTCATTTTCACAGGTTCATTTACTTAGTGCAGGTTGAACATTGGATCTGGGTTTATCGTCTCATTCAAAATGAGTGTTGAAGATGCTAACACAAACAAGTAAACTTGGATGCAGTGTGTATAGGAAAAAAAAACAACAAACACACACACACACCCAAAAACAACACAAGGTGATTATTCTGCACCATCACCTGCAGAAATTGTATACAGCTTGTGATGTCTTTACCCCCCTCCCCCCCCCGCCCCCCCTTACCCCCACCCCCCTTCCTCATCTGCCAGCCGCCCTCCCCCCTGCACTAATCAGGCTCTCCCAATCTGCCACGCATGAGAGGTCAAAGGATGTAGGGATGTTGTATGTTTTGATCCGTGTGTGTATGTGTGTGTGTGTGTGTGTGTGTGTGTGTGTGTGTGTGTGTGTTGTGTTACTGTGTGTGTGCGCGTCTATGTGTATACACTGTGTGTTTATGTGTTTGTTTGATTGCATGTATCTGTGTATCTGTCGTGCGTATGTGTGTCAGTGTGTGTGTGGGTGTGGGAGGGGGAGGGGGGAGCGTATTTGTATGTATATGTGTATTTGTATGTATGTATGTGGTGTGTGTGTGTGTGTGTGTGTGTGTGTGTGGAGGGGTTTCTTCCTTCAAGCAGAACGGATGATAAAACATCTGGAGTTCTCTCTCTTTCTCTCTCTGTCTGTCTGTTTGTCTCTGTCTCTCTGTCTCTTTCTCTGTCTCCACTATGTCTCCTCACTTTCTCTCTTTCTCTCTCTCTCTCCTTCTCTCTCTTTGTCTCTCTCTGTCTCTGTCTCCCTGTCTCCTTCACTCTCCCTCTTCCATCTCTCTTCTCTCTCTCTCTCTCTCTCTCTATCTCTGTGCATGTGTGATTATGTGCATGTGTGTGTGTGCGTGCGTGTGCGCGAGTACGTGTGTGTGTGTGTTTGTTTGTTTGTGTGCGTGTGTGTGTGCGCGTGTATACATGTGTGTGTGTCTGTGTGTGTTTGTTTGCGTATGTGTGTGCGTGTATACATGTGTGTGTGTTGGGGTATCATCAGCTGCTTTCACTCTTTTAACTTTCTTCTCTGAACCATCTGTTTAGCGTTGTAGTGGGCTGTGCTGCGAGTCTGGCTGGAAGAGTGAGTGTGTGTGTGTGTGGGGGGGGGGGGGGGGGGGGGGGGGGGGGCGGGGAGGGGGGGAGAGGGGGGGGGGGAGGGGGGGGGAGGGGTGCAGGGGAGTGAGTTAGATGGTGCCGGAAGTTGTGGCTGCGTTTATTGTCGGTGCGGCTTTCTGAACAGGGTTTTCCCCTACCGGTGATGATCAACACATAACGTAGATCGCTGCTTGCCTCCACGTGTTTTTTTTTTTGTATTTTATTATTTTATTTTTATTTGTACATTTCTTTCATTGGTTCGCTGAGTTTGGGGTGGTGTGTGTGTGGGTGGACTGGTCATGGGGGAGGAGGTGCGATGGATGCGGGACGGCGGAGGTTGGAGGGGTACTTATTTGTTTCCTTCCTTGCTTTTTTTTTTCTTCTACTTTCATCTTTTCTATCATTTTATTCCATTTCTTGTGTCTGTATGTGGTGTGTGTGTGTGTGTGTGTGTGTGTGTGTGTGTGTGTGTGTGTGTGTGTGTGTGTGTGTGTGTGTGTTTCTGTGTGTTTCTGTGTGTGTGTGCGTCTATGTATATACACTGTGTGTCTATGTGTTTGTTTGTTTGTTTGCATGTATCTGTCGTGCATGTGTATGTCAGTGTGTGTGTGGTTGTGGGAGGGGGAGGGGTGGGGAGCGTATTTGTATGTATATTGTATATGTGTATTTGTGTGTGTGCCGTGTTTGTGTGTGTGTGTGTGTGTGTGTGTGTGTGTGTGTGTGTGTGATCTGAGAGATAACATAATTGATAGGAGGTTCTGTTCTTGCCACCTGTGCGGAAAGTGTGTATGTATATCAGCGACAGTTTGTACTGACACACGCCCTTTTCAATTTACTTGCCTCTCCACTTTTTGTGAGTGTTTCGCGCGCGCGCGCGCATGTGTGTGTGTGTGTGTGTGTGTGTGTGTGTGTGTGTGAGTGTACGCGCACGTGCGTGCGTCCGTGTACACGGGACGCGTATACATCTGTGAATGTGTGAGAATGTGAAAGTGTGTGATCTCTGTTAGAGTGACACTGATCGACCAAAAACAAAATGCTTGCATACTTGTTTTTTCGTGTGCATACGAATGTGTGTGTGTGTGTGTGTGTGTGTGTGTGTGTGTGTGTGTGTGTGTGTGTGTGTGTGTGTGTGTGTGTGTGTGATATCGAACGATAAAATAGAACAGTGCTCGTAAACTGTGTGTGTATGTGTGTGTGTGTGCGTGTGTGTGCGTTCGTGCGTGCGTTCGTGTGTGTGTGTGTGTGTGTGTATGTGTGTGTGTGTTTGTGTGTGTGTGTGTGTGTGTGTGTGTGATATCTATGTGTGTGTGATATCGAACGATAAAATAAAACAGTGCTCGCAAACTTCTTTCCTGCTCTCTCTCTCTCTCTCTCTCTCTCTCTCTCTCTCTCTCTCTCCCCACCCTCTATGTGTGTGCGTGCGTGCGTGCATGTGTGTGCGTGTACGTGCGTGTGTTTGAATGACCGATATCTCCTGGCCTCAGCTACGTACATAAGTAAGTGACAGCGGACGCAGCAGAGTGCAGAGAATAGCACCACCAGGTGAGGCTGAACCGTTAACAGCGGTGCATGGTGCAGTGCATCACTCAGGCCAGGCCTTTTACAATTTCCTTTCCACACATGCTCTGTGTTTCTGCTTCCTGTTCAACGTGAAATTTATCTGTGTCTTTTTGTCTGTGTGACTCACTCTGTGTGTGTGTCTCTTTCTCAGGTCTCTCTTATTCTGTCTGTCTCTCTGTCTGTCTTTCTATCTGTCACACACACACACACACACACACACACACACACACACACACACACACACACACACACACACACACACACACACACACACACACACATACATACACACGCACGCACGCACACACAGAGACACACGCGCTGGCATGCACACACACGCACGCACACACACACACACACACACACACACACACACACACACACACACACACACACACACACACACATTCTCGAAACATAAAAAAAATAGAAAATTAGAATAAAGAGTGAGAGTAAGAAATGGAGCCTGTAAGAAGAACGGAAACGTAATTTGGACAATCAGATAAACACTCCTTACCCTCATTCGTCTTCTGCTTCGTCTCCCCCTCCTCCTCCCCTTCCTTCTTCTTCTTTTTCTCCTCTTTCTCCTCCTTCTTCTCCTTCTCCCCCCCCCCCCAACCCTCTTCTTCCTCCTTATTTTTCTCCTCCTCCTCCTCCTCCTCCTCCTTCTTCTCCTCTTTCTTCCTTTTCTTTTTCTCCTTCTAGTCTCCTCTTCCTCCTCCTCCTTCTTCTCCTCCTTCTTCTTCTAGTCTCCTCTTCCTCCTCCTCTTTCTTCTTCTCCGACTTCTTCTTCCTCCTCCTTCTTTTCTTCTTTTTCTTCTCCTCCTTTTTCTTCTTCCTCCTCCTCCTTCTTTTACTTCCTCCTCCTCCTTCTTCTTCTCCCCCCACTCCTCCTTTTTTTTATTTTTATCCTCATCCTCTTCTTGTAACTATTGTTGTTGTTATTGTTCTTCTTCTTTGTCTTTTGTCTTAGTTTTCTTCCTTTATGTTTCGTTTTGATTTGTTGGGGTTTTTTTTTGGTTTTTTTTGTTGGTTTTTTTGTTGTTGTTGTTGTTGTTGTTGTTGTTTTTTTTTTTTTTTTTTTTTTTTTTTTTTGGGGGGGGGGGGTGTTTTTTGCTGTTGTTGTTTTTTTTTTTTTGTTTTTTTTTTTGTTTGTTTTTTGTTGTTTTTTTTTTTGGGGGGGGGTTGTTTTGTTTTGGTGGCTCTGGTACCTTTGTTGACGCTGATGTTGATGTTGATGTTGCTGCTGCAGGTCTTGGTGTTTTTTTTGTTTTCTTTTTTTTTTTTTTTTAAGAACGAAAGAACAGGAGAGAAAGGGGCCGGGAAAGATCACAGGACCTACCCCCGCTGGTCAAATGGACCGGAATAATGATGAAGGCTGACTGTTTGTTTGTGATTTGCAAGGGAATGTCGGCATAAACACATCACCCCGGTTCACTCGTACCAGCCGAAAGAGCAGAAGCGAGAAGCTGCTGTCAGATGCAGCCAAAACAAAAGAGCGCCCTGGAATCCTCTTTCCGGTACATTAACTGCCTGTCTGCCGCGGCCGGATCGGCTTTCGGGATGGAGGCTGTATAAGAGAGTGGGTTAGGGTCGGTGGGGTTGAGGATGGAGGAGTCCATTTGGGTGATGATGCAGAACCCGTCATCTGCAGTATGTGCTGACATGGTACAGGTTTCAGGACTAACAGACAGTGTGGTCTGTCTTGTGAGAGGACTGTCAGAGGGTACCCTCAATCAATCAACAAGTTTGCTTTCTAGCTCCTTCCAAGGCGCAGAGCTTGAAGCCGTACACGTTCGTTTGTTTTTTTCTGTTTTGTTTCTTTTTTTTTTTTCCTTTCTGTTTGTTTGTCTGTACGTTTTGTCTTTCTGTATTTTTTTATGTTTTGTTCGTTAGTTATTTCGTTCATTCCTTCCTTCCTCCATTCATTCACTTCTTTTATTGTCCGTTCATTCATTCATTTAATAATTCACCCATTCATTCACTTCTTTTTTTTTCCCTTTTCCTTTTCATTTCCTTTTATTTATTTCTTGATATGTATCAATTGTCTTATCTATTGTCATTTTACCTATAGGTTCTCTGTATGTCTAAATCAAACGTCACCCTGCGCACGCGTTGGGCTATGCTGCTGGTCAGGCATCTGTTCAGCAGGCGTGGTGCAGCGTAAGTGGATTTGTCCGAACGCTAAAAGAACAACTGTGTAACAAAGTTCCGTTTTCTTTTCTCCAGGTCGGAGTCCAAAGGCCACTCAGTCTCTCTCTCTCTCTCAGAGAAGACCCTGGTCTTGTCCTCGTCCTGCGGATGTCCACGCATCAAGACTACACGATCAGGACTTGTGGCTGTGGCTGTACTGGAAGTCCTGAACAAGTATCGCAATCCGTGCCATGGCTTCGTCAAATTCCAGCTGACAGAACGGAAGTTTTCTAACTTTTAACTCACTCAGTACGGCCAGTCCTCTCTTCTCCTCTACACAGACCCCTCGGATTTCCAGTGGGTGTCTGAATGACCCAACCTTTAGCTTCCGTCGTCAGAATTGTGGTATTCTTTGTCAACATTCACGTCTTAAGTATAAGAGCCTTCCGCTTGCAATATTTTGATGATGGTAATTGGGGTGAAACGCTGTTAACGTCGTCTCTTTCGCCGTTCGTATGGAAAGAGTTAACGCGTCGTATTTTCATAACAGGTAATAGAATATAGGCCTTGTCTGTAGAGCCCTTGTGGTAATGAATTGTGTTTGTTAAAAAAAACAAAAACAACAGGAACAACAACAACAACAACAACAACAAACCACGAAAAAAGAAAAAAAAAAAAAGAAGGAAAATCATCGACATTACTTCGCCAGTAATTTGGCGTGAACTAAAAGCATGTCCGTGTGTGTGCTGTTGTAACTGATAATCATTGACAGAGCCGTGTGCTGTTGTGAAAAGCATTTTGATCAGTCCGGTTTTGGGAATATCATTAGTTAGTATGATTTAAAAAAATGAAACACGTAAATGAAATTGCGTTCAACATCTTGAGCATTCATATGATTTAAAGAAAGAAACACGCAAATGAAATTGAGTTCAAAATCTTTAGCAATCTAAGTTTCATAAAATAACTGTTCACACAATTTCCGTATAATCCCACAATCATTGTAGCACTCTCAGATGGAACAAACAGTGGGAAAGTTTCCTTGTAATCACATCCACCCAGAAGACACGAGCAGAAAAGAGACCTCACCCAATCACCATGACACTGACGGCAACAGCTCACACTCACTTCACCGCCACCAGTCAGACAGCCGCCACGGTCCCTGACGTCATGCGGGACGACCTCAGCACCAACATGACGTCAGGGCTGTACTGGCCCTCGGCCAACGTCACGGCGTCACCACGTGACCACCTCCTGACCCTCCTCCACGGCCTTGGGGGTGAAGGTGAAGGTGAAGGTCAGACGACGGCCATGATGCTGGGTCAGGCGGTGATGACTGAAGGGGTGGTGGGGGAGGGTGGGAACGGCAGCGTGGCAGCGTTGGGCAGGACGGTGTCCACAGCCCTGAAGAACCACACGGTGATGGTCTCCTGCCTCATGTTCGGGGCCGGGGTGCTGGGCAACGTGCTGGCGCTGGTGGTGCTGGCCACGTCGGGCCCCGAGCAGAGGAAGACGCTGTTCTACAAGCTGGTGGCCGGGCTGGCCGTCACCGACCTCCTGGGCACCACCGCCACCTCCCCGGTCGTCATCGCCGTCTACAACAACGATTTCCGCTGGGTGGGCGGCGACGCGCTGTGCCACTACTTCTCCTTCGCCATGATCTTCGCCTGCTTCGCCACCATGCTCATCGTCTGCGCCATGTCCGTAGAGCGCTACGTGTGTGTCAGGCACCCCTACGTCTACCACACCCGCCTCTCCGGCACTAAGTTCGCGCGCCTGACGCTGCTGTCCTGTTGGGCGCTCTCCGTCGTCATCGCCAGTCTGCCGCTCTTAGGCGTGGGCACCAACGTCCGCCAGTACCCGAGGACCTGGTGCTTCTTCGACTACCTCAGCCGCCGGACCAGCGACGTTGTCTTCAACTACCTCTTCGCTATCCTGGCCCTCGTGTGCGTGTTGGTGACGTTCGTCTGCAACGTCAGCGTCATCTACACCTTAGTGACGCTGCGCTCGCGTCAGAGCCGCCTGGACGCCTCGGAGACGTCGTCGTCACAGGGGAAGCGGAGGAGCCGGGCCAGCAGTCAGAGGTTCGCCGAGGTGCAGATGATGGTCATGCTGATCGGCATCACTGTCGTCTTCACTTTCTGCTTCGCCCCGCTCATTGTGAGTAACGCTTTCTACGGCCTGGCGCTTTGTTTGTGCATACTGCTAGACGTTCATTGTTGTTGTAGTTCTTGTTGTGGTGGTGGTGGTAATGGTGGGTGGTGGTTGTTTGTCAGGTTGGATTGCTTGGGGATGTGTTTGTGTGTTGTGTTTGTGTTGCGTTGCGTTTGTGTTGTGTTGTATTGTGTTGAGTTGTGTCCCGTTGTGTAGTGTTTTTATTCTACGTTATGTTGCGTTGTGTAGTGTCAGGTTATTCTGTGTTGCGTTGTGCTATGTTGTGTTGGGTTATTCTGTGTTGCGTTGTGCTATGTTGTGTCGTGTTATTCTGTGTTGCGTTGTGCTATGTTGTGTTGCGTTGTGCTATGTTGTGTTGGGTTATTCTGTGTTGTGTTGTGCGATGTTGTGTTATTCTGTGTTGCGTTGTCCTATGTTGTGTTGGGTTATTCTGTGTTGTGTTGTGCTGTTGTGTTATTCTGTGTTGCGTTGTGCTATGTTGTGTTGGGTTATTCTGTGTTGTGTTGTGCTATGTTGTGTTATTCTGTGTTGCGTTGTGCTATGTTGTGTTGTGTTATTCTGTGTTGCGTTGTGCTATGTTGTGTTGCGTTGCGTTGTGCTATGTGTTGTGTTGGTGTCGTGCCATGTCGTGTCATGTTGTGTTCTCTTGTATGTTTTTTTTGCGTTGTGTTATGCTGCGTTGTGTAGTTATGGGTTAGTCTGCGTTTCGTTGCATTGTGTAGTGTTGGCTTAGTCTGCGTTGCGTTACCTTGTGCAATGTGCTGTGATGTGTTCTGTTGTGATCCTTGGTAAGGAGACTCTGATTCTGAATGACACGTGATTATTGTGGAAGTTTTCTCGACTCACAATCAAATACGTTTCAACTCGACTACATGTTTCGATGATCTATCACCACGTCTCATCGACAAAACTCATACTTTTCTGTCCAACCCCAGACTTTCCTGTATCAGCACTGTGTTGTCTTTTGTATCGCTTTGCTTTGAGTTGCGTTGTATTGTATTGTATTGTATTATCATGTCAAGTTATGTTATGTCATATTGTATTGTATTATGTTATGTCAAGTTATGTTATGTTGTATTGTATTGTATTGTATTGTATTGCATTATATTGTACTATACTGTATTGTCTTGGCTGGCCGGATCTCTCCCAATCAGTCGTGTCTGTCTCTCTCTGTGGTTTGAACAATGTGTTTGTTTCTGAGCGTGTGTGTGTGTGTGTGTGTGTGTGTGTGTGTGTGTGTGTGTGTGTGCTAACACCTCCGTCTGTCTTCTGCCTCCCACAGTCTGTAGTTCTTTTTTTTCTGCCTCAGTTATGTGTTGCTGTTTGTTTGTTTGTTTGTTTTTTCTAGTTATTTGTGATTATTTGATTCATTTTCTCTGGACATTTTTGTCTTTGTTTTTTTCAGTCTCTGTTTCTCTGTCTAACTGACTGATCGCCTGTATGTCTCTCCTGAATTATTTCACCAAAGGTTACATTTTCATGGTTTGTGAGATCAAAAACGGAAAAAAAACCCAAGATGGTGGCACGTTAGTTAAATGACTGAATCCGCATGAAAACTGAGTAAAATAACGTTACAAAATGAGTCGAAATCCACTGAAAATGGGTTGCAGCATCCAACTAACAGTGCTATATTTTCATACATGCACAAAAATTGCCGGTAAAATAGGTTCCTGAATCTAGGATGCTGAAATAGGACTTTACCTCCCTCTCTCTCTCTCTCTCTGTGCCGCTGTTCATCTCCTCTCTCTCTCTTTCCCTCTGTTTGTGTCCCTGTTGGAGCTGACCGGATGCCTGATAACCATGGTTGATGTTTGTGGTGGTAATCCACACATGGCTGTGACTGAGTGATTGGGGACGTGGGAGATTGTGGCAGGACTTGGAGACAGCCCTGACTGCCATAATTCTGTCTGTCTGTCTGTCTGCCACCACTCTGTCTGTCTGTCTGTCTGCCACCACTCGGTCTGTCTGTCTGCCATCACTCTGCCATCACTCTCTGTCTGTCTGCCACCACTCTGTCTGTCTGTGTTGTTTGATAGTTTGCTCTCTTTCCCTCTTTTAGTTTCTTTATTGCTGAATGTTGTTTGTTTTATAGTTCATTTACATTTTAACATTCTCTCCCCTCCCGTAACAGGAAGATGTGTGTATTAAATACATTGAAAGATATCTTGAGTGCCTTACTTACCGATGGAAGTATTCCGTTGAAACCTGCGTTCGTTTTGTACGGCAACGCAACAAGGAGCTGTGGCCTCACTAAAACAATCCACTCATGCAACTGTTGATGGGAGACGGGAGGGAAGAAAAACACACACACACACACACACACACACACACACACACACACACACACACACACACACACACACACACACACACACACACACACACACACACACACACACACACACGATACGATGGACTGATAATACAGCAGAATGGCAGAGAAAATCTTTTGCAGAGGCCCAGGTTCGACAAACAACCGACGAACCTGGAGCAATCTGGTAAACAGTTCATTAGCGCGGCGCCCTGATAACTCTTCACAGAGTTAAGGGAGAAGAAGAAGAAGACAGAAGACAAGGAAGAAGAAGAAGAAGAAGAAGAAGGAGGAGGAGGAGAAGGAGGGGCGGGGGGGGGGGGTACTTGGGATATTAACAATAACAACAACAAGAAGTCATTCAGTTAATCGTGCCTTTCTTTTTCGTTGTTATTGTCGTTGATACGCTGAATCATCCTTCCTTCTTTCCTGCTTTCGTTCTGCCTTCTTCTGCTATCTTAAACAAACTGTTGTACCGCTTCTTGTACAGAAAGGTATTATACAGCAACATTTCGACAATGCATACCAAGTGACGCCATGACGTGGGCCATTTTTTTTCAAAAGGCACCCCGTCCACAATCGTTCAGGACAGGGCAGAGTGATTCACTGCACACGGTGTTACATGATTGTTTGCAGCTGTCAGACCGAAATGATAAGAGAGAAGAGAAAAAGAAAAGAAGAAAATCTGGCACCGTCCCGTGTTTGTCAGAATGTATTGCTCATTCCACACGCATGTCTTCAAAAGCAGGCACTGTGTAGAATCAATGATGGCATATTCCCTCACCCCCACCGCCTTGCTCTCTCCCCCCACCCTGTCTCATTACACTTCCATGAGGTTTACTGCATAACGATCGTTTGAAACGATTTTTGTAAAATATATCTGTTGGCGAAAAGAGGACAGATACTACCATCAGAAAAAAAATATCAATCAAATGCCATAGCTGGCAGCAGTTTGTTGCTGTTTTTGTTTTCTTCTTTTTTTTTCATGCGCGTCTTGTGTTCCCAGATGGGTCGATACAATGTGCCTCCCTTTGGGAATGAAATGAAATATGGCCGCCGAAGAGGAAATGAGAGAATTATACCACACTTCCGGCTCCAGGGAGTCCGTGCAACAAAAGTTTAGAGGTCGGATGGCGTCACAGAGATATCTGTGCGTCACTGCACTGGTCTGAACAGGGATCACAGAGTACTCGTTTGGCAATGGAGAGAGAGAGAGAGAGAGAGAGCCGGGGGAGCGGAGAATAGATGGGGGACAAGATTTTTTTCATTAATATTGTTTATGAACACGGGTTGGTCTTTTTTTTTCAAATTTGATCTATATTGCAACCGTGAACGCTGAAATAATGGGCAAAAATTCAAGAGAGAGGGTGGGGCGGGACAGACAGAGAGACAGGGACTGAGACTTGGATTCGTAAAGGCCATCGCTCCCACATGATAATGGTGCTGTAGCAGCATTTTATGTCACCAGAACTATAATATTCATTTGAGAGAGAGAGAGAGAGAGAGAGAGAGAGAGAGAGAGAGAGAGAACTCAGAACTCAGAAGGTTTAATGTTCATTGGCCTTTGGCCACTATGCATTATGTCGGGTGAAAAGGGCATGTGGTGGGGTGGGGGTGGGGGTGATAAATGATCACAAACATACATATATTTGCCTCACGAAAACAAACAAAATCATATGTATATGAGAGAGAGAGAGAGAGTGAGTGAGTGAGTGAGTGTGAGAGAGAGGGGGGGAGAAGGGAGGGAGAGAATGAATGTTAGAAAGAAAGAAAGGAGATGGGGGATGTAGATGAGAAGCAATACATATATCTCCAAGGATACTGTTTATGAGCAAGCTTGACTCTTTAATCTTCGAATCTGATCTAAAATGGATCTGTGAAATGCAACACTCCCTAAAAAGAAAAGTTCAACAGAGAGACACACACACATACACACAGAGAGAGAGAGAGAGAGAGAGAGAGAGAGAAGGAGGGGAGTGATGACCAGCGAAAGAGTCAATGACCCCATCATCGCTCAGCCAATGAAAACAGATGCAGCAAAAGGGCCAAGCAAGTCTGTGCACACTCTTTCCGCCCAGCACCCAGTGCAGTGGTCGATATAGCTTTTGCATAACCATTAATTTATGAGACGTCATATCGTGACAGGTTATTGTCCTGAATTGTGCAGAGATCTCTCCGTGCCCGCACCAGAGTGACATTTGACGTTCGTGCTACATTAGGCGTGAAAAAGCAAAACAAAACAAATAAAAAAAAAGAAGAAAAAAAAGAGAGAGAGATAAAACATACACACACTCACACAGTGCCTTGAATTCCCAGTATGATTGCACTTCATTCAAGATGATAAGAATGTATATCTTTTCTTCGTCTCAGTAGTTGGTTGTGTGTGTAATACTGCAACGAAAAGTATCCTTTTGTTTGTCAACATGGAGAATTT
>NC_134895.1:12229916-12242416 GCF_041734735.1 Babylonia areolata
GCGCACACAGACATTATATGAAAACCAAACCTTGAGTTGGATGAACAATAAACTTTAGAAAGAATAAACTGATAATATAATCAAACTAAAATAGCAAGCTAAGGGTAATTTTAAAACGTGTCTTTCATCTAAAACTGAGCGCTTTCTGCTCAGAGAGACAGATAAAAGAGAGAGAGAGACGAACACAGACACAGAGAGAGAGAGAGAGAGAGAGGGGGGGGGGGGTGAGTGAGAGAGACAGGGACAGAGAGAGACAGAGAGCGTCCCAGGAAACCCGAAGGGTGGTGACAGCTCCACAGGGAATGTATACCTATATCTTAAGTGCTGGTGGTTACGACAGACCCATCCTCCAGAGAGGAAAAAGTGTGTGTGTGTGTGTGTGTGTGTGTGTGTGTGTGTGTGTGTGTGTGTGTGAGTGTGATTATGTGTGTGTGTGTGTGTGTGTGTGTGTGTGTGTGTGTGTGTGTGTGTGTGAGTGTGATTATGTGTGTGTGTGTGTGAGAGTGTGTGTGATTAAGTGTGTGCGTGTGTGAGTGTGATTATGTGTCTGTGTGTCTGTGTGAATGAGTGTGATTGTGTGTGTGTGTGTGTGTGTGTGTGTGTGTGTGTGTGTGTGTGTGTGTGTGTGTGTGTTTGTGTGTGTATGTGTATGATTATGTGAGAGAGAGAGAGAGAGAGAGAGAGAGAGAGAGATTATGTGTTTGTGTGTGGTGCGCGCGCGCGCGCGTGCGTGCGTGTGTATGTATATGTTTACACATTAGCATAATAAGTGCAATGATATTTTCAAGCCGACCGCAAAGGACCTTGTAGGCGGTTTAGAGGTCGTAAAATGTCCGGGTGTGGGGTTTTTAAGTTACGATGACTGATCGTCAAGATAAAAGGCGAGGTCGGTAGCTTTATAGGGTTGACTGATTTAGACCAAAGGATTCCGCCTCCCTCTCTCTCTCTCTCTTCCTCTGCCTTTCTCTGTCTCTCTGTCTCTGTCTGTCTGTCTGTCTCTCTCTCCGTATGACACTTTTGTGCTCTGTTCGTCTTGCTCACATGACTGTGCAGATCTGAGACAGATAGTGTCTCTTTGCTGGATGGGTTACAGTCCATAGTTTTCACACATGCACGCAAATTCAAAGGCACAGGCACGGACTTACTTAAAGAGACACAGACACACAGACAATATATATATATATATATATATATATATATATATATATACTTACTCAAGCAGACACAGACACACAGACACAAACAATGTATGTTGTCTGTGTCTGTTTGAGTAAGTCCGTGTCTGTGCCTTTGAATTTGGAGGGCAAGGGGGGGTGGGGGGGGGGAGGGGGGGGGGGGCTCGCAGGGGAGGGGGTTGGAGGGGGCTGGTTTAGGAGTGAATGCAAACGGGGAAACAAATTCCAAATAATCGTCGATTCAATGAATATATTAACCCAGCAAGAGAACAACCGTTTAATTTAAGCAATGGTTTGGATGAGCAGAAATGGAGACAGAAGGAAGCCTGAGAGAGAGAGAGAGGGTGTGTGTGTGTGTGGGGGGGGGGGGGGGGGGGGGGGGAGGGGGGCTGAGGGGGAGGGGCGTGGGGGGTACCTAGGAGTACATGCAAACAGGAAACAAATTTCAAATAATCATCGATTCAATGAATATACTGACCCAGCAAGACAGAAACGAACAACCATCCACACGTTGGCTATGGTTCAGATAAATCGAAATGGAGAAAGATGGAAAGCAGCGATAGATACTAACCGGTAGATAGATAGACAGGGATTAGCATAGAGAAATTTGAAAAAAAAAGATTATATTGGTGAGCGAAGGAATGAGCTCAGGAAAATGATTATGTTCTATGCAAATGAAATAATTAATTAAAGTGAACGAAGTGGAACGGGAAAGCGGAACAAACACATGCACACATACACAATGATATGTGTTTAGATATATGAATACATATATACATAATCATCACGTGATTTTCGTTTATTTAGCTACGAGCAGGGACCTTTGTTGTCAGTACACATACACACACGCACACACACACACACACACACACATACACACACACACACACGTACACACACACACACACACACACACACACACACACACACACACACACACACACAAGGCAAGGCAAGGCGAAAAGTTTATTTCTTGTGTTTCCTGGGGGCATCGAAACGTTACATACATACATACATATTTTACATATACCATACAAACACTAAGAGTGATGCCAAAAGAACAAAGAGAGAAAACAACAAAAGGCCAATAAGTACAGACAATATACCTAAACAATTAATTCATCCTCATCCCTTAACAACAGACGTAACTTTACCGAAAGGAACTACAAATAGAAGAAACAAGTGCTTTTAGTTTTATCAGTATTCTTTAGGTGTTTTTTTTTCCTCCGGAAAACAGTAAGTGGAATATAATGGAGTTTGGGCGACTTCTTTATCAAGGTAAATACTTTTTGTCTGTCATTTTCAAAAAAAGGACACACAAACAAATAGTAAAAGTCATCAGCAATGCCGTGCTGCTGGATGTTACAGATCAAGCACTCTCCAACTCCAAGCTGTTAAAAAAAAAAAAAAATTTGCTGTATGACAGTCCTACCAGGGACACCGTGATCTTTGGGCAAAGGAACGGTCGGACCTTCACAGAGTGTGGAAGAAGGGGGGCGGGGGGGGGGGGGGGGCGGGGGGGGGGGGGGAGAAAAGAGGAAGACGGGGAGGAAGAAGGAAAAGGGAAGAAGAGGAAGAGGATGACGAAAAGGTAGGAGGGGGAAACAGGTGGTGGAAGAAGAGGAAGGAAGGAAGGAGGGAGGAAGAAGGTGGAAGGAATAAAAAGAATGAAGAACACAAAGTATAAGGATAGGAAGGGGTAAGAAAAAGAGGAAGAAAGGGAAGAAGAAGGTGGAAGGGGGATGTGGGGGAGGGGGAGAAAAAGAAGAATAGGAAAGGAGGAGGGGTGGGGGAACAGGGGGAAAGGAGGATGAAAGGGGAAGAAACGAAAAGAATAGAAAGAAAGAGGAAGAAAAAGGAAGTAGTTGGAGAAGGACGAGAGAGAGAGAGAGAGAGAGAGAGAGAGAGAGAGAGAGAGAGAGAGAGCAGGAACCAGAAAAAGGGAAAAGGAACAAGGAGGAATAGGAGGATGAGGAATGTGAAGGAGGAGGAAAGAAGAGGAATGTTCCGCACAAAACAGAGCGGCAGGGTTCGGGTGCCATCAGAAATGATGTTGGTGATCTCTGTTCCATTGACCGTGCGGAACAGCCTGGGGGGGGGGGGGGGGGGGGCATGATCGGTGGACGGATGTTTAGAGCTGAAACTCTGGCTGCTTGAAGAGAAAGGGGGCTGCGTGAGTACGTTGGAGAGGGGTGGAGAGAGATAGGAAAAGAGAGTGAGAGAGAGAGGAAGGGCAATGGGGGGTGGGGGGGGGGGGAGAGAGACAAAGACGGAGAGAAAGGAGGGTGCGGAGGAAGGGGAGAGACAGAGTGAGGTAGACGGGGAAAGAGAGAGTAGTGAGTGGGGTGACAGTGAGAGACAGGGAGAGAAAGAGAGAAAGGAAGTGAGATGGACAGGGAAAAAGAGCGGGGAGACAGAGAGTGAGACAGGGAGAGAAAGGGGTGGGACAGACACGGTAACAGAGAGAGGTCGGGAGACGGTGAGATGGACGGAGAGAAAGCGAGAAAGAGGTGAGATAGACACGGAAACAAGAGAGATGGGGGGAAGGGGTGGGGGGGCAGGGAGGGGGGTCGGTGAGATGGACGGAGAGAAAGAGAGTGAGACGGGGGAAAGAGCGGGGAGACAGAGTGAGATAGGGAGAGAAAGCGAGAAAGGGGTGAGATAGACACGGAAACAGAGAGATGGGGGGAAGGGGCGGGGGGGCGGGGAGGGGGGGGGCGGGGAGATGGACGGAGAGAAAGAGAGTGAGACGGGGGTGGGGTGGGGGGGGGGTGAGTGGGGAGACAGAGTGACATAGACAGGGAGAGAAAGGCACAGAAAGACGGGCTAACATACAGGCAGAGACAGGGAAAGTGAAAAAGAAGAAAAAAAAGTTATGACAGACAGAAAGAAAAAGGCAGACAGAGACAGGCATAGGCACGTATTTTCCCAAAGGTGAATGCCCTGCAAATGAAAGCGAAGGCGGAACGATTTTCACATGAACACCATCTCCATGAATACGTTAGTTCTGACCAGTTGAGTTTATGTATGATATTTTGAGAGAAATTACAGAACACAGAAATGCACCAATGATTCCGTGGAGAAGGCAAAAGGAGAAGAGTGGTGGAGTTAGTGACAGATCTCTATACAGATAGAGACAGATCTATAGACAGATATCCAGATAAGAAAGATTAACATTGACTTAATAATGAATATGTGTTTATTTTCTTGGGGTACCAGACTGAGCCTGCAAGGTTTGTTTTCATCCAGCCCTGAGCAAACAATAGAAAGAAATACAGGGTAGAAAGTGTGTGAGAGAGACGGGGGAAAGGGGACAGGATGCCAAAAAAAAAAAAGAAAAAAAGAAAGAAAAGAAAAAAAAAGAGGCATAAAAACAAAAACAAAAAAACAACGAAACTAAAACGAAGACGAAAGAATGAGGAAAAAGAAGGAATAAGAGAGATGTGTTGTTGTTTGAAGAAGAGAATCAGAGGCAAGATTGAAAAAAAAAATATATATAACAAAGTGAATAGAAATGAATAGTGTGGGCTGACACACGAGAAAGGAGATATGTTGTTGATAAACACCACCTTTTAAGGATCGTCGCACTGCTCAAACACGAAGCATTGCTCAGCAGACCCCTGGGATGGCCAGTATCCTGAATCTGTCTGACGATGAGGGAAACCGAAATATCTGGGTTAGCATCTGGAGAACGTTGACCCCAATTCTGAAGTCGAGACCAAGTATTTCTGGAACTCTATTTATAATTGGGCTTCGGGTATTTGCATCTTCCTTTCTTCATTTTCTATTTGTTCATTATTATTATTATTATTATTATTATTATTATTATGATGATGATGTCATCATCATTATCATCATCATCATCATCATCATCATTATTATTGATGTTGTTGTTGCTCATTAATTTTTGTTCGTTTGACTTTACTCTTGTACGCGCGAGTGTGTGTTTTCCTCTTCCAGTTGTGGTAAAAGGTTCGGCTTTTGTTGTTTTTAAATGTTGTTGTTTCCGGCCAATTCTGTGCACGTGCTACTGTACGAGGATACGTTTCATGGGCTTCTGATTGCTGTGTTCAGTGTATTGATATTTATTGCTGCGTTCTTTTATCCTTGAACGAATAAACACAACTCTATATTGTATCACGGTGCCTGGCACAGCATTTTATTGTGTCGTATTGTATTATATCATTTTCCATTCTATACTATTGGCTTTGGGGGGGGGGGGGGGGGGGGGGGGGGGGCTGTTATCCCCAGGGAGAGAGCTCGTCTGGGCCACTGTGCAGGCTGCACACGGGACCTCGGTTTAAGGTGGTCTAAGAAACACTAGCATCCAGACTAACACTCATGGTCCAGTGGAGAGGGGGCGGGGGGTGGGGGTGGGGGGTAGCACTACATGGTATTCAAACCTATGGGCACTCGCTTCCAAGTTGGGCATATTACCTGTAGGAGACAATAGCCTAAAAAAAAAAAAGGGTGGGGGGGTTGGGGGGGGGGAGGAAGGGAGGGGTGTGAGGGTGGGGGGGGGGGTTAATCCGGTAAGGATGGCATCAGCGTTTGAGACCGAAAAATGCCAATTTTAGATTAATGCCGTTTGGCAGTGAAAATTCTATGTAACATTGGGGATACATGGCTTGTCTTCTGTTTCATTTTTATGATTTTTTTTTTTTTTTTTTTTGGTATGAAAACGAACAGTTTTCAGTTTCAGTTTCAGTAGCTCAAGGAGGCGTCACTGCGTTCGGACAAATCCATATACGCTACACCACATCTGCCAAGCAGATGCCTGACCAGCAGCGTAACCCAACGCGCTTAGTCAGGCCTTGAGGGGAAAAAAAAGAAAAAAAAGGTGAATAAATAATAGATAAGCTTACACAAATAAATAAATAAATAATAATTATAATGTAAAAAAAAAGTGAATAATTAGTAGATAAGCTTGCACAATTAAATAAATAAATAAATAAATAATATATATATTTTTTTTAAAGGTAGTAGTAGTAGTAATGATAATAATAATAATAATAATAATAATAATAATAAAATAACAATAATAGAAAAAATAAATAAATAAATAAGATAACAATGATGATAAATAAGCAAATAGATGTAAAACATGAAGACACACATTCACATATACACCCACACATGCATAACAGATATGCACCAAACATGCAGTTTCACAGATATGAAAGCACAGTTAAATACATATAAACGTACAATAGCTCCAACACACACACACACACCACACACATTACCCTGCACCTCCTCTACCCCCCTCCTCCACACACTCATTTCTAGTCTACGTATCGCAGCTTCCACGGCACACACACACACACACACACACACACACACACACACACACACACACACACACACACACACACATACACACACACACACACAGATGAACACTTACTTGTACAAGCACACACACATATGCCATATGAAAACGAACAAAACAAAGTCGACAAAAAAACAAAGTAATAATTTCCGATCCAGTGGCGACCAGCAGGCTTTTTCAGAAGAGAATAACAATAATGATAATAATAATTGCTATCAACATTATTATCCATAAAAATGCCCAGTTTAGTCATGTTTCTGTGATCTTACACAAGTCTGTTCGTAGTAAACCAATCAAATCACTTCTTTCTGCCAATGCTGATTTTAAGGAGTTTCAGTTGTATCGTATGTTTTCATATTCTTAACAGCGAAATATAAAAAAAATGAAAATCATTTTCTAAACTTTCGTCTTTTTCCACACTGGACAAAATAGTTCTCAGCTGCATTTGAGTATTATACCGGCAATGAGTACCAGAGAGAACGAAAGTGTATGTATACTTTTGGGTTATCTTCATTTTTAGAATGCACATGTTTGCTGAAAGGAAACGATTATACTTTCCACAAAGTCCAAAAATAAAAAGTCTGTCATTTCTGGTTGTTCCTGTATATACGAAAAATAAAAAGTCTGTCAATTCTAGTTGTTGTATGGTAGTTCCTGTATAAACAAATTCAAATTCATTTCTAAAAAAAAAAGAAAGAAAGAAAAAAAGTAAAAACTAAAAACCACCTTTATATATATATATATATATATATATATATATATATATATATAGAGAGAGAGAGAGAGAGAGAGAGAGAGAGAGAGAGAGAGAGAGATTTGCGTCATAGTTTTAAATTTTGTGGGTTTTTGTTTTTGGTAGTGGTGGTGGTGGTGGTGGTGGTGCCCTGTTTGCTGAAGAAGTCATCGTTCCTCAGCAGTAATTCAAAGCAAAACACAATCCTTGACCTCATCTAATCCAGCGCCATTGTCAACAAACCGGGAAAGCCAATCTGTCATGCCATAGCGGGTGGTGGTCATGAAGGTGAAATGATCAATCCAGTCCGGAAAAAAAAAAAAAAAAATCGGACCAGACTTCAGCTTTTATCAAACTTCTTCCCAACCCAGAGAGGAGTGAGTGGTGGTGCCACTGAAAAACTGCTGATGGCAGGACACACACACGCACACACGCACGTACGTACGCACGCACGCACGCACACACACACACACACACACACACACACACACACACTTCCACCACATGACCACTTTCCAGACAAGAGCCCAAACCCAGCCAAACCACGACACACACACACACACACACACACACACACACACACACAAAACCAACCGAAACCCACCCTCTTTTCTCTTCCACTTCAACCCTCAAGTAGCTTTGCCAAGATGGGCGTGGAAGGAAATGGTGGTGGGTGGGTGGGTGGATGGGATGGGGGTGCTGGCTCGGGTTGTGAGTGAGTGTATCAACCCATGATTGATTTGTTGGCTCAGCGATTGGATCTGGAGAGAGAGCAGGAGACCATCGATCCCCCTCCTCCAGTGACTGGCCTTGAGGTCCAGGTATAGTGACGGCCGCCTTTGTCACCTCAGCGCTTGTGGTGTCAGCTCATGTCTCTTCAGCGGCGAGCCAGTGAGTCTTGTAGGGTTAGGGGGGCGGGGGAGGGGGCGGGGGAGGGGGTGGGGGGGGGCTGCGGGGACCGGGGGGGGGGGGAGGGGGGTGAGGTCACTAGGCTTCGGTCCTTGAGAGAAAGGAGAGGGAGGGAGAAGGCGAAGGAGAGATAGTGAGCAGAGATGGGGGTTGGTGGGTGGGAGAGGGGAGGGATAGAACACTGAACACTGAAATGTTTGATGTCATCAGATGTAAAGCTCTAGTCACATAGCAGGTACACATCAGAACCAAAATGGTGCAAAACAAATAAAATGGAACAGAAAGGAAAAAAACATAACCAAAGTAAACTAAACTACTAAGGGGTAAGTGGAACTTTGATATTTTGTTGTTTGCTTAAAATGTCCATGTGGCAGGCGGGTACTGTGCCTCCCCCCACCCCCCCACTCCCCCAGTCGTTCGCCTCTAAGGTTTGAACAGTACACAGGAAACAAAGTACATATTATGATTCGAATAATAATTATCTAAGCATGTGACATCGACACACATCATATCAATGCGAACACATAACAAAGTACATATAAAACATAGAGAGAGAGAGGAGTGAGAGATGTGGAGAGAGAGAGAGAAAGAGAAGAGAGAGAGTGAGAGAAAGAAAGTGGGGCGTTGGGATGGAAACAGACAGAAACAGAGACACAGAAAGAGGAAGAGAGAGACAGAGATGCAAAGGGATACAGATATTGATTCACACACACACACACACACACACACACACACACACACACACACAAAAATATATATATATATAGAGAGAGAGGGGGGGAGAGAGAGAGAGAGAGAGAGAGAGAGAGAGAGAGAGAGAGAGAGAGAGAGTCATAATGACAGGCGGACAAACAGAGAAAAACATAATGACTATCATGCAGCAGATTGTGGGTCACACTGAGGACATGTTTATGATGTCTTCGGGCAAGCCTCGGTCAGGACCGTCATTTGTATTTTATTTCTGGATAAACAGCGTTGTTTGTTTCCACGGGCCGTTTTGAGGTTAGTGATATGACTCTCTGTCTCTGTCTCTCTCTCTCTCTTTCTGTGTCTCTGTTGCTGTCTGTTTTCCATCCCGGCCCCCCATACCTCCCCCTCCCCCCTCTCTCTCTTTCTCTCTGTATCTTTCTATGTCTCTGTTTCTGTCTGTTTCCACCCTCTCTCTCTCTCTCTTCTTTTCTCTCTGTATCTTTCTATGTATCCGTTTCTGTCTGTTTCCACCCTCTCTCTCTCTTTCTCTCTGTATCTTTCTATGTCTCTGTTTCTGTCTGTTTCCATCCCAACCTCTCTCTCTCCCTCTCTCTCTCTCGCCCCCACCTTCCATTTGTGGAACTTTGGCCCAGTGGTAATGCACCCAACTTGCTAGAAAGCGAGCGTCCACAGGTTCGAGCCCCATTTTCTGGGGAAGATCCTCTTTCCTAGGAAAACAAATACGTTGGTAGAGACGCGTCTTTTTTTTTTTTTTTTTTTTTTTTTTTGATTGCTTGCTTGTGCTTTTTGTTGTTGTTTTCTCTGAGAAAGCAGTGTAAATTCTACAGAGAGAAATCTGTTGTGGCAAACAGGAATAGAACAGAATGCAATGGGATGCGACACACTACAAGACAACACAATACAAAACAACATAACGCAGAGCAGGTGTGCACGTTCGTTGACCTGAAAGGTTGATGAAAAAAACAAACAAAAAAACTCCATCCTAAATTAACAAGGTGCCATGACCAGGATTCGAACCTTGGACCCACAGATTGCAAATCCAACGCTTCTACCGACTCAGTCGTTGTAATTGTCAGAAAACACATAATTTTTCTTTCTTTTTTTCTTTTTTATTTTCTCTCTTTGCCTGTGCGGATGCACTGCGACTTCACGACAAAACCAGGTAATAGGAGGGGGGATAATGGGTGTCCTGTGCCATCCGATCCCCCCCTAAGTGAAAATGGCCCCCATGGCGGTTTAGAGAGAGGAGTGTGAGGCGTGCAGGGCTTTGCTCTCTGACCAATGAATGGCCTGGTTTCCTTCCTTGCCCCCCAGTGTCTATTTCTTGTCCCGGTAATTCAGTCAGCTCCAATCCCTTGTATTTGGCTTGTTGCTTGCTGTGTCTCTTTGTCTCTGCTTGGCTGTCTGTCTGTCTGTCTGTCTCTTTGTTTCTCTATTTCTGTCTCTCTCTCTCTGTCTCTCTCTCTCTCTGTCTCTCTCTCTCTCTCCCTCTGTGTGTGTGTGTGTGTGTGTGTGTGTGTGTGTGTGTGTGAAACCTACATGCATACAGAAGGTGAGAGAGGGAGTGAGGGAGCTACAAGAACACAACAAAAGATAAGACAAAACCCTTTATTTTCGATGATAATGGATAAACACTGGTGCGGTATTTTTCTTCCTTTCCCGTGCCGTAATAGCATCTTCACACTGGCACACACACACACACACACACACACACACACACACACACATACGCAGCTCAGTTCGTAAATACCCAGCTTTCTCATTTCCTTTCCGTCCGACCTCCTTCAGAGCTTCCTATCCAGGTTGTGTGGCCCAGCCATTGTAATGTTGTGTAGTCTTGTTGCTTGGAGAGGTCAGGACACACACACTTATCCCCCCCCTCG
The DNA here is from genome assembly GCF_041734735.1 of Babylonia areolata. Lineage (NCBI taxonomy): Eukaryota > Metazoa > Mollusca > Gastropoda > Neogastropoda > Buccinidae > Babylonia > Babylonia areolata. Next base: position 12,240,660 of record NC_134895.1, read on the forward strand.
CCCCCCATCCCACACCAACCCCCCCCCCCGCCCCAAAATACCCCGCCACACACACACACATCCACCCACTCGCCCACAAGAACACTGTTAGCACGTCAGTTATCGTTGGTTGTGTTTGCGGGGCCCGGGACACTGGATAATCAAACTGTCGCAATGATGGACGGGCAATCTGTATTTCGCAACAGTCTGGAGACAATCGTGAGAATGCACTTTTAGTGTTCGCATGCGAATTTCGGTAACTGTGAAGCAAGCGCCCTTGTGTGTGTGTGTGTGTGTGTGTGTGTGTGTGTGTGTGTGTTTAGTTTGTTAGTCACATTTTGGTGAGTGCAGGTAACATTGATGTATAATGTGTTATGTAAACAAAAGTGTTTTGTAAAGCACCTAGGGCAGATTTCTGGATAGTGTGCAATACAAGTATCCATTAGTATTATCATTATCATTACTGTTACTGTTACCACTGTGTGCATGTAGAACTGAACATTTGTTTCTGTCTTAGAAAAAAAACCCCAACATAAACACTATAATGTGTGTGTGTGTGTGTGTGTGTGTGTGTGTGTGTGTGTGTGTGTGTGTGTGTGTGAGAGAGAGAGAGAGAGAGAGAGAGAGAGAGAGAGAGATTCTTATTGGGGAGGGGATTTAGTATGAAATGGATATTTGTACACTATCATAAGCAATGGGTACCATGTTATCACCAACACTGTATCGCTGATCAGTCAAGTCAGCCACTCACACTCACGTGAAGTGCACAAAGAGTTGACTGTACTGGGATGATGATGATGACGATGATGATGATGATGGCGAAAATGGGCCGAGCTCAGAATCCTAGCTCGTCGATCACAATCACTGCCCACTCAGAGTCACTCAGCTGTTGTGTATCACGCAGCAACTCTCCTGTCCGTGGAGTCCCACCGTGCCCAGCAGCGCTCTGATTGGCTCAGGCACGCCGGTGGGGGAGTTGTCGTCCTTGCCATGTGTCTGGATGAAGGATGGGAGGTAGTGGTGACGGGATTTTTTTTTTTTTCTTTCTTTCTTTTATCTTCGTCGTTGTTTGGCTGATGGTACTTGTTGGACTAATCTTTTCTTCTCCTTTTTTTTTTTTAGGGTCAGGAGTTCTGGAACTGTTCAGCAGAACGTAATACTAATGGTGCAATTGATGTAAATGATCTTTTTTTCCTGTTTCTCATTTTCACTGTCTTTGTGGCGATTACTCTTTATTTCAATTTATTAACTGTACTAAAACATTTTGGTGAAAAGCATCTTGTACCCTGAAAAGTGTATGTCGTTTTTGCAAACAGAGAGAGAGAGAGAGAGAGATACAGACAGACAGACAGACAGACAGACAGACAGACACGAACGAAAAGTAAGAGACAGACTGACAAAGAGGAAGAGAGAGACAGAGAAGAGAGACAGCCAGACAGAAATACAGACACACACACACACAGAGATTTCAGGTGTCGTTTCTTTTCTAAGACGGACTGGATACATTTCCGAGCAGACAGAGCAACACAACAGACAGCCCCGTCACAACAGTCTGAAACAGACCAAAGAACAGCGGTGCATAATACCATCATCATAATGCAAACCAATAATTCACCATGAAAAACAAGACCCAATTATTACAAAGCCCCCCCCCCCCCTCCGCTACCCCCCTCCCACCCCCTAACCCTTTCCTCCACCACCACCCCCCAGCCCACACCAAAGGATTTCCCCCCTGTCACTGTCTCGACAAAGTCACTCTGTATCAACGTCAGTCTCGT
>NC_134895.1:12249916-12252416 GCF_041734735.1 Babylonia areolata
CCCTCTCTTTCCCTTTCTCTCTCTCTCTTTCTCTCTATATCTTTCTCTCTCCATTTCTCTTTTTTCTCTTTCTCTCTCTCTCACTCTCCCTTTCTCTCTCTGCCTTTCTCTCCCCCCCTCTCTCTCTCTGTGCCTCTCTCTGCCTTTCTCTCCATCTCTTTCCCTTTCTTTCTCTCTCTTTCTCTCTATATCTTTCTCTCTCCATTTCTCTTTTTTTCTCTTTCTCTCTCTCTCACTCTCCCTTTCTCTCTCTCTCTCTCTCTCTCTGACTTTCGCTCCCTCTCCCCCCCCTCTCTCTGCCTCTCTGTATGACGTAACTCCTCAACTCCGCGCTCGCTGTCTTCCTGTATTAAGCATACAACTCATCAGCAACCACGCATTCCTCTCTGCCTCTCTCTCTCTCTGCCTTTCTCTCCCCCCCTCTCTCTCTCTGTGCCTCTCTCTGCCTTTCTCTCCCTCTCTTTCCCTTTCTCTCTCTCTCTTTCTCTCTCCATTTCTTTTTTCTCTTTCTCTCTCTCTCACTCTCCCTTTCTCTCTCTCTCTCTCTCTCTGCCTTTCGCTCCCTCTCCCCCCACCCCCTCTCTCTCTCTCTGCCTCTCTCTGTGACGTAACTCCTCAACTCCGCGCTCGCTGTCTTCCTGTAGTTAAGCATACAACTCATCAGCAACCACGCATTCCTCTCTGCCTCTCTCTCTCTCTCTGCCTTTCTCTCACCCCCCCCCCTCTCTCTCTCTGTGCCTCTCTCTGCCTTTCTCTCCCTCTCTTTCCCTTTCTCTCTCTCTCTCTGCCTTTCTCTTCCCCCCCCCCTCTCTCTCTGTGCCTCTGTCTGCCTTTCTCTCCCTCTCTTTCCCTTTCTCTCTCTCTCTCTCTGCCTTTCTCTCCCCCCCCCTCTCTCTCTCTGTGCCTCTGTCTGCCTTTCTCTCCCTCTCTTTCCCTTTCTCTCTCTCCGCCTTCCCCCCCCCCCTCTCTCTCTGTGCCTCTCTCTGCCTTTCTCTCCCTCTCTTTCCCTTTCTCTCTCTCTCTCTCTGCCTTTCTCTCCCTCCCCTTCTCTCTCTCTGTGCCTCTCTCTGCCTTTCTCTCTCTCTCTCTCTGTCTCCCCTCCCCCCCCCCTCTCTCTCTCTCCTTCTCTCTGTGACCGAACTCCTCAACTCCCTCCCGCGCTCGCTGTCTTCCTGTGTATGAATGACAGTCAGTCGTGTCCGACTGTGACCATCAGAACAGCAGAGGAGGCAACTGCTGTCCTCAATGTCTCGGGGCTAGAATTTGATTATAGTGGAGAGTGTCTTGCCCAAGTTACATCCCCACTCGCTCGGCCAGGAGGGGTTTTATATAGGACAGTCGGCGTTGGGGATGGTTCCCAAAGGCCAACTTAGCCCTCAAGGCTGCAGCACTACAACTCATCACCAACCATGCACTAACAGCCAGCTTCATGCCACCTTTCTTGCAGCAAAACAGCGAGTTACGAGGAGGACTACCATCAGTACTGGGGAGGAGGCAGGGAGACGGGGGGTGGGGGCGGGGGGTGGGGAGCGTGGGGGGGGGGGGGGGGGGCATCTCGCCTTGATGCATTGTCTGTCACTCACTGCTCTACTGAGTGGAAAGCGCCAGACAAGTGGTTCTCAGAGCCGGCCTGTTTTGTGTCACGAGGTTTGCTCAGCTGGAAAGCAGTGGGAATAATCAGAAGGCGTAACATTTCTTCTGCGTGGTGCGGTGAAAGCGACGGCGAGTGATTGGAAGTAACAGTAATAACTGTGGACGATGGATGCTGCTGGTGGTGGTAGTGGTGGTTCGGTGTTGAATAAAGAGGCAGGCAGGCAGACAGGTAGACAAATGGACAGGCAGGCAGTCAGAGAGACAGACAGACAGATAGGCAAACGGACAAGCAGGCACGCAGACAGTCAGACAGTGAGGCAAAGAGGCAGGCAGACAGACAGACAGTCATACAGATAAGTAGGTAGGCAGACAGGCAGGCAGACAGACAGAAAAAAAAAATCAACGGACAGGCAGGCAGGCAGGAACGTAGACAGATAGACAGACAGATAGGCAGGCAGGCAGATAGGCAGGCAGGCAGACAGGTAGACAGATAGGCAGCCAAACAGATTGGCAGACAGATAAGCAAGCAGACAGGCAGGTAGACAGACATGTAGGCAGGCAGCCAGGCATATAGACAGACAGGCAGGCAGACAGACAGATAGACAGACAGGTAGGCAAACAGATAGGCAGGCAGGCAGACGGGTAGATGGACAGATAGGCAGGCAAACAGATAGGAACACAGACAAGCAAACAGACAGGCAGGTAGACAGACAGGAAGGCAGGCAGGCATGCAGACAGACAGGCAGGCAGATAGACAGATAAACAGACAGGTAGGCAGGCAGGCAGGCAGGCAGGCAGGAAGGCAGGCAGGCAGGCATGTAGACAGACAGGCAGGCAGATAGATAAACAGACAGGCAGGCAGGCAGGCAGGCAGGCAGGCAGGCAGGCATGTAGACAGACAGGCAGG
>NC_134895.1:12264916-12267416 GCF_041734735.1 Babylonia areolata
GAATGCCTTTGTGGTGATTGAGACAGAAATGTCAGAATGCTTCAGTGATGATGGAGACAGAAAGGTCTGAATGCCTCAGTGATGATGGAGACGGTGATGACAGTCAGTCAAAGGCCAGACGGACCTGGGCTGCTGTCAGGGCGGTATCATGATTACAAGCACTTTAGCCCCAACGGGTAGCCTGTTTGTGATATCTACCTACCTATCTGTCTGTCTGTCTGTCTGTCTATCTATCTGTCTATCTGCCTATCAACTTACCTTTTTTTTCTCTTTCTGTCTATCCGTAACTGCATGTTTGTTGCATATTTGTTGTTGTTGTTGTTGTTGTTGTGTGTGTGTGTGTGTGTGTGTGTGTGTGTGTGTGTGTGTGTGTGTGTGTGTGTGTGTGTTGCATTTATTTGCATATTTATTTTTTATCATCATAATTGTCTTTTAATTTCATCTTTATTATTATTATTATTCTCTGAGCTGTTCCGTTGTCGTCTTTTTTTTTCTTTTTTTTGTGTTGTTTATGGAGGAAAGGATGTGTGTGTGTGTGTGTGTGTGTGTGTGTGTGTGTGTGTGTGTGTGTGTGTGTGTGTGTGTTGGTGTGTGTGTGTGGGGGGGGGGGGGGGGAGGGGGGGGGGGGGGTGAGGGGGGGAGGTGATGTTGCTGTTGTTGTTGTTGTTTTTGGTCATTGATATGTTTTCTGCTTCACTTCCACTTACCATTCTCTCTGTCTCAGTCTCTGTCTGTCTGTCTGTCTGTCTCCTTCTCTCTCTCTTCTCGTATCTCTCTGTCTCTTTGAAAATAAGCATTTATTTTATTCTTTCTCTCTCTCCTAATTACAGCAGTTCTCTAGTTGTCCACCTGTCGTATTTAGAAAGGCGTGGAATGATACCGCTTGATAGAATTCCACCGATTTCTTTTTTAAAATTTTTATTCTTTTGTATTTGTTATTTTTACTTCTTTTTTTTTTAAACTCTTCACTCCGGTCTTTGAGTCTCTCTCTCTCTCTCTCTCTCACACACACACACACACACACACTCTCTCTCTCTCTCTCTCTCTCTCTGTCTCTCTCTCTGTCTCTCTCTCTCTCTCTCTCTGTCTCTCTCTCTCTCTCTCTCTCTCTCTCTCTCTCTCTCTCTCTTCATTGGTTGTCTTGGTATCCCTCCATAAACCTCTTGCATTCAGGCCAGTGGCCTTCGAGCCGAATTCCTGAATTACTCTCTCTGCTTCTGTCACTCTTTTTCTGTCTGTCTGTTTGTCTCTGTGTCTCTCTCTCTCTGTCTCAGTCTGTCTGTCTGTCTGTCTTTGTCTGTCTCTGTCTCGCTCTGTCTCTCTCTTCATCTGTTTACCTCTGACTCACAAGCCTTGCCCCTACCCCCTACCCCTCACTACGCCCACCTGCCCCCCGCCCCCCAACCCCCTGCTCTGATCCGAACCTTCCACCCACTTGTCAATCAAAACATCTCTTGGCATTGATTAATTACACGAATTTTCCTCATTCCAAACAAATTGCATCCTCTCTCCACCCCCACTCCCACCCCTTTCCCGTCCTTTCCTATCTCGTTGTGGGCAGTGAAGCGAGGAAGAAGATGAGGCAGGTGATAAGCGGGTGGCGGGGAGGAGGGAGGAGGCAGGAGGCGGAGGAGAAGGGGGGGAGGGGTATCTGTGTGTGTGAGAGAGAGAAAGAGAGATGTCCACGGTTATCTGTTTTGATGTGGATAGTTATATAGCGCCTATCCTCGGTCAGATACCAAGCTCTAAGCGCTTTACATACACGGGGACATTTGCACCACAGGCTGCCTACCTGGGTAGAGCCGACTGACGGCTGCCACTGGGCGCTCATCATTCGTTTCCTGTGTCATTCAATCAGATTTCAGACGCACACACAGACACACTCAGACAGACATGTAACATTTTACGTGTATGACCGTTTTTTTTATTTTATTTATTTACCCCGCCTTGTAGGCAGCCATACTCCGTTTTCGGGGGCGTGCATGCTGGGTATGTCCTTGTTTCCATAACCCACCGAACGCTGACATGGATTACAGGATCTTTAACGTGCGTATTTGATCTTCTGCGTGCGCATACACACGAAGGGGGTTCAGGCACTAGCAGTGTGACGACGGAACTATCCACAAATCCCTGATCTTCAGTGTGAAGTTCTGGGTCTTCCTTCTCACAGCGAGAACCAGAAGACAAGTAGTAAGTAACGAGGGTGATTGGATTAGCATGCTTTTTATTTGTTTGTTGACTCATTTGTGTAAACAAAGTGAGTCTATGTTTTAACCCGGTGTTCGGTTGTCTGTGTGTGTGTGCGTGTGTGTGTGTGTGTGTGTGTGCGTGCGTGTGTGTGTGTGTGTGTGTGTGTGTGTGTGTGTGTGTCCGTGTGTCTGTGTGTCCGTGGTAAACTTTAACATTGACATTTTCTCTGCACATACTTTGTCAGTTGACACCAAATTTGGCATAAAAATAGGAAAAATTCAGTTCTTTCCAGTCATCTTGTTTAAAACAA
>NC_134895.1:12272416-12274916 GCF_041734735.1 Babylonia areolata
TCACCCCCATCTCTCTCTTATCTCTCTCTCTCTCTCCTCCCTCTCTCTCCCTACCCCTCTCTTTATCTCTCTCCTCTCTCTTTCCCCTCACTCCCCATCTCTCTCTTCTCTCTCTCTCTCTCTCTCCTCCCTCTCTCTCCCTACCCCTCTCTTTATCTCTCTCCTCTCTCTCTTTACCCTCACCCCCATCTCTCTCTCTCTCTCTCTCTCTCCTCCCTCTCTCTCCCTACCCCTCTCTTTATCTCTCTCCTCTCTCTTTCCCCTCACTCCCCATCTCTCTCTTCTCTCTCTCTCTCTCTCCTCCCGTCGCTCTCTACCACTCTCTTTATCTCTCTCCTCTCTCTCTTTACCCTCACCACAGACCCATATATCTCACTCTCTCGCTCTCTCCTCCATCGGTCGCTCCTACCCTCCTCTTATTCTCTCTCCCTTCTCGTTTCCCTTCACACCCCCCTCCCTCTCTCTCTTCTCTCTCTTCCTGTGCCCCCCCTTATCTCTTCTCTCCTCTCTTCCTCTCTCCCCTCTCCCTCTCTCGCTGTCCCCTACGCCTCTATCTCGCTCCCTCTCCCCCTCATCCTCAGCCCCCCCCCCCTCTCTCTCATCTGTGCCCCTCGCTCTCCCCCTTAAATGGCCCCCTCTCTCTCGCTTCCCCCTCTCGCTCTCAGCCGCTCTCTCTCTCTCTCCCCCTCATCCCTCTCTTCTCTGTCCCATCGCATCTCGCATCTCTCATTATCTTTCCCTCTCTCCCTCTCCTAAGCGCCCCCCCACCCGCCCCCCCCCGAAAAAACCCACCCTCTCTCTCTCTTCCCCCTCTCTCTTCTCCCCCCTCTCTCCCCCCCCTCTCACCCCCCTCTCTCCCCCCCTCTCCTTTTCTCTTCCTCTCTCGTTGTGTCCACTTTGGTAGCCAGGTCAGTAGCTGGCACTAAATAGGTAATTGGCCCTTGTCCAGCCTCCTTTCTCCTCTCGTTGTGCACGTGTGGTTGGGGGGTACAGTTGGTTCCTGTCCAGACTGACACCCCCCCGCCCCCACGTCCTCCTGGTAAGGTTTTATGATAGTGTCTGTTTTATGTGCACCACGTGGTTTTTTTTCCCAAGCGCGCGCGCGCGCACACACACACACACACACACACACACACACACACACACACACACACACACACACACACATTTATTTATTTACCATTGCACTTGTGTCTTATAAACCTTACGGTTTCATGACAATAAAATCTATTCTATTCTATTCACACACACACACACACACACACACACACACACACACACACACACACACACACACACACACATGTATTATATATACATACATACATACATACATACATACATACATACATACAGAGAGAATTTTGTTTTAATTGCTGAGGTGTAACTGGTTTTTTGTCTGTTTCTCTTTCATTGTCTGTTTTGTGTTTCGCTTCAAAATTTCTCTCTGAGTCTCCCTCTGTCTCTGTCTGTCTGTCTGCCTGTCAGTCTGCTTGTTGGTCTGTCTGTCTGTCTGCCTGTCAGTCTGCCTGTTGGTCTGTCTGTCTGTCTGGCTGGCTGTCAGTCTGCCTGTTGGTCTGGCTGTCTGGCTGGCTGGCTGTCAAGCCACTTCATGTCCAGAGCTTCGCTTCCTTCATTCCTTCCGAGAAATTGTTTTGATTTTGTCACACGTCTGTCTGACTTCCGGCCATTGTGACACACATTTTTTTGCAGCCGCAGTCCAGCAGAAGATAATGATAATAGTAACATGCCTACCTCACTGAAATTAATTTGGATTTACCGACTTAACGACAAAACAACCGAAAACAGCCAATGCATGAAGAATATATAGCTATTCTATCAATTTAATGTAACATGGAAAAGCTCTTTTCAAACGTTTGGTCAAAAATTGTATAACAATGAGGAAAAAGACAGGATGTGAAAATAACAAACTAACAAACAAACAAAACAAAAGAAAAAAAGAACAGAAAAAGAGAAAGAGAAAGAAAACGCAACCCGTCAAACAAAGAAAGTCAACACCAGACATACAAACCAGAAAAGGAAAGTATCAGGTGTCAGTTCTCATCCTGACTGAATATTACGATGTGGAGTGATGGCCCAGAGGTAACGCGTCCGCTTAGGAAGCGAGAGAATCTGAGCGCGCTGGTTCGAATCGCGAATCACGGCTCAGTCGCCAATATTTTCTCCCCCTCCACTAGACCTTGAGTGGTGGTCTGGACGCTAGTCATTCGGATGAGACGATAAACCGAGGTCCCGTGTACAGTATGCACTTAGTGCACGTAAAAGAACCCACGGCAACAAAAGGGTTGTCCCTGGCAAAATTCTGTAGTAAAATCCACTTCGATAGGAAAAACGCAGGGAAAAATACAACAAACAAACAAACAAAAATCCCCAACATGGGTGGCGCTGTCAGTGTAGCGACGCGCTCTCCCTGGGGAGAGCAACCCGAATTCCACACAGAGAAATTTGTTGTGACAAAAAAGAAATACAAATACTAGTC
>NC_134895.1:12279916-12284916 GCF_041734735.1 Babylonia areolata
CATCCCCCACCCTCCCTTCACACACACACACAGTGATAAGAAACTCTAGGGAGAGCTGAACGGGTACAGTGTCTTCAGAGAAGAAGCCCCCAGCAGTCAAGTGTTTCGGCCCTTAACTCCGTACACTCTATGGGGCCCGGGCCGCACCCAGGTCATGACTCCTGGATGCCTTTGTATTGCCGCCTTTTTCTTCCCAACCTGGTCCTCAGCAGGTGCGAACCCGCGCCTCTAGGGTGGTCGCCGCCACTTCGGGATTGAGTCACCTTTCTGGCGGACGTTTTAACCACTGAGCCATCGTACGCCTAGTTTGAGAAGGGACCTTCTCGACCAGATCCAGCTGGAACTCTTTTTCTGCTGCTTCTGCCATTGCCATGAGAGCCCTTGTCCTCTCTCTGCCAGAAATCGACAGCTGTTTCATGAGGCTGTAGGCAGATGCGCTTACAAACCCTCTTGTTCCAATTCCTCAGGCTGCTGGCTAGACTAGCATACATTTTGTGTCACGTGGTCCTCTGGGTTACAGGGGTCACCTGGCAGTTGCCTCTCTGTGCGCAGTGTCCTCGCTCACAGGGGACAACCCTGGTCAGGTCCCCGGCAGTCGGCTGGGCCATGAGGAACGTCAGTTGAATAAGGAAGAAAAAAAGGGGGGGATGTCGTCCAGTAAAAACCACAGCTCTAAAATGTAGTGGACTGGAAAGAATAGATGTTGTGACATCATATCGGTGATCGTGTTTGTCAAGTGCGCTGGGTTTATACGAAGGTCAGACATCTGTCATTTTTCGCATTAAAAAAAAAAAAAAATTCTTACGCAGATGTAGTTAAGCGAAAATTGATCAGAACGCACACTTTGAAAACATTCTCGAAAGTGAAACTGTAACATTTCTTTGTTAGGATAAACACATCAGGCCGCCTGTGAGACAGGGATGTGATGTGGAACGAGAAGGACCGTCATTTGTGATTGGACAAAGTTGAGAACAACGATATATGCATAGTGCAGCATTCAAAGCACAAAGCTGGACGCTCTCTGAACGGAGAATTACAAGTGTTGTGGGTTATGAAGCGTACTGTATCATCCGAACAACAAACCAAAGCCATAGTATTCAGACCTGCATACAGATCAGCATTGACTTGTCTGTGTGGGTTACCAGCGAAAAAGTTCTATGTATATAAACGTGTTGATTTTCATCTCTCTCTCTCTCTCTCTCTCTCTCTCTCTCTCTCACTCACACACACACACTCTCTCTCTGTCTCTCTCTGTCTCTCTCTCTCTCTCTCTCTTTCCTTCTCTCCTGTTTTCCCATTTCATTTTCTTTGATTTGCTTCTCAGCTTTCAATTCCCGTTTTTCCCGCATGAACTAATTCCGGCAGATTGGAAATGGGAATTGTTGTGTGCTGTTGTTAAAGATTTTTTTTTTTTTTTTTGACTCAGGTTTTCTGTTGAACACCGTCATTGATGATCTGAGGGATAAACTTTTCAGAGAGAAAAAGTGATAAGGAATGGACAACTACACGACACTGTCTTCAATATGACTAAAACACAATGGCATCGACAGTGAACAGGCCAGTATGATCATTTGTGCGTGCCCAGAAGTTCCAGATCGCATATCATGTTGTTTGAAAAAGTACAACTCAGGTTTCCACTCTTTAAACACATCCCCTATCCCCTAAAACTACCCCCCCCCCCCCCCCCCCCCGATCCCCCCAATGAGAAACAATAACAAAAAAAAACCCCCCAAAAAACAACCGAACCATTCTGTGGACAGACCACAACCCAGTCACGCAGGCCCACAATCTTGACCTGTCTCTGTCTTGAAGGGGGTACCATAAAAACAACAACAACCAAACATAGCTTCGTGTATGAAGTGTTTTCTGGTACATGGCAGGAATGGTGCTGGCATCATAGTTGGACAGGACAATGAACTGTACACGCAATGAACGAACTACTGCTCACTGCAGCGAAAGTTCCTGAAGACTGCAGTTTTGAACAACAGCCAATAGTTGTTTAACTCTTCCCTACCGACGAATTACATCACACCGGACCAGCAGGTTCATATGACTTTGCGAGTGAACTGGGGAGTGTGTGTGTGTTTGTAATCTGCTGAAGAACCAGATTGCAAACTGACGTCCTAGTGACCAGTGCAGTTCACAAATGGAGCAGCGTATTACACAACTTGGGCAGCGGAATGCTTTCACTGCTGGGCAAGTGGAGATTACGTACATGCCAAAGTAGCTACGGCTATGCTGTGTGTGTGTGTGTGTGTGTGTGTGTGTGTGCGTCCGTGTATGTATGTATGTGTGTGTGTTTGAAGGGAAGAAACCAATGTTGAATGCTTAGTTCCAACTTTACAGTTGAAAGGAGGACGAGCAGTCTTTTTTTCACGTCAAATGACACTGACATCTGACTGCTTCAGGGAATAGGGCCATGGATTGATTAAACCAGAAAGAGCGCACAGCGTCCATTGGTTGTTACTGTTATGCATCATTCTTTTTTTCTTTTTTTTTTCTTTTTTAACATTTTGTTTCATTCTATTGATTGTTCATCTGCTGGAGAAATAACCTTCGGTTGTTTGTTTTTTTTTCCCTCGTTGAGGTATACAAGGGTTGAACAGCTGGGTTCTCTGCCTGTCTGTTTGTCTGTCTGTCTTGTCGGTCGGTCGGTTGGTCGGTCTCTCTCTCTCTCTCTCTCTCTCTCTCTCTCTCTCTCTCTCTCTTTCTCTCCCCCTATCCTCCCACACCCCACACCCCCTCAAATGACCTGTAATGCCCATGTTTGTTACTTCAGTTTCTGGACAACGTGAGCATGACATCACGAACGCAGCTGTTATACTTGTTTGTGCGTGTTTCCTCTTCTTGCGAGTGTCGTGCCCCAGTTTATATATCTATTTCACCTTCCCTCCTCCTCTCCTTGCACTCATTTCTCATTTGATCTGAGTGGTTTGCAGTAAACCACATGCTGCCTGGTCTCCACTTGACGTTGGTTTTTTTTTGTTTTTGAAAATGGGAATGCACTCAGGAAGAGCATAATACAACGTCCCTGGGAAATTCTGCACAACTGAAAGCATTAGCGTACTCAGTGCGTGCGAACACTAAAGATCATCGTTTTAACAGCATGTATACATGAATGACTGAAGCTTAAGAGAGTGTTCTGCGAAAGTTCTAAGGTGTTTATAATGAGGGAGGATGGAAGGAAGGTGAATGCAAAAATCGGGTTGCAGAAGAAGAAGAAAAAAAAGATCATCAACCCATATATCATTAGCGAGCCTGTCAGTTCGAACTGGTGTGTGTTGGTGGGTGAAGAAACAAGAGTTGCGAGAAGAAGGGAACGTGTTGACATTAAAGAACGCAGAACTCACTGTGGACAACAGAAGAAAGTACGTCTCAACAGCTGAAACTTCCCTTACGTCTTACTCGTAGTGACCGCCAACAGATGAAACTTCCCTTACGTCTTACTCGTAATGACCGCCAACAGCTGAAACTTCCCTTTCGTCTTACTCGTCATGACCGCCGACAACAGAAGAAATACGTCTCGGCAGTTGAAAATTTTCTTAAGGAAAACTCTTAATGACTGGTAACAAGAGAAGAAAATACGCCTCATAAAATGAAACTACCCTTACGTCTTACTCGCGATTACGATCGCACGGTCATCACTACTTTTTAGGACGATGGAAAAAGAGGCATATTGGTGTACAGATGACAGGACTGTGTCAGTGGTCAGAACAGAGCACTTCTGTGGCCAATGAGGCAGATAACTAGCCATGGAGCAGGCTACTAGTAACGAGTGTAACGCTGGCAATTGCAGGAAGTTTCGATGGCTGAAACTACACAGGTTAACCATGAACTTCAACTGGATCACGTTGTACGAATCTTACCGCTGCTGCTTCACGGTAGAACTTGACGTGTTCATGAAATCATGCCGACTGGTTTCACCACTGTTATCAAACCTGATGTCTTCATCTTTGTGTGGAAACACACAGACACAGACACACACACAGACACACACAGACACACACACACACACACACACACACACACACACACACACACACACACACACACACACACACACACACACACACACCTTCGTTAACCCCCACCTCCCTACCATTCGTATCGACAAAACCTGTGAGAACATGGACAGAATATGAACACTCCGTCGCTTCGAATGGTATAGAAGAAGTTCCCAGTAGAATGACAATGGTATCATTTGATAATGATGGCTCTGGTTTCGTATTAAAAGCATGTCTATATGTGAGCTGTTAGAACACAGCACCATGAGATTTATGGATGTGATAATTTATAGCCGATCTCTGTCATTTGCCATGGCCAGAAGGTATGTTGTGTATGTATTTTATGTGTGTGTGTGTGTAATAAAGAGAGAATGTGTGTGTGTGTGTGTGTGTGTGTGTGTGTGTGTGTGTGTGTGTGTGTGTGTGTGTGTGTGAATGAGACAGAGGGAGAGAGACAGAGAGAGGGACAGAGAAAGGGACAGTGTGGAAGGAACAGTTATACACTTCATAATCACCAAAGACATAATTTCTATCTCGTCTAGCTCATCGTCTGTGTGTGCGTGTATAACGTGTGTGTGTGTGTGTGTCTGTGTGTGTGTATGTGCGTATCTACGTCTGTGTCTGTAGATATTTCATTGCACGCCGCAGTTATTCATGAAATATATTTCGGTGTGAAGTTTCCTTACGCATGCCATTCGCTGAGAAATATATGTGCATATGATACGTTTTTTGATGCCTATTGCTGTTTTACCTTTTCAGCTCTTGATTTCTGTACGATGACAATAACATGTAACCACGAAGGCTGACTTTCAACGTTGTGGTGTTGGTGAAAGGAATGGGGCTAGACATGTGTTGTATGTGGACGCTAGAGAGAGAGAGAGAGAGAGTATGCTTTTGTGCGTGTATGTATGTGTGTGTGCGTGCGTGCGTGCGCGCGTGTTAGCGTGCGTTGTGAAAGCAAACAGTCCTGTGAATAAAATGAAAAGTATTGTAAAA